>NW_022631045.1:3029996-3507393 GCF_010015895.1 Lontra canadensis
TCCATAAAAATTTTAGGATTATTTGTTCCATTTCTTTGAAAAAAATGGATGGTACTTTGATAGGAATTGCATTAAATGTGTAGATTGCTTTAGGTAGCATAGACATTTTCACAATATTTATTCTTCCAATCCAGGGGCATGGAACATTTTTCCATTTCTTTGTGTCTTCCTCAATTTCTTTCATGAGTACTTTATAGTTTTCTGTGTATAGATTCTTAGCCTCTTTGGTTAGGTTTATTCCTAGGTATCTTATAGTTTTGGGTGCAATTGTAAATGGGATTGACTCCTTAATTTCTCTTTCTTCTGTCTTGTTGTTGGTGTAGAGAAATGCGACTGATTTCTGTGTATTGATTTCATATCCTGACACTTTACTGAATTCCTGTACAAGTTCCAGCAGTTTTGGAGTGGAGTCTTTTGGGTTTTCCACATATACTATCCTATCATCTGTGAAGAGTGACAGTTAGACTTCTTATTTGCTGATTTGGATGCCTTTAATTTCCTTTTGTTGTCTGATTGCTGAGGTTAGGACTTCTAGTACTATGTTGAATAGCAGTGGTGATAATGGATATCCCTGCCGTGTTCCTGACCTTAGCAGAAAAGCTTTCAGTTTTTCTCCATTGAGAATGATATTTGCGGTGGGTTTTTCATAGATGGCTTTGATAATATTGAGGTATGTGCCCTCTATCTCTACACTTTGAAGAGTTTTGATCAGGAAGGGATGCTGTACTTTGTCAAATGCTTTTTCAGCATCTATGGAGAGTATCATATGGTTCCTGTTCTTTCTTTTATTAACGTGTTGTATCACATTGATTGATTTGCGGATGTTGAACCAAACTTGTAGCCCTGGAATAAATCCCACTTGGTTGTGGTGAATAATCCTTTTAATGTACTGTTGAATCCTATTAGCTAGTATTTTGGTGAGAATTTTTGCATTCGTGTTCATCAAGGATATTGGTCTATAGTTCTCTTTTTTGATGGGATCCTTGTCTGGTTTTGGGATCAAGGTGATGCTGGCCTCATAAAATGAGTTTGGAAGTTTTCCTTCCATTTCTATTTTTTGGAACAGTTTCAGGAGAATAGGAATTAGTTCTTCTTTAAATGTTTGGTAGAATTCCCCCGGGAAGCCGTCTGGCCCTGGGCTTTTGTTTGGAGATTTTTGATGACTGTTTCAATCTCCTTACTGGTTATGGGTCTGTTCAGGCTTTCTATTTCTTCCTGGTTTTAGTTGTGGTAGTTTATATGTCTCTAGGAATGCATCCATTTCTTCCAGATTGTCAAATTTGTTGGTGTAGAGTTGCTCATAGTATGTTCTTATAATTGTATTTCTTTGGTGTTAGTTGTGATCTCTCCTCTTTCATTCATGATTTTATTTATTTGGGTCCTTTCTCTTTTCTTTTTGATAAGTCTGGGCAGGGGTTTATAAATCTTATTAATTCTTTCAAAGAACCAGCTCCTAGTTTAGCTTTTTCTATTGTTTTTTTTTGTTTGTTTGTTTGTTTTGTTTTGTTTTGTTTCTATTTCATTGATTTCTGCTCTGATCTTTATAATTTCTCTTCTCCTGCTGGGTTTAGGGTTTCTTTCTTGTTCTTTCTCCAGCTCCTTTAGGCGTAGGGTTAGGTTGTGTACCTGAGACCTTTTTTGTTTCTTGAGAAAGGCTTGTACCACTATATATTTTCCTCTCAGGACTGCCTTTGTTGTGTCCCACAGATTTTGAACCGTTGTGTTTTCATTATCATTTGTTTCCATGAATTTTTTCAATTCTTCTTTAATATCCTGGTTGACCCATTCATTCTTTAGAAGGATGCTGTTTAGTCTCCATGTATTTGGGTTCTTTCCAAATTTCCTCTAGTGATTGAGTTCTAGCTTCAGAGCGTTGTGGTCTGAAAATATGCAGGGAATGATCCCAATCTTTTGATACTGTTTGAGACCTGATTTAGGACTGAGGATGTGATCTATTCTGGAGAATGTTCCATGTGCACTAGAGAAGAATGTGTATTCTGTTGCTTTGGGATGAAATGTTCTGAATATATCTGTGATGTCCATCTGGTCCTGTGTGTCATTTAAGGCCTTTATTTCCTTGTTGATCTTTTGCTTGGATGATCTGTCCATTTCAGTGAGGGGAGTGTTAAAGTCCCCTACTATTATTGTATTATTTTTGATATGTTTCTTTGATTTTGTTATTAGTTGGTTTATATAGTTGGCTGCTCCCATGTTAGGGGCATAGATATTTAAAATTGTTAGATCTTCTTGTTGCACAGATCCTTTGAGTATGATATAGTGTCCTTCCTCATCTCTTATTATAGTCTTGGGCTTAAAATCTAATTGATCTGATATAAGGATTGCCACTCCTGTTTTCTTCTGTTGTCCATTAGCATGGTAAATTCTTTTCCAACCCCTCACTTTAAATCGGGAGGTGTCTTTGGGTTTAAATGAGTTTCTTGTAGGCAGCATATAGATGGATTTTGTTTTTTTTATCCATTCTGATACCCTGTGTCTTTTGATTGGGGCATTTAGCCCATTAACATTCAGGGTAACTATTGAGAGATATGAATGTAGTGCCATTGTATTGCCTGTAAGGTGACTGTTCCTGTATATTGTCTCTATTCCTTTCTGATCTACTACTTTTAGGGTCTCTCTTTGCTTAGAGGACCCCTTTCAATATTTCCTGTAGAGCTGGTTTGGTGTTTGCAAATTCTTTCAGTTTTTGTTTGTCCTGGAAGCTTTTAATCTCTCCTTCTATTTTCAATGATAGCCTAGCTGGATATAGTATTCTTGGCTGCATGTTTTTCTCGTTTAGTGCTCTGAATATATCATGCCAGATCTTTCTGGCCTGCCAGGTCTCTGTGGAGAAGTCTGCTGCCAATCTAGTATTTTTACCATTGTATGTTACAGACTTCTTTTCCCGGGCTGCTTTCAGGATTTTCTCTTTGTCACTAAGACTTGTAAATTTTACTATTAGGTGACAGGGTGTGGACCTATTCTTATTGATTTTGAGGGGGGTTCTCTGAACCTCCTGGATTTTGATGCTTGTTCCCTTTGCCATTTTGGGGAAATTCTCTCCAATAATTCTCTCCAATATACCTTCTGCTCCCCTCTCTCTTTCTTCTTCTTCTGGAATCCCAATTATTCTAATGTTGTTTCATCTTATGGTGTCACTTATCTTCAAATTCTCCCCTCGTGGTCCAGTAGCTCTTTGTCCTTCTTTTGCTCAGCTTCTTTATTCTCTGTCATTTGGTCTTCCGTATCGCTAATTCTCTCTTCTGCCTCATTTATCCTAGCAGTGAGAGCCTCCATTTTTTATTGCACCTCATTAATAGCTTTTTTTATTTCAACTTGGTTAGATTTTAGTTTTTATTTCTCCAGAAAGGGCTTTCATATGTCCCGAGAGGGTTTCTCTAATATCTTCCATGCCTTTTTCGAGCCTGGCTAGAACCTTGAGAATCATCGTTCTGAACTCTAGATCTGACATATTACCAATGTCTGCATTGATTAGGTCCCTAGCCTTTGGTACTGCCTCTTGTTCTTTTTGTTGTTGTGAATTTTTCTGCCTTGTCATTTTTATCCAGATAAGAGTATATGAGGGAGCAAGTAAAATACTAAAAGGGTGGCTACAACCCCAGGAAAATATGCTTTAACCAAATCAGAAGAGTTCCCAAATCGTGAGGGGGGGAGAAAGGCGATAATAAGAGGTTCAGAAAGTAAAAACAAAACAAAACAACAACAAAAAAAAACAATTAAAAAAAGAAAATGAATAAAGAAAACATATAAAAAAGAAATATAAATATATATGTATATATATATATATATATATACACATATATATTAGATAAACTAGTTTAAAAACGTTAAAAAAGAAAAGGGTAAAAGTTAAAAAAAATTTGGCAGAAGAAGAGAAAAGAAATTGAAAAAAGAAAAAAAAATTAAATTAACTGCAAGGCTAAAGAATCATGGGGAGAAAGCCATGAGTTCCGTGCTTTGCTTTCTCCTCCTTTGGAATTTCGCTGCTCTCCTTGGTATTGAAAATGCACTCCTTGGTAGGTGAACTTGGTCCTGGCTGGATTTCTTGTTGATCTTCTGCGGGAGGGGCCTGTTGTAGTGATTCTCAAGTGTCTTTGCCCCAGGCAGAATTGCACCGCCCTTACCAGGGGCCGGGCTGAGTAATCCGCTTGGGTTTGCTTTCGGGAGCTTTTGTTCCCTGAGCGCTTTCCGTAGAGTTCCGGAGGACGGGAATGAAGATGGCGGCCTCCCGGTCTCTGGCCCAGAGGAGCTGAGAGCCCAGGGCCCCACTCCTCAGTGCGCCCTCAGAGAACAGCGTCCAATTACTCCCGTCATCCTGGCCTCCAGCCGTGCTCCGAGCCGACTGAGCCTGCAACCAGTTCAAGGTAACCCCGAGTTTAGAGCTCACTCCTCAGCTCTGTCTCTGTAGCCGGCTTCCCCGTTCTAATACCTGTAAGCTCTGCGACACTCATACACCACTGATCCTTCTGTGACCCTGCGGGACCTGAGGCCATGCTGACCCCGCGTGGGTTTCACCCGGGTTAAGCCTCTGGAGCCATGTCCCTCAGCAGAACACTTTTAAAAGTCCTGCTTTTGTGCTCCGTTGCTCCGCCGCTTGCTGGGAGCCGGCCCCTCCCCTCATGGTCTATCTTTCCGTCTCTTTGGATTCACTTCTCCGCCAGTCCTACCTTTCAGAAAGTGGTTGATTTTCTATTTCTAGAATTGCTGATCTTCTTCTCTTCGATCTCTCGTTGGATTTGTAGGTGTTTTCAGTCTTTAGATAAGCTATCTAGCTGATCTCCTGCTACACTAAGTAGTCTCAGCCTGCTACTTCTCCGCCATCTTGACTCCTCCCTATTTTTAACTTTTTGAAGGAGCCTCCATTCCTGGCTTTAAAACATATCTCATGTTGGTTAAGGAGATGGTGGCAGAGTAAGAAGATGCTAGGCTCACCTGTCACGAATAAACTAGAAAACTATCAACTCATCCTAAATACCCTAGAATTGACCTGAAGCCTGGCAGAACAAAGTCCAATACTAAAAGTAGAGAAGAGGTCACATTGAAGAAGATAGGAAGTACAGAGACATGATTTAGGAGAGATAGTGGCTGCTGTGAATGGGAAGGAGCCACCGATACAGAGAAGGGAGAGAGACAGACTAACACACAGGGGAGCACCAGGGGGAAATGAATCCCCATGGAAACTGGTTTGGAAAGTTACAGGGCCTGAAGTTCATGACTTGTGGCAAACAGCAGGGCTTAAAACCTGGACTTCCAAAGGTCAATGGGCTGCACTTGGTTAAGATAGAGTCCTGACGGCATTGCACTGCTCTTTAAGAGAAGGCAGGCAAACAACCCTCAGACATACAGAAGGGAACCGGTGATTTGAAGAGTGCCTGAAGTACACAATGGGGAAGTGTTTTGCTCATCTCAGAGCATACCCCAGAGAGACAGCATTCAGAGAGAGACCCCTCTGGGAATAAAGGAACTTGCTTAAAGCATTTTCCTCCTCACCCCTCAGCCATCTGTGGGAACCAGTGCATTGCCTATACTTGTTACTTAACACGCTTACACGAAGCATGTTAACATGTTATACTGCTCCCTCATACCCCAGAAGAACCACCTATCCTGGTCACATGTGCCTCAGTCCCAGGGAAGGGGGCACCCTCCCCCAGAAGACTGGCCCAAACATCTTCTCACACCTCCTCTCCCAACCTGGGAGTTTTATGGAGCATCAGTTCTGGTGGTGACAATAGATCTCATTTCACAAACAGACCAGAGCACACTAAGTTAAAACGTGTCACATTCAGGCCAGGAACCAAACACTATCTACAACAGGCAAACAGCCACTGCAGACTAATGCCCTGAAGAGTAAAGAGGCCAGGACCAAACAGCAGAGCACACACAGCACACACTGGAGGGATTCCTGGAAGCACCAGGCTGTGGAAAAGAGGGAACACCACACAGCAGGGCACTATTGGATGTCATCTTTGTAAGGTCATTACTCTCAAGAACTGGAAACATATCTGACTTTCCTAAACCAGAGAAACAGGCACAGAGACTTAGACAAAATGAGAAGACAAATGTATCCCAAATGAAAGAAAAAGACAAGACCACAAGTCAGAGAATTAAATGAAACAGATGGAACTAAAATGAACTGATAATTTAAAGTAAGACTGGGGCTCCTGGGTGGCTTAGTCCCTTAAGCACCTGATCAGGTCATGATCTCAGGGTCCTGAGATGCAGCCCCTGTCCAGCTCCCTGCTCAGTGGGGAGTATGCTTCTCCTTCTGCTCCTCCTCCTGCTTTCTCTCTCCCAAAATAAATACATTAGAAAATAAATGTAAAAATCTGTTGTTCTAACTTGAAAATCTAGCAATAGGACAGAGTTCTAGAAATTTCAATAATAAAATTTTAAAACATAGAGAAAAGAGGAAAATCATTTTAAAAAGTAACTTACACACTCAGAGAGGGGAGCAGTGAGAAATGCCTTTTTTTTTTTTCTTCAGGATGACCTGGAAAGCAATTTTCTCTACACAGATTCTTTCCCCTCCTTCTCCTGCTCCCTCTGCACTCTCCCTGTTCATGTTCTCTCTCTTTCTAAAATAAATTAATTAATTTAATCTTAAGAAAAAAGAAAAATAATGGTCATAAGGATCTTTACTGAATTTGAGAAAAGAATAGAGCACAAGAATTAGACCCTTAATATAGAGATAAGGAATAGCAGCAGCAATAATGGGTACAATAAAAGAAGTGAGAAACATGCTTGATGGAAGGAAAAGGATGGCAGAAGCAGAGGAACAAATTAGTAACCTGGAAGACAGAATAGTGGAAAGTAAATAAGCTAAAAAAAAGAGAAAAAAGAATGGTCAAAACAAAAATAGATGTAAGGAACTCTGACTCCAGCAAACATAGTAGCATTCATATTATAGGAAGAAAGAGAGAAAAGGGGACAGAAAATTTATTTAAAGAAATAACAGCTGAAAAATGCCTTCAGCTGGAGAAGGAAACCAATATCCAGCCAGATCCAGGAGGCACAGAGGACTCCCACCAAAATCAACAAAGTCAGATCTATACCAAGAAATACTGTAACTAAATTGGCAAAACAGAGTGCTAAAGAAAGAAAAATAGAAGAAGCAAGACAAAAGAAGATAGTAACTTACAAAGGAAAACCCTTTTTAAGGTTAACAGGAGATTTTTCAGCAGCAACTTTCAAAGTCAGAGGGGAGTGGCAGCATATTTTCAAAGTACCAAATGGGAAAAATCTGCAGCCAAGACTATTCCATCCAGAAAGGCTACCATTCAGAATAGAAGGAGAGGCAGAATTTCTCAAACAGAAACTAAAGGAGTTCATGACCACTAAACCAATCCTGCAAGAAAATTAAAGGGGATTCTGAGTAGAAAGGAGAGACCAAAAGTGATAGTAAGGAAGCAGAAATCACAAAAGCAATAAAAACGAATATTTCTGTAAAAAATCAGTCAAGGAACTCACAAAATAAAAAGATGTAAAATAGAACAGCATATACCTAAACCATGGGGAGAAGAGTAAAGATCGAGTTAAAACTTAAAAGATCAACTTAATATACACTGCTATATGCAGAAGAGATTATATACAAACACAGTGGTAACCATATAGGCAAAATGACTAATAAATATGAAAAGGATAGAGAGAAACCTAAATATGCCACTAAAGAAAATCAACAAACCACCGAAGAGAAAAAGACAAGAAGGGATCAGAGAAAATCTTCAGAAACAACCACAAAACAAATAATAAAATACAACACATACACATCAATCAACAATTACTATGATAGTAAGTGGACTTAACCCTCTAATTGAAAGACACAGGGTCACAGAATGGATTATAAAATAATACCCATCTATATGCTGCCTACAAGAGACTAATTTTACGCCAAAATACACCCGCAGACTGAATGTGAGAGGATACAGAAACACCTAGCATGAAAATTAATGTCAAAAGAAAACTGGAGTAGCAATACTGGGGCACCTGGGTGGTAGACTCAGTTAAGCATCCTATTCTTGCTCTTGGTTTCAACTCTGGTCATGACCTCAGGGTTCTGAGTTCAAGCCCTGCTTGGGGCTCCATGCTTAGCATGGAGTCTGCTTAAGATTCTCTTTCCCTCCACCCTGCCCTCTGGGCTCTCTAGATAGATAGTTAGGTAGATATATAGATAGATAGAAGACAGACAGACAGAAAGAAAGCTAGCTAGAGTAGCATTACTTATATTGGGCAAAATGTATTTTAAAACAAAGACTGTACCAAGAGACAAAGAAGGACACTATAATAAAGGGGACAATCCGACAGGAAAATATGCCAATTGTAAATATTTATCTAACCAACTTGGAGTCACCCAAATACATAGACTAGGTAATAACAAATATAAAGGAAATAATCAATAACAATACAACAATAGTGGAGGACTTTAACATGCCACTTACATCAACAGATCATCTAAAGAGAACTTCAAGGAAACAATAACTTTGAATGACACATTGGAACAGATGGATTTAACAGATATATTCAGAAAATGTCATCCTAAAACAGCAGAATACACATTATCTTTAAATGTACATGGAACATTTTCTAGAATAGATCACACATTAGCCCACAAAACAAGGCTTAACAAATTAAAGAAAAATAAAATCTGGGAAAAGCACAAATACATGGAGGTTAAATAACACATGCAATGAATGAGTGGGTCAACCAGGAAATAAAAGAAATTTTAAAAGTTCAAGGAACTAACTGAGGGTTTTGGAGGGGAGAGGGTGGGAGGTTGGGTAAGCCTAGTGGTGGATATTGTGGAGGGCATGTATTGTATGGAGCTCTGGGTGTGGTGCATAAACAATTCTGGAACACTGAAAAGAAATTAAAAAAATAAATAATTTTTTTTTAAAAGTACAAGGAAACAAATGAAAATGAAAACACAATGGTGCAAAATCTCTGGAGTGCTACAAAACAGTTTTAAGAGGGAAGTTTATACTAATACAGGACCTCAAGAAACAATAAAAATTTCAAATAAACCAACTAACTTTATATGTAAAAAAGAACTAGAAAAAGAACAACAAAACCAAACCTAAAACCAGCAGGAGGAAGTAATACAGATTAGAGCAGAAGTAAATGATACAGAAACTAGAAAATAGATAGGACAAATCAATGACATCAGGAGCTAGCTCTTGAAAAGTCAATAAAATTGATCAACCTTTAGGCAGACTTATCAAGAAAAAAATAGAAAGGACTCAGATAAATAAAACCACATATGAGAGAAGAGAAATAGTGATCAACATCATAGAAACACAAATAATTGAGAGAGAATACTATGAAAACCTATATGCCAACAAATTAGACAACTTTAAAAAAATGGATATATCCCTAAAAGCATATAACTACCAAAACTGAAACAGGAAGAAAGAGAACATTTGAACAGACTGATAGCCAGCAAAGAAACTTAATCAGTAATCAAAAGACTCTCAATAAGCAAAAGTCCAAGGCCAGATGGCTTCACAGGCAAATTCTACCAAACATTAAAGAAGAGTTAATACCACCAAAAGAGAGAGGGAGAAAGAAAGAAAGAAAGAAAGAGAAAAAGACTTAATACCTATTCTTCTCAAACTATTCCAAATAATAGAAAAGGAAAGAAAAGTTCCAAATTAATTCTATGAGGCCAGCATTACACTGATACAAAAACCAGATACCACTAAAAAAGAGAACTACAGGCTAATATCCCTGATGAATATAGATACAAAAATCTACAAGAAGTGCTAGCAAAACCAATTTAATAATACATTTGAAAAACCATTCACAGCGATCAAATGGGATTTATTCTTGGGTTGCAAGGGCAGTTCAATATTTGCAAATTAGTTACTGTAATATATCACAACACTAACAGAACCGATCAGAACCACGTGATCATTTCAATGGATACAGAAAAAGCATTTGACAAAGTATAACATCTATTCATATCAAAACCCTCTGCAAGGTAGATTTAGAAGGAACATACTTCAACATAATAAAGGCCATATGTAAAAAAAAACACAGCTAACACCATCCTTAATGGGGAAAAACTGAGAGCTTTTCCTCTAAGGTCAAGAAAAATACAAGGACGGTCTCTCTCACCACTTTTATTCAACATAGTTGTGGAAGTTCTAACCACAGCAATCAGACAAGAGAAATAAATAAAAGTAATCCAAGATGGTAAGAAGAAATCAAACTTTATTTGTAGATGACATGAGATGATATATACAGACCTAAAGACTCCACCAAAAAATAATTAGAACTGACACATGAATTTAATAAAGTCCCAGGATACAAAATCAATGTGCAGAAGTCTGTTGCATTTTATACACTAATAATGAAGCAGAAGGAGAAATTAAGAAAACAATCTCATTTACAACTGAATCAAAAATAATAAGATGTCTAGGAATAAACCTAACCAAAGAGGAGAAATACCTATACTCTGAAAAATATAAAGAAAGTACTGGTGAAAGAAACTAAAGAAGACATAAACAAAAAGAAAGACATTTCATGATCATGGGCTGGAATAACAAATATTGCTAAAATGTACATAATACTCAAAGCAATCTACACATTTAATGCAATTCCTATCAAAATACCAAGAGCATTTTGTAACAGAAGTAGAACAACCAATCCTAAAATTTATATGGAACCACAAAAGATCCAAATAGCCAAAGCAAATTTGGGGGGGGGGAATGCAAAGCTGGAGGCATCAATTCTAGTTTTTAAGTTATATTGCAAAGCTGTAGTAATTATAACAGTACAGCACTGGCACAAAAAGAGACACATAGGTCAAGAGAACAGACTAGAAAACCCAGAAATAAACCCACAACTATATGATCAATTAATCTTTGACAAACCAGTCAAGAATATCCAATGGGAACAAGACAGTCTCTTCAAAAAATGCTGTTGAGAAAATTGGACAGCAACATGCAAAAGAAGAAACTGGCCCACTTCCTTACACCATACACAAATATAAATTCAAAATGGATTAAAGACCTAAATGTGAGACCTGAAATCTTAAAAATTCTAGAAAAGAACACAGGCAGTAACTTCTTTGGCATTGGATAAGGCAACTTTTTCCTAGATGTGTCTCTTGAGGCAAGGGAAACAAAAGCAAAAATAAACTCCGGTAGGATGGCATTTTCCAACAACGCAGAAAGACAGGCTATCGGAAAGCTCCCTGAGGGCAGACTTTAATTCTGACTCTACTTTTTGAAAGTCCAGGCCTTTACACTTAATAGGCATCTGAATAAATATCCTTTGAATAAGTTAAGAAGTCTATCTGCTCCCATTTTAGATTGCCAGTTAGTGGGACCATATCAAAATAAAAAGGTTCTGCACAGCAAGGGAAACAACTAACAAAACTAAAAGAAAACCAAATGAATGGGTAAAAAGACAAACCAAGAAACAGACTCTTAATTATGGAAAACAAATTGATGGTTACCAGGAAGAAGGGTGGTTGGGGGATGGATAAAATAGGTGATGGGGATTATGTAAACTAAGTGGAATTGAAATAAAATCTTGCAAAAATTAAAAATAATAAAACAAATTACAGATTTATAGTAATCAAAACAACACTATGCCAGCATAAAATAGATATTAAACCCATGCCTATATGGTCAAGTGATCTTTGACAAGGATGCCATACTGAAAATTGAGAAAAGAATCTCTTAAACAAATAGTGTGGGGAAAACTGGATATCCACAGGCAAAACAATGAAACTGAATCTTTATATTATACCATATACAAAAATTAATTTGAAATGGATTAAAGACTTAAGAGCTAAAACTATAAAACTCTTGGAAGAAAACTAATGGTTAATGGTATATGTCCACTTGACTGGGCCAAGTGGTGTCAGAGAGCTAGTAAAACATTGCTGGATAGGTCTTCAGAGTGTCTCCCAAAGAGATCAGCATTTGAATCAGTAGACTGATCAGCAGAAAATTTTGATCATTAGAAAAAAGACTGTCCTCAGCAATCCAGGTAGGCATCACTCAATCTATTGAGAGCCTGAATAGGACAAAAAGATGTGGATGAAGAGCAGATTGGTTCCAAGACATCTGTCTTCTCTTACCCTCGGATACTGGTACTCCTGGTTCTCGGGTTTTCAGACTCACACTGAGATCTACATTATTAGCCCCTGATCCTCAGGTCTTTGGACACAGACTGGCTTTTCCAGTTTAGCAGATTGCTGATGGCTGATCTGGGGACTCCCTGGCCTCCATTAACCCTGTGAGCTAATTCCTATAATGAATCTCCACTTCCATCTACTCATCTACCTACCTTATTGGCTCTCTCTCTCTCTCTGGAGAACTAATATAAAAACATAAGGGAAAAGCTTTATAACCTGATCTTGGCAATATATGTATATATATATATATTTTTTTTTTAATTTGACACTAAAAGCAAAAGCAACAAGAGCAAATATAGACAAGTGGGACATCAAACCAGAAAGCTTCCGTGTAGCTGAGGAAACAATCAACAGAGTAGAAAGGCAACCTACAGAATGAGAGAAAACATTTGCAAATCATACACCTGGTAAGAGGTTAATTTCCAAAATATATGAGGAAGTCCTGGCTAGAAAACTAGCCAGGCTAGTCCATGGCTAGAAAACTACAGCCATTAAAAGATGGACAAAACACTTGAATAGACATTTCTTCAAAGAAGACAGAAAAATGGATAACATGCATATGAAAAGATACTAATCATCAGGGAAATGTAAATCAAAACCACATGAGATAGAACCTCATACTTGTTAGGATCGCTATTAAAAAGAAAAAAAAACAAAACAAAACAGTAAAGAGCCAGTGTGATATGTGAAGGATGTGAAAAAACTGGACCCCTTGTGCACTGTTCCAGGAATATAAAGTGGTATCATTGCTATGAATAAGCCTCTCTTTTGATTGTGCTGCTGATACTGTGTCTCAAGTGTGAGCATTTCTGTGATGATGGGGATAGTAGATGGCATATAAAATAGAGCACATCTTTTAGCAAGTTTGTTTTGAAGATAACTAAGCCAAATAATCTTAGGGAAATAAGGGTTTCAGAGTTTTCATGACCCATGGCCTGATTTTGGGTTTGATACCCAAGCCTCAGCTAAGGATAAAATATTAGTCATTATTCCTTCCCTATATCACAGAGGGAACCTTGTGAAGAGAGGCTACAGATGATAACCACATTTAAATATCATCTCTCTTTTCCATGGTTCACTTAGGATTTTCATATATGCTTAGATTTGATGGACTAATATTTTGCTCTGAATTTTTTCATCATTCATGTGTATTTGTCCCAGAAAGTCCTTATATTTCTAATCTCATGCATGTTATGTTTTGTTCAAAGTTAGGGCAATTTGGCAAAGGCAATTTTTTTCAAGTGCCAGAATATTCTGAATGACCAAAAAATGTCAGATTCTAGAAGGTGTGAATGAACATGTGTATGGATTTTTCTGATTTAGGTACAGAGGTCACTATGGGTTTCCTACATCTTCTTAAGTTACTGAAGTCGTACTTTTTCTCAAAAAGCCACCTTTCTTTGCAATTTTTCCATAAAAATTTGTAAGAGGGCAATTATGATCAATTTTTAAATGTCCTTTTTTAGAGAAAAATGAACTGAAATAACAAATCTTATAGAAAATGACATATTAAAGCTTCTAGGAATGGCCAATCTGTGGAAAAATTGTTTAACTTTATATATTTATATATAAAATTTAAATACATAATTACATAAATATTTTATAGTTATAAATTTATATATTCATAGATAAGTTATATATGTGTATATATATGTATGTATACGTACATACACACACACACATATATGGGTAATTTTTGACAATTATACAAGAATACTGACACTTCTAGGAAAATATAGGTCTTACTTATTTTGTATACGCCATTATCTATGGAACCTCACCTGACATGTATCCCCAACTGACATGTTATCCTCCTGTTGTCAATAGGATCAATTTTGTTGTGTCATCTCAACTTGTTGTCTTAGGGTATTTTAAAATGTAAGTGAGCTACTCCTTTCTGCTGACCTCTATAATATGCCTGACTGATGAAGAGTCAAGAGCTTGGTCACATAATTTTAAAAAACTGACCATGAGACTATTCAAGATGAGAGAGTACAGAATGGCCACAACATTCTTACGTACGTTTGTTGAAGTCATCTCAGTGCTTTTTATTCTCTTCTCAGATGTGAATTCTTTATGTGCTTTGAGATATCTTCCATGCTTAAGGCCATGAATCATTAATCTAGCCCTTATAACTTTTCTACATCTTCAACCAATTGCTAAGGTAATGTTATACAGGAGACTTTTGATGTAATCCTTGGTATTACCCCCTCACAACTTCAAATTATGAGATTTTTTTAATAAAATTTAAATTAATGTGTATCAGAAATATAAGAAATACCAGTGCCATAATTACAGACAAAAATTTGCCTAAGGAGAATTATACTAGTTCTCCCCATTTCCTGTTTTCTGTAAGCAATTCTAATAGCAATCAAAATTCACAACCTTGTCAATCCCTTTAGAGCTTGTTTTTTTAGTGAAATATTAATGGTATGAGACATTTAATTAACATTAATTTTTCTACAATCAACTTCTGAGAATCAGTATCATATTAGCAGAAAACAAATGGAAATTAATCCTCAATTTAGGGGGGAAAAACACCCTCTGGGGTATATTCCAGAGTGAATATACACCCATCCTTAGCATTTTCTACAAATGAAATCTAAGTTACCTTGCTCAAGACCACTGATACAATTCCATCCCAGCAACTGTCAGAACAGTTCTTCGGAGAAATTATTTTGTAGAAAATTTTTTAAAATGGCAAGGAGGTAAGAGTCTGAGTAAGCAAAACTGGGGTTTGTGTTTAATCTTTTTGCCCCATTGAAATCACTACACACAATTCACTATTTTGTAGAGAGGGGTTATGTTTCTTGTACTTTCAGCAATTATTTACCTAAAATAGTTTGATGGTTTTAGA
This sequence comes from Lontra canadensis, assembly GCF_010015895.1. Classification (NCBI taxonomy): domain Eukaryota; kingdom Metazoa; phylum Chordata; class Mammalia; order Carnivora; family Mustelidae; genus Lontra; species Lontra canadensis. Next base: position 3,045,014 of record NW_022631045.1, read on the forward strand.
GTCTAATGGTTTGAATCGAAAGCAACAAAAAGCAGTGCCAAATAAATGCACCATTTGTTTTTGTTGATTTTTTTTCTTGAAACAATATTGAAGTTTACTTTAGTCCCCTAGATTCTTCATAGGAACGTTTGCTTCACGTATGCAAAAGCATCTCCCTATGGCATTAATATGGCTTATTAATCTTCAAAGACACTATGCTTTTTTATGCACTGTAACAGCCAAGTCTAAAATGAAAGCTTTCAAGTTTGTTGACTCTGGAGCCGTTTTGATATTTTTTTTTCCATGTTGCCATAAATGCCCTTTTTCCTGATTCGACACTGGGAATAAAAAAAAAAAAAAAAAGCGAATTCTGTCAGCATAAGTCACCTAAGGAACAACATCTGTGCTCGTCTTGCTTCTAATTTTCTAGAACCCTAGATATTCAGAATAACTGAACTTACTGGACCCCTACCAAGTTATCTATCTCTGACGGCTGCTGTGTTGTAAATTCATACCGAAACTGTTATATTCTCCTGAATTGCTGCAGCTTCCCCGATAAAATGGAAACTTTTCCACAGGTTTTCCTGTCAAGTTCAACCTGCAGGTAGGATTTAGGAAGGCTGTGTGCCTTGGTCTACTGACAGAGAGTGATTTCCTCACCAACTTCAGAGCACCCTTCCTCAAGCCCAGCATTAAACACTAGTGCACACATATTCTGGTAATAAGGATTTGCTGTAGCAGGTTCAGAAAGGTTGTCTTTAGGCATTTTCATTTTTAAAAGTCCTGATAAGGTGGCTCGGCGAGGACTCACAGGAGTTTCTTGTTAAGTAGCCTTCTAGCATGCTGCTGAGCAATTTGCCAGTTATCTTCTCACAGACTCATTAGCTTATGCTCTCAGTCACTCATTTGCAGATTGAAGGTTGAGTTTCTCACAGTGAAAAAGAGCTTCCACATCATGCCTTAGAAAGGCCACCATCTCTTTGAACTGGTACTTTAAAGGGTCTTGGCAAATACGTATCACAGTTCTACTCTCAATCTACACTCAGTGGAGATGCTAAAAAAAAAAATCTAATTCTATCAAATACTTACTTAGTGATTGATTCAAGAGGAGTTTGGTTGGTTAGAGTGTTAATAATTTTATAAAAAAGAGGTAAAAGCAGGGGCACCTTGGTGGCTCAGTCAGTTAACAGTCTGCCTTTGGCTCAGGTCATGGTCCCAAGGTCCTGAGATAGAGTCCCACACGGGGCTCCCTGCTCAGGGAGGAGCCTGCTTCTTCCTCTGGCCCTCCCACCTTGTGCTGTCTTGTGCGTGCCTGCTCTTTCTCAAAAACAAATAAAGAATATTTAAAAGAAATAAATTAAAAAAAAAAAAAAGAGGTTAAAGCAGGACAAAGGAAAAGAGGAGCAGGTGACCAACCTTCCCTGTTGCCCAGGACTCAGGGGTTCCTGGATGTGGAACTCTTCGTGCTAAACTTAGGAAAATCCTGGACAGACCAAATGAGCTGGTTTTTTTTAAATTTTGTTATTTTGTTGCTTTTCCTGACCTATGGTTGACAACATTTGTATATATATATAAATAAGGTGTACAATGTTTTGCCATGCATATATATTGTGAAATGATTGCCATAATCAAAGTAATTAATCCAGGTAATATTCATCACATCACATAACTACTCTAATTCTTAAGTGTCCTCCAAATTAACTCTACTCCCTACTATTTAAAGTCTACTTAAAGGAAAAACTGCAATTTGCCCTTTAGCAAAAATAAACTTCCTAGAATAGAATAAAATATTTCTTTCTACCCATTCTGCTAGTTAACAAATATGGTTACACCCTGTCTTTTTTTAATTTAAATGTTCTAAAAAAATTTATAAATAAAATTCTTGCTCAGCACCTCGAGGACATCCCAGTTGACACTGGTTTAAATCTGAGTTCCACATGCCAACGCATATCCACACTTCACAATCCAGACTGACTGAGCAGCATTGGTCATCCCTATGTGCTCTATCAAGTTCCTAACTCCAAAGCAGAGATGCGGAGTTGTGTAAATGTCACTTCAAGAGAGGGGGAAAAAAAAAAAAAGCCTGGACATTTTATAGGCTATCAGTTTTGACAGTGAAAAGTAAAGATTTAACCCTCCCTGTTGCTATTACCTCAAGGAACACTTGTAGGAAATAAACCAAGATAGTTTCCACAGGTAAAGCTTAGGCAATAAAAAAAGAAAGCAACATCTGCGTCAAAGGAAACTCTAAGAAAGTTAAGTCTGCAGAGTTTGACCTGAAAACTACCACAGCTTGTCTGAATTACATGGCCACCTGTCACAACTGTGCCTGAGATTCTTCTAAAACAGTAGGGGTTTGTCACATAAATGGAATGTGCAGGATTTAAATTATTGCAGACCATGAGGCCATCCCAATGAGCGTGAAAGTTTTCAAAACAGAAATGACAGGGCTTAGTGTCTCCTAAAGCCATGTGATATTCCCTGTTGATAGCTGCCCAGAAGCCCTACAGTGAGATTAAACATCAAAATGACAATATCATCACTGGATTTCTAACAAAGCTAGCACAGACAAATTCATGCGATTAAATCCATAAATATCCCCTTTGCACATACATAAATCATTTGCCAAGGGTGCATAAGACTACTGAGTCATTCCCCAGTATGGGCAGAGTAGGTGATAACTAGATGGTATGGCTGCACTCAGACAGTTCCCTTAAATATATTAGTGGTCTTCACCATACCCTCTGGTGGAGGTTGAAAACTACAACATAGGAAAACATCTCTTGGTTGCCTCACCCCACATTCCTCAGAAAAGTAACAATCAAAGTCACTCACCCTCAGGGTGGGCAGTTTAAGAAAAGTGCTTGCTTTTTGTTTTCAATCCTTCTTACAGCCTTCTCAAACGCCTACAGTTCTGGGAGATTAAAAACAAAACAACAAAAAAACAATCAAACAAACAAAAAACGAATACACAAGGAGGAAGGCATGAGCCTTATAATCAGATAGCTGAGAAATCTTTTCGTGAAATCCCCTACCACACTCTCCATCCCTAATGTGACCACTTTTCAAAGACAAGCTCCAAGTTCCTTCTCAGGTCGCTGGGCTGGCTCTTTCCCACACTGGACATCTCTTAACTCTACGCCACGTTTTCTTCACTGAACTTCTTCATTTGTCTTAATCACCACCCATTTCATGTTTTATCTTGATCCAGGTCTCTACTTCCTAAAATGTTCGTTAACACCAAATCCATTTTTTTTTCCTTTAAAGATCAAATTCAGTATCACTTACAGTGGCTACTTCCTTTTCAAGGTTTTCTTAGTTCTTTCATTATATTTATTACTTCATTTCTGATGGTAAATGTAATAAATTTTCAATTCGGAATATTAAGAAAATCCAAAAAATTTTATATAATTTTGTTATGCACCTATTTTGTAGGTGCATGCATAATCTGAATTCTCCTATAAGACTGCCACACAAGGAAAATCACTGTTTACATTTAACTTATCTCCTCCTAACATATAAGATTTCTTTCACGCTCCTTGACAAGCAGTGTTCAGCCTGATTGCAGACCTGTAGTCAACACCCGTCTAAGTGCTTTGAGATGCTTTGTGAATCACAGAAGTTAAAGCTAGAAGGAGCCTTGGGAATCAAAGAACCTAAGTACTTATTTTACAAGCAAGCCCCTCACCACAGATCATCCAGCTTGTAAGCAGCAGAGTTAGAACGACATTCAGATAAGGCCAGCATGTTCAGGAACACAGACTGTGCACTATACGGAAGAGCCTGCAACAGGGCTCAGTCCTGCGTCATCTGTAGAGAGGGGCACAAAAGCACCATCATCTACTTACTGCGCGCTTGGAGGGCTTCAAGTGCCAGCCGTCGCAGTGGGTGGACAGGAAAATGTGAGTGAGTGATATTTCTAACCCATTGACAGCACTGCGTAGGCTAGCAATGAGCCTGAATCCAGGTTTATCATTTACCAAGTGGATGCTTTTTTCAGGGCTCTAGCTACATTTCCCAATGCATCATTCTTCCTAACAGGACATATTTTTAAAAACTACTCCCCGTTAGGTAGTATCCTGTAATTCTATGAAATTTGCTTCCCATATATATGTTTGTGTGTGTGTATATACACACACACATATATATATATGCATATATACACATACACATATGTATATATGCATATATACATATACACATATATATATGAAATCTACCCAAATTCCTACAATTACTAATTACTATAATCCTAGTCTGAAAAAGGGTACAACCAATACACAATGCATCGGACTGACTGATGATTGGAGTGTGAACTTGGAAAGCAGACCTGACAGTAGGTCAATAACAAGCTCGTAAAGTTACCAGGACCTGACAATGATCTTCACTTCTTCTCCTGAACATCCAGCAAATTGCCTTATACTCCCCAAAGATATGTTTAAATTAATTCCTATACTACATAAAAGGAAATCCCAGTGTTTAAAGAAACATAAAAGTCACAGAGTAATTAGTTGTATCTTCTATTAAGAATAATTTGATCATCCAAACTAGAATATGAGTGAGGTAAACATTTACATAAAGAAAATGACCGTTTAGGGGTTAAAAGCATAGCGCTTGCAAGTGACAATTTTGTATGTACATCTGGACTCTGTTATTGATATTAACTAATAGTGTGCTCCTAAGAAAACTCATTAGTGAAATGGAAATGATAATAGAACTTGTTGGGACTTTTCTAAATGTTACAAAAATTAATGCATACTGTGGCAAACACTCAGTAGCTGTTAACTATGATTATTACCACAGTTCTGCATTCCTAATTTAAATGCAGTTTTTATTTGCCTTACCAAATTGGACTCTATCAATAACTGAGAGATGTGTTTAAGGAGTCTCCTAAATAATCAAGGAGAAATGGTCTCTCCCAAAGCCTTACTCTGAGAGGTGTTTCTGTAGGTTTCCTTTTCCACAGGTAATTGACATAGTTACTGGTTTTTTTGAAAGTTCTGAACTAGAACTTGATTCAGAAAATAAGAGAAACAGATGTTTGTCTTCCAAATTAAAACTGGGATATGCAATTTGAAATAATTTAAAGTATTAAGATATAAACATCATGAAAATGTTTTAGTAACTTTCTGCATATCAAAATGGAATCAATTACTCATTTTCTAGAAAAACCATGTAGCCTGTTGAAACTGCATTATGATCACTTCTGGAAAAAAGCAAAAATATGTAATAATTCATGGGTGATTTCATGTGGGTTTGGGGGACCTTCGACCAATCACCTTGGTGAGCTTACTTTGTGAACAGGCACAATGGTTAATCAGTGGATCTGTGTAGAGAAGCAAGTTTACATTCCTAATGGAACGAGTTTAGAAGAGGAAGCTCACCATCCTCTCTCAGCCCCAAACTTAGACCTTGGAGACTGGAGGATTCCAATGTGTGATGGGTATTAGAACCAGCCTTCTTAGTCTGGTCACCTGCTCAGCCAATAAGCAAATTATCCTCCTCTTTTAAGGAGATGTGACTTGAATAGTTAGAAAGAAAAACTAGAAGAATTCCATTTACTAAGTAAATAAAACGACTGTATGGTCATGGAATGGAACATGCTATGGCCTTGAAAAAGGGAGGAAACACTTTGTGTAATAATAAGGAAGGATTTTTGCTAGGCGAAAAAAGCAAGGTGCAGAACAGCATTATGACATGATACTAATTGTGTAAAAGAAGAGGAATAAAAATAATAGAGGCATGTTTGCTTATATAAGCATAAAATATCTCTAGAAAAGCATACAAGAAGTTGGCAACACTGGTGGTTTCTGCACACATGGGCATGAGTGGCTGGGCACATGCATAGCAAGGAGATTTTCCACTAGTATCTTTTAAATTTTGAACAATGTGACAGCCCTGCTTACTCAAAAATAAATAAAATTAAAGCAAAAACTAAAATATACTTTTATACTTTTTCTTGAACACCATCTTTTTTTGATGTAGCTGCTACCTCTTGCCTGTTTTGTTTTCTTCTAGATATCTTAGTGAATCTCATAGGATTTTTATACCATTACCTTACAAAACAGGAGCCCCTTCTAATAAAAATGTCACATTTGATACTGAGGCTTCTGGAAGTTATATATGTAATTCAACTGTTAAAGCTGCATCAACATTTCATATCAGATTCCTGATATTTACCTATACCTTTCAGCCTGATATTCTATGAAACATCCTCCTTTTCTGAAAAAAGAGAGCCAGGGTCTTCCTAGACTTTGAACTGTGATTTATTTTCTTTGTACTGGTTTGACCCACTTCTGCATTTTGGATACTGCTAACTTTACACCCTTGAGGATGAGAAAAAATAAATCCTTGCAGGTTCCTGGAATATAAATTACAAGGAAGTGAACAAGATAAGTGTAGTGTAGGAAATTGACTTTCCTTTTCCTGGTGTAAACTTTCAGAAGTCTTCCCTTTGTTTATTTCTAATCCATCAATCAAAGAATTAAGGAATTGAAGCAACTTTTCAACTAGTGTGCTATTTGTTCATTTCATAACATTTTAGATAATTATTTTAAACTGTTTGCACCAAGGTTCTGTTCAGAATAGAATAGAATAAATCCATACCCCCTAGTAATCTGGGAATGGGGGGAAATTCCAGTTGTTTGTTATCTTGCCCCTCTTCCCACGGTCAAACCCATATGTATATAAACTTGTATAGAAATACATACATACATACATATATGTATATATCACACATATATATGATATACATATATACACATATATACATATATATACATATGATATATACGTATATGTATGTATGTATATTTATATAAATATATGTGTATGTGTATGTGTGTATAAACTTGTATGGAAATTTATAATTTTCATCACAAGAATATGCACCAAAGGGTTGATGGCTCCCCTGTGTTTGTGGCCCACAACATTATACACTTTAGTGATAGGAATTGACACATACTAGTTTAAAAAGTATGGTATTACATCAGAAATACATTGCATCAGAAAATAATAGCTACTAGTATAGTTCTTAGCAATTTGTAAAGTCCTTGACATAAGCTTCTCATCTGATGAAACTACATGTGAGATAAATATGTTAAGTCAGGGACCATTTCCAAAGTACCTACTGCAAGTTAGTTATTTTCCATTTATTGCCTAATCCTCACAATGAAACTTATAAAGCATTACTGGAGTTCCCATTTTACAGAAGAAGAAATTAAAGCCACTATATAAGTAAGTCATGGGTGATGGAGAATTTTATTGGTCCCCTGGCCCACCATGGATATGGAATCTACTTCTGATCCAATTAATTGGAGAGTTTGGGGCAGGACTCTGTATTAAACACATACCTTCCACAATGGCTCAGCTTGACATAAAAGGTGGGAAGTCCAGGCTCAGTAATGAAGTATGCTGTGTAGTATGGATGTAGATCATCTGGTTGTAAAACTTGGCAACCAAGGCTCCTCCTTCAGCTCTACTTTGAAATCTAAGCGCATCATAGATTACTACAGACCCCCTGCCCAGAGGCAAAAATGAGCATGGAGAACTATCCACTAGGCAGATGACATTTCAACTCAAATTTAAAGAATGAGAAAGAACTTGTCAGACAGACAAAAAGACAAGCACATGCTGCAAAACATAGAGCATACAAAGACACAGAGTCACTACAGAATACATTTAGTAAGTGTGGAGTGAACAACAGTATTGAGCACTATGGCCCTGGAGAAATGTACATATGGCTGAAGGAAGGCTGGTGCAGGAAGGGAATCACAGGAAGGAGTTACCTGATACAGGTTTTATATGGCCGCTCCACCATGTTTGGAGTAGAAGCTGAAGGTTATGGGAACCACCATTGGACTTCAAGCACAGAAAATAAACATCCAGCTTTGTCTTTTTGAAAGATTTTTTCTGAAATTAGCATGGAAATCAGATTGCACAGGAGTAAAATGAGAATAAAGGCCATTTGGGAAGTTATTAGAATAATTCAGACAAGAAGAGTTGAGGATGAGTGATGACCGTGACCATGGTGAAGAAGAAGGGGTGACTTGGCCAATACAAAAGCAGTTGCTAGGGATAGGCAAATTGGATCTTCAGGGAAAAGATCACCGGCCCAGGAAATAGCTATTTCCATCACTGTGAATAGGGTTAAGGAGCATAATTACCCCTTCACAGAATGTATATCCTTAGTCCCACAAACAAATTGTTACTTACAAAGTAACATCATGGCATTTGAGAAAGCTGTTTGGAATTTTCGTATTTGAAATTTATTTTTACCTGATTAGAATTACTGTTTTATCATTTCCAACCGACTTTAAACATGACAGATTATTCTTACTTTGCTTCTCCAAAAACTGAATCTAAAATCATATCTATATCCACTTGTATAAAGATTAGATTTTTCTAAGTTTAATGTTGAAAAATAGTAAGTAACATGCTCCTTTTGTTCCACAGGATAGATTTTAAAAAGAGGGGAAAGTCTTTCTTAAGGTTGTGAGAGAAAAAAAAAAGCAAAAACCAACAACTTCACAGATAAAATCATGCCTTCATTTAGATCTGAGAGAAAGTTAGGATAATTTGTCTCAATGGAAGCAGAGCACATCTCTGGGACTTGTGCGTTGTTAGCTTGTTTGTTGGATTTTTTTTTTTTTTTTTTTCCATCTGCTCATTTGCTTTCCTCATTTTATTTATCTGTCTGCGAATGGATAATTATCCCCCCCGCCCTTTTTGTCCCCTTTACTGTTGATGTTCTGTTTTTGTCAGATTTGTTTTCCCTTGATTGTTTTCCTACTGCAATCATCATGCAAGAGGGTGATACATTTTTTCACTTAATTATAATTTTCTTTATCATGCAAATTTCAAGATTAATAATGGCACAAGCAGATAAGAAAAAGTCTCTTTAGAGTTTCTTAGTTTTACCACATAATGACACATTATTTAGACCAAATCACTCAGTTCTTGTATAGATACATACTGAAATCATCAGAAAGAAATTGAATTACCATTTGGTTTAAAAAAAAAAAAATCAGTAGAAGCAAGCATTAATACCTAAGTGCCAGGAAGCAGGAAAGTTAGGACCAAAATATTCATAATATTTCAATGAGATATACTTCTCTAATGACTTAAGACCCAAAATTATTCAATTTTTTTTCACACCTGAAAAATGCTTTCTCATTTTTGAGATATCAATTACCATTAAATTAGTAATAACCCTAAAACCTACATTTCTTTTTTAAACATTTTAGATATTAAAATTGTAGCTCTCTGAAACTAATAGAAGATCTTTAGGCTTTTCTGGAAAAAAAAAAAAAAAAGCCTAGTTTTTGTGTGTCCAAAGACTCAAATGGAATAATTTAAGTCTAGTGATAGAATAATCAATGAACATTATTATTTAATTTTGGCAGGAGAATATTTGGAGATCAATTGACAGTTTTTCAACCATCAAAAATTAGGAAATTTAAAAAAATGAGGAAATTGACATAAAAACTTTATTTAGGTATCAGAGGAAACTGTCTATATGCTTTTCTATATGCTATACTAACCATGCAGGAAATGTATACTATCATTAATGGAGACCTTCATGATATAGATAAATATAAAGATTATAGATACAAGGTATAATATTTTATGAAGCATATTGTATTAATTTTCCAATGCTGATATACCAAATCATTATAAAATAAGTGGCTTAAAAAACAAAGCCTTACTTTTTCACATTTCCATAGGTTAGAAATTTAGTAATGATCTCTCAGGACAAAATGAAAATATCAGCAGGCCTGCATTCCTTTCTGGAAGATCTATGGAACAATACATTTCTTCGCCTTCTCAGTTTATTAGAGTAGACATTGCCCCCACTCCTTGGCTCATGGAGCCTTCCTCCATCTTTGAAACCAACAACGAAAGGTCGACTCTTTCTTAAATGGCATCATTGTGAGAACTTATGCCTCCCTCTCCCACTTTAATGATTAACATGTGATTAACAAGTGATTAACATGGGGTCCACCTGGATAATCTGGGCTAGTCTCTCTACTTAAAGTCAGCAGATTTATAACCTCCATTCCATTTACTACCTTAATTTCCCTTTGCCATGCAATTTAACAAATGCATAGATTACAGGAATTAGGACATGGGCATTTTTGGAGGAGCAGTTATTATTCTGTCTGAAACATACATTTTGTAGTTTCTCTCATTGTGAAATTTGTAATTATATAAAAATTACCTTTTATGTAATTCACATCAAGTTATACAAATTTCTAAATTAAATAAATTTGGTTTTGAGTAAGTAAATTTTATACAACTAATGAAAATTACCTATATTCCTAATAATAATAACGTATAATGTTTAAACTCCTATAACCAATGACTTTATATTTTAATAACATGTATAGTGGAATAGAATCTTTAAGGCCAACTTTTCCAATGATAAAAAATTTTACTTTAGCTAAAAACTTAGTGTAGTTCTAGGGTCTAATTAAAATTCTATATTCTATTATCTATATCTGATATCTACATATATATACTAAATCACCTCACACCCTTGGAGAAAATTATGTCGTGCAGATTAGTACCTTGGTAATCATCTTCTGATTTTAAGAAATTTACCTGGATAAGTGGGTGTGTGTGTGTGTTCGTGTGTATGTGTTTGTGTGAGTGAGTGAGAGAGAGAGTGAAGGGATAGGCAGAGGGGGTAGGAAGAATGTATGTACGATAGGTATTTTGTTTTCTTCAAAATAATATTTGAAATGACATCCTCAATGAATAGTATCTTCGCAAACATTAAGGAACATTACTGTTTAACTGGGTTATCATGGGCCTAGTCTACATTACCAGGGCAACAAAACCTAGACAAATTGTGACATGCTTTAGAACCATGGCTTTCTTTATAGAGATTTTGCTGAGTACATTTTTGAGGTTCTTGACTAGTATCATCTTTATGAAATCTCCCAGGCTTCATTCCTTTAATTCTCAGTGCCAAAAAATGCCTTGACTTTCATGGATCATTTGTATATTTCTTGTTTTACTGACACTAAATCTTGTGCCCATCCAAGTTTTCTTCTTTCCTTGGCTGCCAGGGATCAGAGAGCAAATTTGATGTTGACTTCTACCAAGTGAATAAAACATTGTGTTATGAATCTTTCTGTCCTAATTTATCCTGGTTATTTAACCTCAATTTCATTTTTTACTTCTTTATTTTTATGTCATACCATAAAGGATGTTTCTATATAAGTTATATCAAAATTATTTGAACATATAATCTTGATAGTGTATAGAATTGAGTATCTTGACACCTTAGCTAAAAGATTAAGAAAAGTGAATTAATAAGCATTCAGATGTTAATAAGGCTTTTATCTCAAAAAGCTACCCAGATCTTCTAAACAGTAATTTGGGGGGGGGGGTGGATGTTACAGGTCTGGGAGTAGAGTAGGGATGAAAAGGTGTAAGAATTCCCTCTCCTCTGGAATCTGAGAATTTGATGGTCATAACAGTCTGATTTAATATAGGACAATGCATGGAAATATTAATTATCTTAAACCAATGCTTTGGATAAAATGGTTTGGTGAATTTTAAAATATTCATCTTTCATTTATTGTTACTCTTTGTCAACCTTACAGCTTTAATACTGGTGGCATATTTCATCCAGTGTGTGGAAAATAAATTTTATATTCTATTCCCAGAACATAACTTTTTACTGACTTCCTAGGAAGTTACACACCCTTTTGAAATAATCAGAGAAAACTCAGAATTTGCTGGAAATCAAAGAAATGGATAATTTAACACATATCTATGGCTCCTCATATATACACCCTTGTTATATGAATATTCATCCTAAAGAATGAAATTTCAAAATCCTGGCAAGTAGAGGATAATGATTAACCACAGAGCACTTAAGGATACTCTTTAGTTTAGTAGTTAAGCTTTTCCTTTTGGGAGACCTATATCCTATTCTCACTCCATTATTGACTGGTAGATCCCACATTAGCAATGAATCCTGAATGGCAGACTCACTAGGCTTTTGTTGGGCATCCACAGGGAAATTAATTCCCTCACTTACATTGTGGCTTCTCAAATTTCTTAATATATACTAGGCAGATACTATGTACAGAATTTTAAGATTTTTAAGGAAAGATGTTTGGTAAGGGCAAAACATGCTATAAAATATATGATTAAACATCAAGAAATATATTGATGTTGCCTTGTGGTGAAAATAATTTTTAGCCTCTCAGAAGACCAATTTCTATGATGCATCAAAGTCAATCAATGTCACATGCACTCTCTTCATTAACTGAAAAGTGGTCAGGTTTTTGCATCACTGAATAGGCTAACACCAGAGTATCTGTTATTTTTTTCCTCTATTTTATTCACTCTAATTATATTTTTTCTGGATTGATTTAAAAACTAAATTATTTTATATTTGTTTAATCATATTCAAGGAAATATCTTCGAGAGCTTCACCAATTAAACCTCCTCCAAATATTTCAAAGCCTTGACACAATAAACATGCAACAGAAAATCTTGCTTAGCACATTTTTCTCCTTAATGTAAATTGAATGGGGCAAATTTTATGGTCTAATTTGATTTTTCCACAGTCTTATAGACACAGTCACAGTCTCAAAGGGGTTTCATCACATTGAATTAGTACAAACCAAAGTGCATTAAATGATAGGCATTGCAGAAGTCCTACGTCAGATAAAAACAGCATTTTCAATAAAAGGGTATCTATTTTCCTGCCTGTACGCTCACAGAGAGACAAATAGTAGGCTTTTGGCATTGCACCTTAAGGTCTTAAAGTCAAAAGCTTTATTCTTGTTCAGTGATAGCTTTTAAAATGAAAGAAGAGGGTTTGGGTTTTCAATGACAATTGTCACAGGATATTAGAGGTCCTTGAAAATCCAGAGATAGGCATCCTTAGCAGTCGTACAACGTAACACAACTGGCTTCAGATCTGATAACTCAGGCTTTAGTTCAAGGTCTTGGGACTACTGTCACAAAGATTCTTATTCAAATCTTGAGAGCAAGAATACCTAGAAGGTGGTCAGTATACGGTAGAATTTTTTTTAATCTACAATAGTAAAACAATAAACGTGAAAAGTGAAGCCAGGTACCAGTGTGACAGATAGCTGAGTGGGATCTATGGTAGAGATCGAACAGGCAGATCCAAGATAATTACATGACTCTCATTATTTTTCTTTTTCCATTTTTATATGGAACCATTTTTCATAGCATGAGGTAGGAAATAAACTTTATTTTTGTGATATTGATAATTATGAGTTAATCATTTCCTCCAAACAATGCAGGAATCATAACAGGTTTTTATTTACTTCAAAACAATCCTTTCTCACCACCTATTATTTCCATCCCGTTAATAATGTCATAAAGCTACATATATTTAAGTTAAATTTGCCAGTATGACTCTAAGTATAATTGACATACATTATATAAATTTCAAATGCACAACATAGCTGTTTGATATTTATATACATTATTAAATGATCACCATTGTGTCTAGCTTCTGTCACCATACATCATTTTTACCCAATATGATTTACTATTTCTTGCATCAACTAATTATTTTAGTTTTTTAAATTTTCTTAAAGAAGTACATCCTTTATCCTTTAGTATTTATTTAGGCTAAAGTCTGTGATTGGTAAATTTTATTTTTGTATGCCTAAAGGCGTATTTGTTTCACCTTCACTTTTGAATAGTAGTTGTGGCTAATGAACCTCAAGTTATTTTTCCTTTGCACTTTGGAGATATAATCTCATGTCTTCTTGTATCTATTGTTTGTGATATCATTCTGTTTCTCATTTCTTTATGGTAATTTACCTCTCCCTCTGATACATCTTAGCATTTCATCTCTATCTTGGACGCATTAAAGTTTCATCAAGCTGTGGTTAGGGTGTGGGTTTTCTTTTATCGATTCTGTCATTGATCTCATGTCTTGGTTATATTCTTAAAATTCTTGATACCTATTTTGCTAAATATAGCATTTCATCCTTATCTCCTGTTTATTCCTTTAGAGTTCTTAAAAAATAATTTGGAACCCCTGGAACTATTTTCTATTCCTTTCACTTTTACTTCATATTTCTATCTGAGCTCCCAGACAGGAAGGTGGACTGAGCAGACGGCAAGATCTCCTCTCTAGCCTCAAACATATAACAGTGCTTGGTGGAATATTTTAAGATGCAGAAGAGAAAGGGAGTTCTTCGCAGTCCAGAAACAAATAGTAAACATATAACCTGGTAAGCCAGAGTTATTGCCACACATGTCATAGGACTGAAGAGGCAGCTTACATATGGTAGTTCTAGGATTTTAATGTCTGTGTCCTGCTACAGTTGGAAAAATAGTAGAAAACTGAAAGTAGCTCCCTACATTAAAAGTCCAGGAAACATAAAATACTTAAAACAATGACAAACAAAAGTAAGCACAGAATATATGTTCCATGTACTAAAACATATGTTTTAAGTTTAACTTCTGTTGTATGTGTAAACGACAGCCAGGAACTGAAAATTTTATTCCTAATAGTCTAAACTGAACACACGTTAACATAGAGAACTTTCCAGCTTAACACTGCCTAGCTCAGTCATGTAATCTGAATAGGTTACCTACGTGTTATAAAACTCATGAAATGAGAAACAAATAAAGTAACCGTGTATAAGCATTGAATAACCACGAAACCATCCATAATCAAGATGCTTTTAACTGGAACTTGCCTATGACCCCCTGTGGATGACTCCCACACAAATAGCTAAGAAACAAATGTCAAGTCATTTCAAAAAGTAAAATGCTAAGAAAGACAGTATACCAATTTATCAAGTTGTAGAATTTGAAACCTAGTGCAATTGTGAAAGTAAAGCCTAAGTTTTTATCATAAAGAGAATCTAAAACCACAGTACTGAATTTTAAATCCCAAACAGAGATCTGTCCTCGCCTAAACACATACTCATTGACATTCCCACATTTCCCCCATCTTGTTACTCTCAGCTGACACTAGATCAGGATTAGTTGGGACTCTCATTTTGAGAGGCTCTTTTCTTCTCAAGTACACTGGAGGGAGTAAAGTTGGCTCTGGGGATAAAACACTCTCAGGCTTCGGCCACCCAGGCTTGTTACTTCATTAACAATACAATCCCCTAAGATGGTCATAATTTACCATTGCCTCTGCTTATTTTATCCCTCCTTCTGTCACTGCAGTGATGAATGGCTATAATTCCACTCTGTAAAATAAGCTTATTTGGATAGCAATATACCCTGAATCTCATATTTCTATCAGGGTGTATCCTTGTATTTGGCCGATAAGTCTTAATAGAAGGCCTTTGAGAAAGGTGCCGAACAAGTCTCGGTGCCTAATTTTCACAGGAACAGGAGCATTGGATCTTTTAGTACTGAGAAACTCCAAAGGTTTTGGTTCTATATACTCTGATTTCTACCTATTCCCCCCCTCCAAGTTTTGACTGAGTTTATCTTGGTTGTATAATACATGGTGAATTTTAATTGTGGGTAAAGAAGAAAATTATATCACATGATGGTAACAAACACCTCCTCCATGAAAATTATAGTACTGATACAATTTTCTCCCTTCTCTACTTTCTGACTCCTCTTCAAACTCCTATCCCTTATAAATGAAGTTTTCCCTAGCATGGAACTTATTCTGGTTTTTTTTTTTTTAATCTCCCTTGCCAATTCCAACTACATTTAGTATTTCAACTGTCACTTTCATATAAATAATTACTAAATTTACATCTCTAGTCCTAATTTTATTGTTAAGTTCCTGGCGTGATTTTAAAGTTTTATTCAAGATTTCATATATTTGCACAATTAACATAATTAAAATTGAGTATGCTGCAAACCAGCATACTCCTTTCCTTAAGGAATGCATTTAATTATACAATTCTGTTTTTCCATGAAGAGCCACACCAGTCTTTATTTAGCCAATTATGAAATCTTCCATTCACTTATTTTTTTTTTACCAAATATGTATTTAATAATTACTGTAAGACAGGCACCGGTGATAAAATGAAAATGAGACAGTTAATATTCCTGCATAAGGAGCTCGACATCTGCATCTAATAGAACATGAATTGCAGAATTCTAGACGTTGCGCCTGTGACTCTGTGTGCACATGTACATTCACGTTACGTAGAAATAAACAGTGTGCTGTGATGGGCATCACCAGGGACACCCACAGGGGCTGTCAAGGAAATCTATCTCTTAAGGGGATCATTTAAAGCAGTGTGTAAGGCCAGACCATGAAAAGATCCTAGGAAGCACGTGACTTCCCAGAAGACAAAGTCAGTACAATGGTTCTGACATGGGAGAAAGCATTTTATTCCTTTCTAGGAAGGGAAAGAGTAACTAGAGAGAAAGAATGGCATGAAACACGTTGGAAAGTTTGACAAAGTCTAGAGCATGACAATCATAGAGTTTGGATTCAGTTCTGCGTAAAAAAACAAGTCTCCCCTGGGGATACAAATTTTTGAATTATCATCATCACCTAGTAATAAGTGACTAGGACTTGAGAGAGTATAGATAGGGAATAGCTTAGGACGGGTATCCTGTTTCCTTCAGTATTTTGTGGTCAAAGTGGAGGATCTCTCATTGGTAAGGGAAGGAGTGGAAAGACTGTTCAGTAAGACAGAATAACAGGCAGAATTTTCCTTAAACGTGTGTTTAAAGGAGAAAGAGTCAGCTGCATCTGATGCTATTGAAATTGAGTTGTAGGGTAAAGTTAAAGCACTGTCTACCGGATCTGATGACATGAGAGGCCACTGAGAACTTGGGCAAAACCACAGCTGGCAGAGAGATTTCACTTAAAGTACCCAAATTTTGTCTTTAGTAACAATTTATACGGAAATCTTTCTAAAATATAGTCTTTACTATTTTCTTAAATTAAGAAATAAGAATTTTTTCATCTCTCCCTGAAGTCTCAACATCATTACGCACATTAACTCTAATTTATATTGCTGGAATGTGATGTTATAGAGGTACATGGGGCTGCTTATTCCACTCTATCCCTAGATGGGAATGCATGTGTCCACATGTAGGATGGTGGCTTGGTTTTTGAAATGTATTGGCTTTTTCATTCTCCTCTCTTAATGTTAGGCTCCACAACATGGCTTCTTGCTTTGTTGGCCTAGTTAAAAATATATATACTTGATTTAAAACAAACAAACAAAAAACCAAGTTCCAAGCTTCAGTTAATATGTATATAACTTTGTGTAATTTGTTGAAGTAAGAGGTTAAGACAACTTGTCTCAACAGTAAAAATTATTTTTCCCCCCAAATGGCTGAGAAGCAAACAAAGTCCATGAATGCATCAGTAAAACTATAAAATGCTGTGCAATTATAGACACTGGTGTTATTAGCTACTGAATATTGCTAATTCTAGAAGCTCTATCTTTTCTTAATTAATTTACTCTTTGTACTCTTCTCTTAGCTAGAAATTTTGGTGAAGGTTTTTTTATTATGAATAGCCTAAAATAGGAGAAATGACTTTAGGTCAGAGGAGCTCTTGCTTTTTGCTAACTACAAAGGTTATTTTGGTACATATCCCCCCTTCCCTTTTAGGAAAGTATTGTCAGGTTTGTTAAGGTTGCTTCTAAGTGCTATCTGGAAGTGAGAGGTTACTGTACTCAGGCCTTGCTGAACATTATGTAGCAAGATTCACAAAATATAAATGGCATTTTTGCCTTTCATCGCACTGTTATGTCTTTCCATTAATTTCCAAGATGACAGTGCAATAAATAAAGAAATAAGCTTTATCAGTGGCAGTTATTGTTGAAGTACTGGTTTTCTCATTCTAAATACCAAGCTCATGAGTCCAGCAGAGTTAGCTACTCAAGAAAATAGTTGTTCAATGTGCTAAAAGAGTAAAACTGAATTATCTAAACAAGTGTAAGAACCATACATGCAATGACAGATTTTGTTCTCTTGTTTGTTAATTTGCATAAGACTTTGTCAGTGCTCATATGAAATGGACATTTTAAGGTGTAGAAAGCTTTTTTTTTTCCTTAAGATTTTATTTTGAGAGAGTGAGCACACACATGAGAGAGTACAAGCAATGGAGAGTGAGAAGCAGGCTGCCCATCTGGCAGGGAGCTGGCTGTGGGGCTCAATCCTAGGACCCTGGGACCATGACCAGACACTTAACCAACTGAGCCACCTGGGCATCCTAAGGTGTAGAAATCTTATTATGACCCAGTATTTAAAGATAAATTTCAGTTTTAATTATGTGGGAGAATAAACACCTGTTGAATGACCTTCTGAATATGAAAACAAAGCAGACCAGAGCTGAGTGCCACCAAAGCAAAGTGCCTTCTTTCTTAGCCTGCACCACTTCTTGCCATCACAATACAGAAATACCTTTATAGGTTTATATTCCAAAGAAAAGCAATGGAAGAATTTATTTTCTAAAATTACAGAAGCCATTTGTTTACTGACAACAGTATCAGGGCTATAGATATACTGTAAACTCCAAAATACAGTAATAACTTTTAAATTATTATAAGCATTATTTTCTGGGGAAGTGTATACATGATATTAAGAAGTTTTCCTTCATCTAGTAAGTAACAAGGTCTACAAAGAAATATCACACTATTGTTAGGAAGTACCAAGTTTCCTAAGGGACGTTTTTATTTGGTTTTGTTTTCTCTACACCATCAGAGGATTCACTGGAAATTAAGCTTTATACATTTCTACCACAACTGAATTACTGTTTGGGTATAGGCTATAACCATATGGCAATCTACACAAATGAACAAAAATCAAGTTTGTTAAGAAAATTGGAATGGTGGCCATTCTGATTTTTAAAATGTTCCTGAAAACCTCACTGAGCAGTGACTGTTACAGGTGTGTAGAATTTTATAAAAATCACTGACTAGAAGAATTGGATCCCTTATTTATCTGCTTTTGCTTGTTTGATTTGTTAAACAAAGGGAAAAACACACAACTTCCAAAGAATGGGTGGAGATAGTCTTTGGTTTAAGAACAACTTTAGGTGCTCTGAAACCAATCTATTTAGAAGTTAGGATAATGATGCTTTAGAAATAAAGGAGAAAGATTGTCCAGAATTGACTTTAAATGTTGATTTTATCTTGCTAGTGTTCTACTATGTTTATCATGTACTATAAATTCACACAACTCTGATAGGCCCTCTAAGGTTTTGGCATGTTATCCATCTTTAAAAAGTGTGACACCAAAGCCATGAGTCTTCAGAAAATCTGGGGAAAACATATACAATTCATACAATTTACCTTTAATTCATTAGGAAAGATGTGCAAAAGAGTATTTATAAAACCTCTTAAAATTTTCTTGTTTTCTTTCAAACTGAACTTGATTAAATAAATTTACAGATGTGATTGTTCTCATATTTAATTGTTTTACAATCATCAGTTTTATTAATAGATATAGTATACAATGATGTTTTAAAGAAATCAGAATGTGTATTTTCACCCCCATAAAATTTAACAGGACTTCACGAAATCCTGTGGGTTTTGTATCAATAATTTTCCTCCCAATTCTAAATATTACCACAATGAACAGACTCACTACTTACTTTCATTCCCCCATATAGAGGAGGAAATTAACTCATAGAGAACAGTTACTATCCCAAGATCCAGAGAATGGCAGTTAGAAAAAGCTTGAAGAAAATTTCTAATATAATTTATATTCAGCCATAGCTCTTTAGTTGCCGTAACACTTGAGTGAAAATTTCCCTTAAGTCCTATTTTTCTTCAAGGGGTGAAATGAAACATTCTACAACACTGAAACAGATTTGTAGTTATTTCCCAGATGGAAAGTAAGGTCAATGTCTAACAAGGCTATTTAGGTTGAAAAAGAATGATAAATAGCAAATACTTCATAATTTGTAGAATAATAGAAGAAATAAATCTGATAATAAATTTACTTCTTGTCTTAAAATTCTAAAATCCTATGAAATATGAATAATAATGGAATTAAAATTAATTATTGGATGAATAACTTCAAGGTAAACAACATGCACACATTATTTTCCACACTTTAATAATTTAAATTGTGTCAAAGCCTACACAGTAAAAATTTTGAAATATTTAATAGATTATAATAAACTTAAAACATTAGATAATTTTATCCTCTAGTTCATATTTAAAATTCCAATAAACCTCCTAGGTATCTATAATATCACTATTTACATAAAAGAAAACAGGGCCCTTAAATAGATTAAGTCATCTACTCAAGGCTACAAGTTTACTAATAACATTACCAGGGTAAGAATGTTCTGAGTCTTAATCCATTGTTCTTTACAGCACATCAGATAGACTCAGCCACAATACTCTTCTCCCTCAAAAACATTTTCATTCAAGATTGAAAGCAATCTATGGTGGTGGAAAAAGACTGACAAATCTCTTCACCAAAAAAAAACAAGTATAAATCTTTAACAAATTAAAAAAAAAAAAAAACCTTTAACAAATTGTTTAAAACAACCATTTTAGGACTCTGGAATTTGAACAAAGGCAAACCACAAACTGAGTAATGCTTACAAAGAAGAACCTGCTAGAAGGTCAGGTAAGAAAGGTAAGGGTCTGTGTCCTTTCCCTGTGAAGCTGCTTCTACCCTTCTAAACCCACCTGGTTTGGCCTAAAAACTGCAAAGTACTTGGCTTAAAACAACTCCATCCAAATCCCTGCACTGAGAAGCTAGACTAAACTCTACCATGACTTCTAGTAGCTTAAGGCCTTGTTCCTGGGCTGGCCCCAGTCCTACTTAAAATGCCTCCCTGAGAAAGCGTGCAATTCTAAGTCCTTTCTCTGCCTCTCTGAGATGTAAATCTTCCACCATACTAAACTGTCCCAAGGACCAAGGGGCCATCCCTTCAAATTTCAAATGTCTACAAATAGAACTCTTGCTCTCTTCCCTCCCTCTCTTCCCTGTAGGAGGAGAAATGCCTAACTTCTGCGGGTGCCTTGCTCCAATTTGGAAAACTGCCATCCGTTATCAAGATACAAGAAGTTTGTTTCTCCTCTGCATAGTGAGAATTAACAAACCCAGATGGTTTAGTCACATAGGCCAACACCACCCCAATCCTCAGAGCCCTTTACTGCCTCTCCTTTAACACACTCTGGTGTTTAAAAGGTCTGCTTTTTATTTTGGTGGAACTGAGTTCATTTCTATACTGAAGTCTAGAATAGAATTTGAATAAAATCTGTCTTTACAGACATTAACTGGGATCTGGCTTTGCTTCTAAGAGCACAGTAGATTTATCAGGATTTATTTCCTTTTAACAGCAGAGAAGATTTATCCAAGTGAGGCTAACTTTGAAAATCAGGAGCTTTGCTGCCAGAGGAGGGAACTGACGTGAAGCAGAAAACAAAATCCACACTGAGCAGCACTGTTAGTAAAAGTAGCAAGTTGTGTAGGAAACAAATAGATATTCCATTTGAAACACATGGGTAACCCAGAAATTTAAAAGATCTCCGGTTAATGTGAGATCCAAAGGAGGGGTGGATAAGCTTTTACCTACACCTGGATAACTATGAAATAACAAGTATGCCCTGAAAGGAACCAAGAGACCCAGCACAAAGTAAAACCTGAGGCAGTTATTAAAATTGCTGAACTTTAAATGCACTTCTCAACCCACACATTGATCTATAGTTAGAGAGTGAAAGTCTTCTAAGAGTGAAGTTACTGTTCTGCCCAATGACTGGCTAACCTCACTAAGCTATACATACATAGAAACAATCCCTAGGAATTCATGTTTAAAAATATAAAACTTGAAAAAAATACTGATAAGAGACATCAATGGCTATACATTGCAGGAGGAAAGAATTTGCAAATTAAATACAGGCACTTTTTTTTTTTTTTAACAAATTCAGGAAAAAAATCAGAAAGAAGAGCTTCTATTTCATCATACCCAAAGATTCACTTTTCAATAAAAACTTATCAGAGTGCAAAAAATCAGGAAGGTGTGACCCATCTGCAGAATAATAAAAGCAAACTGACCCTGAGGGGGACCAGATTTGGAGTTCAGTAAACAAAGACTTCAAATAAGCAGTGGTTATGGTCAAAGAATTAAAAGAAATCATGTTTCAAGTATTCAAACCATATGGATAAAATAACAAATATGGAATTTCAACAAAGAAATAGAAATCATAAAAAAGAAAGCAAATGGAATTTTTAAAGTTGAAAACTAAAATAACGAAAATGGAAAATACAGTAGATGAACTGAACAGACACCTGGATGGACAGAAGAAAAAAATCAGTGAACTTGAAGATATAGTAATACAAATTATCCAAGTCGAAGAACACAGAGAAAAAGGGTGGATAATATAACAATTATGCATATATAAACACCGGACAAAAATGTACCTAAATATATGAGGCAAAAAATGACAGAACTGAAAGAGAAATAAGGAATCACCAATCATATTTGGAGATTTCAATATTACCTTCTCAATAATGAAAAGAACAACAAAGCCAGTAAATCAGCAATGACAAAGATTTCATCAACACTATTAACCAACTTGATCTCACATATATAAAACATTCCACCACTGACCAGAGGATACACATTCATTATAAGTCACATGGACTATTCTAATAGAGACCCTAATAAATTAGAAAAAAAGATAGAAATGAAAATACAATGTATCATTTTTTTCTTTTCAGTGTAACAGAATTCATTGTTTATGCACACACCCAGTGCTCCATGTAATATGCGCCCTCCATAATACCTACCACCTGGCTCCCCCAACCTCCCACCCCCCGCCCCTTCAAAACCCTCAGATTGTTTTTCAGAGTCCATAGTCTCTCGTGGTTCATCTCCCCTTCCAATTTCCCTCAACTCCCTTCTCCTCTCCATCTCCCCCTTGTCCTCCATGTTATTTCTTATGCTCCACAAATAAGTGAAGCCATATGATAATTGACTCCCTTTGCTTGACTTATTTCACTCAGCATAATCTCTTCCAGTTCCGTCCATGTTGATGCAAAGTTGGGTATTCATCCTTTCTGATGGAGGCATAATACTCCATAGTGTATATGGACCACATCTTCCTTATCCATTCGTCCACTGAAGGGCATCTTGGTTCCTTCCACAGTTTGGCGACCATGGCCATTGCTACTATAAACATTGGGGTACCAATGGCCCTTCTTTTCACTACTTCTGTATATTTGGGGTAAATACCCAGAAGTGAAATTGCAGGGTTATAGGGAAGCTCTATTTTTAATTTCTTAAGGAATCTCCACACTGTTTTCCAAAGTGGTTGCACCAACTTGCATTCCCACCAACAGTGTAAGAGGGTTCCCCTTTCTCCACATCCTCTCCAACACACGTTGTTTCCTGTTTTGCTAATTTTGGACATTCTAACTGGTGTAAGGTGATATCTCAATGTGGTTTTAATTTTAATCTCCCTGATGGTTAGTGATGATGAACATTTTTTCTTGTGTCTGATAGCCATTTGTACATCTTCATTGGAGAAGTGTCTGTTCATGTCTTCTGCCCATTTTTTGACATGATTATCTTTTGTGTGTGTTGAGTTTGAGAAGTTCTTTATAGATCTGGGATATCAACCTTTTTTTTTTTTAATTGAATTTTTTTAATCATTTTTTTAATTTATTTTCAGCATAACAGTATTCATTGTTTTTGTACCACACCCAGTGCTCCATGCAATCTGTGCCCTCTCTAATACCAACCACCTGGTTCCCTCAACCTCCCACTCCCCCACCTCTTCAAACCCTTCAGATTGTTTTTCAGAGTCCATAGTCTCTCATTGTTCACCTCCCCTTCCAATTTCCTCCAACTCCCTTCTCCTAACTCCCCATGTCCTCCATGCTATTTGTTATGCTCCATAAATAAGTGAAACCATATGATAATTGACTCTCTCTGCTTGACTTATTTCACTCAGCATAATCTCTTTTTGTCTGTACTGTCATTTGCAAATATTTTCTCCCATTCCGTGGGTTGCCTCTTTGTTTTGTTGACTGTTTCCTTTGCTGTGCAGAAGCTTTTAGTCAGAGATACAGAAGGACACTACATAATTCTTAAAGGGACTATCCACCAAGATGATCTAACAATTATAAATATCTATGCCCCCAATATGGGAGCAGCCAATTATATAAGAAAACTATTAATCAAGATAAAGAGTCATATTGATATGAATACATTAATAGTAGGAGATCTTAACATGCCTCTCTCAGTAATAGACAGGTTATCTAAGCAGAAAATCAGTAAAGAAACAAGAGCATTGAATGACACATTGGACCAGATGGACCTCATAGATATATACAGAACATTCCACCATAAAACAACAGAATACTCATTCTTCTCAAGTGCACATAAAACCTTCTCCAGAATAGACCACATACTGGGTCACAAATCAGGGCTCAACCAATACCAAAAGACTGAGATTATTCCCTGCATATTCTCAGATCACAATGCTTTGAAACTGAGCTCAATCACAGGAGAAGTTTGGAAGGAACTCAAACACCTGGAAGCTAAAGACCACCTTGCTTAAGAATGCTTGGATCAACCAGGAGATCAAAGAAGAACTTAAACAATTCATGGAAACCAATGAGAATGAAGACACTTCAGTCCAAAACCTATGGGATACAGCAAAGGTGGTCCTAAGGGGGAAATACATAGCCATCCAAGCCTCCCTCAAAAAAATTGAAAACTCCAGAATACACCAGCTGTCTCTACACATTAAAGAACAGGAGAATCAACAACAAATTAAACCAACTCCACACACAAGAAGGGAAATAATCAATATTAGAGCAGAGATCAATGAGACAGAAACTAGAGATACAGTAGAATGTATCAATGAAACTAGAAGCTGGTTTTTTGAAAGAATCAATTATATTGATGAACCACTGGCCACACTAATCCAAAAGAAAAGAGAGAAAGCTCAAATTAATAAAATTATGAATGAAAAGGGAGAGATCACACCAAGGAAATAGAAACAATCATCAGAAGTTATTATCAACAGTTATATGCCAATAGCTTAAGCAACCTAGATGAAATGGATGCATTCCTAGAAAACTATAAACTCCCAAAATTGAACCAACAAGAAACTGACAACCTGAATAGACTGATATCTGGTAACGAGATTGAAGCAGTGATCAAAAACCTCCCAAAAAACAAGAGCCCAGGACCTGATGGATTCCCTGGGGAATTCTACCAAACTTTCAAAGAAATAATACCTATTCTCCTGAATCTGTTTCAAAAAATTGAAGCAGAAGGAAAACTTCCAGACTCTTTTTATGAAGCCAGCATTACCCTGATCCCCAAACCAGGCAAAGACCACACCAAAAAGGAGAATCTCAGACCAATATCACTGATGAATATGGATGCTAAGATTCTCAACAAGATCCTAGCAAATGGGATCCAACAGCACATTAAAAAGATTATCCACCATGACCCGGTGGGATTCATCCCTGGGTTACAAGGATGGTTCAACATTTGTAAATCAATCAATGTGATAGAATAAATCCATAAGAGAAGAGAGAAGAACCACACGGTCCTCTCAATTGATGCAGAAAAAGCATTTGACAAAATCCAGCATTCGTTCCTGATTAAAATGCTTCAAAGTATAGGGATAGAGGGAACATTCCTCAACTTCATAAAATCTATCTATGAAAAACCCACAGCAAATATCATCCTCAATGGGAAAAAGCTCACAGCCTTCCCGTTGAGATCAGGAACACGACAAGGATGCCCACTCTCACCACTCTTGTTCAACATAGTATTAGAAGTCCTAGCAACAGCAATCAGAAAACAAAAAGAAATAAAAGGTATCCATATTGGCAATGAAGATGTCAAACTCTCTCTCTTCACAGATGACATGATACTTTATATAGAAAACCCAAAAGACTCCACCCCCAAACTACTAGAACTCATACAGCAATTCAGTAATGTGGCAGGATACAAAGTCAATGTACAGAAATCAGTTGCTTTCTTATACACTAACAGTGAAAATACAGAAAGGGAAATTAGAGAAACGATTCCATTTACTATAGCACCAAGAACCATAAGATACCTGGAAATAGACCTAACCAAAGAGGTAAAGGATCTGTACTCAAGGAACTACAGAACACTCATGAAAAAAAATGAAGAAGACACAAGTCTTGGATGCTCTTGGATCAGAAGAATAAACTTTATTAAAATGTCTATACTGCCTAGAGCAATCTATACTTTTAATGCCATTCCGATCAAAATTCCACTGGTATTTTTCAAAGAGCTGGAGCAAACAATGCTAAAATTTGTATGGAATCAGAAGAGACCCCGAATTGCTAAGGAAATTTCAAAAAAGAAAAACAAAATTGGGGGCATCACGTTACCTGATTTCAAACTTTACTACAAAGCTGTGATCACCAAGACAGCATGGTACTGGCATAAAAACAGAAACACAGACCAGTGGAACAGAGTAGAGAGCCCAAGATATGGACTCTCAAGTCTATGGTCAAATAATCTTTGACAAAGCAGGAAAAAATATACAGTGGAAAAAAAGACAGTCTCTTCAATAAATTGTGCGGGGAAAATTGGACAGCTATATGTAGAAGAATGAAACTCGACCATTCTCTTACACCATACATATAGATAAATTCGAAATGGATAAAAGACCTCAACGTGAGACAGGAATCCATCAGAATCCTAGAGGAGAACATAGGCAGTAACCTCTTCGATATCAGCCACAGCAACTTCTTTCAAGATATGTCTCCAAAGGCAAAGGAAACAAAAGTGAAAATGAACTTTTGGGACTTCATCAAGAAAATACAATGTATCTTAAGGAATATAAGTAAAACACGACTTAAAATGCAAATTTTAAGCATTAAACTCCTATATAGTCTCAAATCAATAATTAAGTTTTTATCTTAGACTAGAAAGACCAAATTAAACAAAAAGAAAATCAGAGGGAGAAACATTAAGATTATATCAAGAAAATAGAGGGGCACCTGGAAGGCTCAGTCAGTTGAGTGACCAGCTCTTGGTTTTGGTTCATGATCTCAGGGTCATGAAATCAAACCTTGTGTCAAGTTCAGAGCTTAGCAGGCCATCTGCTTTGGATTCATTCTCTCTCCCTCGCCCTCTGCCCCTTCCCCCCACTCATTCACACACACTTTCTCTAAAATAAAAAACAGATTTTTAAAAATTTTTAAAAAAGAAAATACAAAATGGAAGAAATTAAATAAAAAGTTGGTTCTTTGAGAAAATCAACAAAATTGATTGAAAAAAAATCTTTGCTTGATAAATGTAAAAAAGTTTAAAGAGATTGAAATTTCCAAAGCCAGTAATGAAAGAGAGGATACTACTAGCAATCTTGAAAAAAATTAATTTTTAAAGGAATATCATATAAAATATCTCACCAAAAATTAGAAAACATAGATGAATAATTTCTTAGAAAGATAACTTTTAAAACTAACTCAAGAAGAAATAAAAAATATTAATAGACCTATTGTAAGCACCGGTGATTTTAAAACTTGTTAGAAAAGCCCAGGTCAGATGACTTTACTAGTCAACTCTAATAAATATTTTAAGAAGATATGATACCAATCTTGCATAAACTCTTTTAGAAAGTACAGCAGGAAGGATAATTCTCAAGTGTGACCCAAAATTCGTATTTGAAGCCTAAACCCCAGTGTATGGCATGGCTTTTTGAAGTGGTACTTTTGGGAGATAATTAGGTCATGAGAGTAAAGCCCTCATGAATGGGATTAGTGGTCTTATAAAAGAGACCCCAGAGATCTCTTTTGCCACTTCTGCTACATGAGGACACACTGAGAGGACAGTTGTGAACGAAGAAGTTTAAATCTGTTGGTGTCCAGACAATAGGACTTGACAGCCTCCAGAATTGTTAGAAATAAGCATTTGGGGTTTATAATCCAGTCTTCTAATAGTATTCTAACTGTCTAAAAGGACTAAGACATGCTGCATGGTAGGCAGAATTGTAAAGATGGTCCCTCTTCCCAAATTCCCTATTCTATTATTTCAAACCATAACTAGGTACTACTATTGAGGTATTTTGTAAAATGTAATATAAGTCCCCAATAAGATGACCTTAAAATACTGGGAATATCCAGGTGGAGTGGATCTGTTCACATGAATCCTTCCCAAAGCAGTTTTTTCCAGCTGGCTGCAGAAGAATAATTCAAAGAGATCGCTCCTGTTGACCATAAAGAAGAAAACAAATTGCTATGTTATAAACTGCAGATGAAAAGGGCAGCTCCTAGATGTTGAGACTGACCCTCAGCCAACTGTCAGCAAGAAAACAGGAGTTCAGTATTATAATATAGGAAGGGAATGAGTTCTACTAACAATGTGAGAATTTGGAAGATGATTCAAGCCTCACATGGGGACCACAGTACCAACAGAAATTTTCATTTCAGCTTGGGAGATCTGAACAGAGGGTTCAGCTGACTGGATCCTTAACCAATGAAAATGAGATAGTACATGGTGTTATATAAGCCACTAAATTCAATGCAATTTGTAACGGTAGCAGTAGAAAACTAAAATACCCTAAGAGCAAAGCCAAAGATACCAATAAAAAAGAAATCTACAGACCAATATCCCTCAAGAACATATATCCTTAGCCAAAGATTATTAAATCAAATGTAACATATAAGAGGATTATATACCATGACTATGTAGGATTCATTCTAGGAGTACAAAGTCAGTCTGCCATCATCTGTCTGCTCTCAGGTGCCTTACTAGTATGAGGTTTAAAGAGTCAATCAAGATGGTAATATTGGAGGATCCTGGGCTCTCCTCCTCCCACAGACACTATAAATGTACAGCTACACATAGAGCAATACCCTCTGACAGGGATTCAGAAACTAAGGGAGTGATTCCCAACCATTGGATGAATGAGAAAATATCCCCTCAGAAACAGTAGAAAAGTGACTATTAGCAACTGAGGGGTAGGGAAAAGGGGAAGAGGTTGGCAAAGGGTACAAACTTGTACAAACTTTCAGTTATAAGATGATCAGGGTTTGAGATCTAATATATAACATGGTGACTATAGTTGACAACACTGTATTTTGTCATTGAAATGTGCTAAGAAAGTAGAACTTAAATTTTTCACCAAGGGGGAAAGAAGTAAATATGTGAGGCAAAGTTTGTGCTCATTAACTGATGGGAGGAATCTCTTTACCACACATACATGTACAGAATTATCCCACTGTGCACTTTAAATATCTTACAATTTTGACAAAAGATTCTTTTAAAGTGGATAGAACAATCTGCAGATGAAAGTTGTAAAAGGCCTATACACTGAATGGTACAAAATATTGAGGGAAAATTGAGTACCTGAAAAAATGGTGAAAAATCCCATGCTCATCAATAGGAAAACTCAGTATTAAGATAGCAATACTTCCCCAAATGAGCTATAGATGCAACATAATCCTTATCAAAATTACTAAGCCTAATTTATAGAAATTGGTTAAGTTGTTTCTAAAATACAAAGGATCTGGTTCCTGCTAACCTACCAGCTCTACCAGTGGGTACCTTTTCCCAGACTCTGTACTCCTGCCATATTACACTTTTTAAGTCTCTGCTATGCTTTATCCTCAGACAGACTTTCCTGCATCTGCTATTTCCTTCCCTTGTATGTTCACTCCCACTTTCACCTAACCTACCTTCTTTTAATTGTCCTTGGGATTTCAAACAAGATGGGTTTTCCTTAATGAACATTTACTAGGTCAGTCTCCTGTCTCTGCTGTGTGTTCTCTCATTTCTACCCATCTCTACTCCAGAGTACTTATTGGAATTGTACTAAGTAATCAACAGAATAACTTGTTATTCAATGTCATTTCTCCTACTAAAGTGTACACCTCAGAAAGCCTTAAAAATAACTTCCACGTTTCCATTCCCATGTGCTAGGAATTCAGTGGTGGTGTTGGCTATAATGAGAAGTTGATAGGGATTTCACTTCAAGTTGGATATTATTACATGGTGTTTATCCTCAAGACCCACAGTTTAGTGGTGTTTTTCCCCATACATGTATCAGTTTAAGTCTAAGAGTGTTACCTGGAGAATATACATACTTTTTCTGTGTGATTAGAAAAAGAACATAACTTCTGCCCATTTTTTTTTCCAATGAAGACATACAAATGGCTATCAGACACATGAAAAAATGTTCATCATCACTAGCCATCAGGGTGATTCAAATTAAAACCACATTGAGATATCACCTTACACCAGTTAGAATGGCCAAAATTAGCAAGACAGGAAACAACATGTGTTGGAGCGGATGTGGAGAAAGGGGAATCCTCTTACACTGTTAGTGGGAATGCAAGTTGGTGCAGCCTCTTTGGAGAACAGCGTGGAGATTCCTCAAGAAATTAAAAATAGAGGGGCGCCTGGGTGGCTCAGCGGGTTAAAGCCTCTGCCTTCGGCTCAGGTCATGACCTCAGGGTCCTGGGATCAAGCCCCACATCGGATTCTCTGCTCAGTGGAGATCCTGCTTCCTCCTCTCTCTCTCTGCCTGCCTCTCTGCTTACTTGTGATCTCTCTCTGTCAAATAAATAAATAAATAAAATCTTTAAGAAAAAAAAAAAAAGAAATTAAAAATAGAGATTCCCTATGACCCTGCAATTGCACTACTGGGT
Source organism: Lontra canadensis (assembly GCF_010015895.1). Classification (NCBI taxonomy): domain Eukaryota; kingdom Metazoa; phylum Chordata; class Mammalia; order Carnivora; family Mustelidae; genus Lontra; species Lontra canadensis. Next base: position 3,075,566 of record NW_022631045.1, read on the forward strand.
ATTTACCCCAAAGATACAGATGTAGTGAAAAGAAGGGCCATCTGTACCCCAATGTTTATGGCAGCAATGGCCACGGTTGCCAAACTGTGGAAAGAACCAAGATGTTCTTCAACGGACAAATGGATAAGGAAGATATGGTCCATATACACTATGGAGTATTATGCCTCCATCAGAAAGGATGAATACCCAACTTTTGTAGCAACATGGATGGGACTGGAAGAGATTATGCTGAGTGAAATAAGTCAAGCAGAGAGAATCAATTATCATATGGTTTCATTTATTTGTGGAGCATAACAAATAGCATGGAGGACATGGGGAGTTAGGAGAAGGGAGTTGGGGGAAATTGGAAGGGGAGGTGAACAATGAGAGACTATGGACTCTGAAAAACAATCTGAAGGGTTTGAAGAGGTGGGGGGGTGGGAGGTTGGGGGAACCAGGTGGTGGGTATTAGAGAGGGCATGGACTGCATGGAGCACTGGGTGTGGTACAAAAACAATGAATACTATTATGTTGAAAATTAAAAAAAAAAGATTAAAAAGAAAAAAAAAGAAAAAGAACATAATCTAAAAATGATCTCTATTTATAATTGATTCCTTAATATTCAGGATGATTCCCATTGATATCAAATTAAAAATAATGGAGAACCCATTAATGTATCTTTAATATAATAAATTCACATGGAAACCAACAGTTTCATTAGATCAGGAATTTCAAAACATATCTAATTAAACATGATGAGTTTCTCGTTAAAGAGAAACTTTAAAGTACGGATTTAGAAACAAGAAACTTGGTACCTACTTTCTATATCCCATCTGTAAAGTATGCCCTATCTCTAAAAGTCCTTCCTCCCAGGTTATAGCAAGAATTAGGTGGGATAACATGTTTCAAAGCTCTTTATAAACTCAAAACCATACAGATGTCAGTCATTGCATATCCGTTATAGAAAGAGAAGAGATGAAGTAATTTTATTTTATGCTCCCAATGGACACAGACTAGAAACAAATTTATGCCTGTCTATACCTTTCATGAGAGTTCTGCTAGCATAAGGACTGCTTTAGAAAGCATTATTAGACCCAGAGGAAATGTACTCTAATGATCATGTGAATGCAGCAACTACAAGTAATGCTTGACTTTCCCATGCACAAGGTGTGACTACCTCCATCACAAATTTAAGAACTCTAATTATGAAATTTAAATTAAGCCTTTATACAACACACTGAAATTATATGCATGCTGTAACTGAATCAAGACATCTTTTCCTCTTCAAGCCAGAGAGAAAGGGTGCCAATAGGCCTAACTATAAACTTCAAGTTTCAATTGCCCTGTGAGATATTTAAACGGTCTGGTTAATGAGGGAGTAACGCCTATTAGTGCAGAACCTAATGTTTCTAACTATTAATATTGACTGCTGCATCAGATTAGAGAGTACAGAAACTGCTAAATTAATCACTTATATACCATGTCCTTTGAGGACCAGGAAAGTGTGTTCTCCAGTCTACCCCAGGAGTATATTCTGATGATGGGAGGAGAGGCATAAATTTAAAGCGTTATGTCCTCCTCCTTATAAAATGCATGAGCTACGCTACTTCATTCTCATCTGAGCAATGATGCAAGATCAAGAAACTGGCCAGTCCCATGGCATACAGAATCACTGCAAGAGAAATCTTCATTTCATATACCTGTGCCCTGCCTCTGGTTCTTTAAGATGCATCCAGCCATTTTGTGTAAATGTTGATGATAAGCTAAGCTTCAGCAGTTATTTTGGGGAAAGAAGATGAAGGTTTGGAATAGCCCAGATGAATTTAATGAATATCTAACTTGTGAGCAGGAATATTGGAGCTGACAGCAGCAAAATTACAGAATCAGAGAAGCCAGAAACATTAAAGTGTAACTAGATGACATCCTTAGGACCACGATTTTAAAGGGTGGCATGGAATCTTCTGCATATCAAATTAGTCATCAGGTCAAATTGCAAGTGAATTCACCTTCTATGTAAAACTTTGGAATTCCCACAGAGAGGACTTGGAAGGCAAACGTATCCCTAGGTGAGCAGTCAGAGCACCTGATTCCTGTATAATTACATGGAATGAGAATTTGATACATGACAGTAATTACCTAGCTGAAGGTGCAATTAGCCATTTGTGACCTCATTCTGAGTGGCAACTAATTAACCCTTAATGTCAAAAATGTCAACCTTCATCAAGACACCAAAGAGAAGTACTACACGATCAGCTAATACTTGTTCCAACCTATTAATGGGTGAATCTGTCATTAGAAATGTGAATATATCATTTTTACATCAGCATTTATGTTAAGATGTGGAATATGCTTCATTTCTTTTCTTTTGTGGCTGCACTTCTCTTCTTTATCCTTGTGTGGGTAAAAATCCTTTTCTAAAATAAGCTTTCATATGCATATAAAAATCATCTCTCCACAAGAGAAAACACAGTCAGGAGGTATACAGAGAACTAGAATTTGTCAGTGGCACATGATTTCTCATGGTTCTAGAAATGGCACAGAATCTGAAAATAATTGAAACTAGGCTATTATATTTGTCATTCAAAAGCCCTAAAATATTGGCCTCATTGGAAATTGATGCTAGTATTTTTCCTTGTTGTAAATAGTAAAGACGTAAGAAACTTCATCTAGGATTATGTGGAGAAATCTAAAACCATCATCCTTTCTAAACCACCAGACACTGGCCCACAATTATTAGCAGCCTATTCTTTCTTCATAGTATTTACTACCAATGAAAACATGAAATTGGAAAATCTACATAATGTATGAGTTTGCATCAAATAAGAAAATTCTTATACATTTTTCTTACAATCCTAAGGCTCATAAGAGTAACCTCAAAGACAATCTTTCAACTAATTAGCAAGGACCTATACCATTTATTCTGAAATAAATCTAACTATTAAATAAGATCAGTGTGACAAACATTTGTATTAAAGATTGAAAACAAAATCTAGCACTGATATTTCATTGTTTGGGATTCCTCACTGGAAAAGTATGGTATGTGCAGCTGAAACCTTGTAGGCTACTTGATTTGATTCTTCTTCCTCTTCATGTTGTTTCAAGGGTCTAAACTTAATCCAGGCATTTGGTTTGCCCCACTCCCCCCTTCTTTAAACAGGAAACCAAACTGTTTTCTCAAGCACCTTACAAACTTGTGTTTTGGAGCAGCAGGTGCAAGACGAGGAAAGAGTACATAACAAGTCTAACATTGTATTCTTAACCTCGTAAGGGTGGCAAAGAGTTCGGATTACTTTAACTAGAAGTTTGCAAAGAGTAACTGATTAAAACTTGTCCCAAACAGTATTGACAACCTTTATTATATAAAATCAGTCTGGGGATGTCTGGGTGGCTCAGTTGGTTGGATGACTGCTTTCGGCTCAGGTCATGATCCTGGAGTCCTGGGATCGAGTCCCCCATCGGGCTCCCAGCTCCACAGGGAGTCTGCTTCTCTCTCTGACCTTCTCTTCGCTCATGCTCTCTCTCACTGTCTCTCTCAATAAACAAATAAAATCTTAAAATAAATAAATAAATAAATATAAAAATAAATCAGTCTGAAGTCCTACCTTAAACATAAATAAACATAAGGGCAAAGACATAGCCCTTTAATTCCCTTTAATAAATTCAAAAATTAAGTATTTCTTTGTATTTGGAAAGGTATTTCACAGTGTTGCTGTTTTTCTGAAGGCGGCAGAGGAAACTATGCACGGATGGAAGTTGTTGTGTCTGATTCAAGATGAGAAACACCTCTACAGGTTCAATCATCTTTCAAACCAGAGAGAAGGTAAAGCTTCTTATAGACACAGTGAAGTAAGGAGTAAAACAACGAACAAAGCCAACTTACTACTTACTGACAAATCAGATGGAAAACAAAATTTTTGCTTGATAATGAGATGAAGTCATGTGATTACAGGAGATGCTTTCCTTCCAAGGGTTATTGTGTTTGTTCTGGTTTTCCATTTGTTCAGATCAGAAACTAAAACTACATAACACCGATGGTAAACTCAGCAACCAAAGTGGCACACTGAATGAACCATTTCCACTACATGTTTAAGCTTTCTGTCCACACTTTGAAGGCCTACACAAAGTAGTCCTACTGCTGGACCACTCACCCTTGCTGCTCCTTCTCAATGGTGGAGGGCCCCTCTGGGGTCTCTGAATGATGCCCAAACTCTGCCCCTCAGTGGGTGTGGCTCCCTTCTGACTCTAAATTACTGTTGTTTACTCAAAACTATAGACTTCCACCTCACAGTGTGCTGGACAAGAGAGAAATTTACATGCCAAATGTGTCTCCAAGTAGTTGATTCTGGCTTTTCTGATTGAATCACATGTAAAAAACAAACTGTGAAGTCTGTCCATAGTCACACATCCTATATGTGTGAATAGAAGTCATTTTTTTTCATCAACAAGGTTTTCAATGTTAGCACATTCTATCTGGATGCTTTTTATAATTGTTAACTGGTAAATATTTTAAGAACAAAATATTTTTAAACATCTGGCTCAACATTTCAAAACACTAGCTGTGAATTTGTTCTATAGCTGAAAATAATTAGAAAAGACTTTGTTACTAGTAAGAAATTATAAAATAATTTAAGGCAACAGATAATTAAAGAGCTTACTTGAATTACTGGCTACTTCAAGAGCTTACAACTGCATTTCTGCATTATTCCAAGTTTCAAAATATAGAGCAATATTTTTAAAGTGATGGTTTAGCTATCTCTACTCTTTTTAAAAATAATGTTCACTCTTATGGGACTGAATTTCCCAATTCTAGAAATATAATTTACACTATTATAGCACATATTTTAGTAAACAAGGGGACTAGATTTCAAATACAGGTGGCTGCAGCTATCTCATTTGCAAAAAATAATAGCTACATTTTAAAAGAATGCAAAACATCATGAATAGGAAATAAATCACCCCTATATTGAAATGCAGAATTTGTCATGTTATTCTCCTTACCTGAAATGTCCCACAGCAATCTATTTTTTCTCTTACTTGTCAGACAAATCAAAGCACCACAGAGACAATTATATGCAAAAACCCTATAGAAATGGACATGGGTATATTATTATATTGCTATCCAAGACTTTCTCATGTGTTACCGTATACTTGTTGATATTCACAAGGGTGAGAATATTTACTATTGGAAAATGTAATCATATTTCAAATGGTCAGAGGGAAAGCTTTAAGGAAGAAGTTGGTTTTGAAGAAAACTTTGATTCGGAAGATCATCTAGATGGGAACAGTATTATTTGCAGTAGAGGAATGCAAAAAAAAAAATCTTAAAGGAAAAACAGTGTGCACATGCATGGGGGTATGTGTATGCATGTTTGTGTGTATGTTGTCATGGAGAGAGAGGAGTACACAGGTGAAGTTCAGAATAGGCAAATCCTTAGGCTTAAAATATATTAGTGGTTGCCACGAGCAGGTGGCAGGGGAGGACAGGGAGTTTTTGCTAAAAGACAAGGAGTTTGGGCACCTGGGTGGCTCAGTGGGTTAAAGCCTCTGCCTTCGGCTCAGGTCATGATCTCATGGTCCTGGGATCGAGCCCTGCATTGGGCTCTCTGCTCAGGAGGGAGCCTGCTTCCTCCCTCTCTCTATGCCTGCCTCTCTGCCTACTTGTGATCTCGGTCTGTCAAATAAATAAATAAAATCTTAAAAAAAAAAAAAACACACAAGGAGTTTCCTTTTGGTCTGATGAAATTGTTATGAAATTAAGTAGTGGTGATGGTTGCACGACTTTGTGAATGTAATTAAAACTGATTAATTATACACTTTAAAGTATAAATTTTATTGTATGTGAAATGATTTTAAAAAACCCACATATTCATGATTATGTGCTGATATAAATATGTAATTACCTAATTAATGGAGGAAAAGAGAAAGCTCTTCTATACAGTGTAATTCCAATTAATGTAGAAGAAATGATGGAAACAGAGAATCACCATTTGTTAAACACCATGGTAATAACAGTTGCAGGGAGTATCATCAAAATATACTAAAATTAACAGGCAAAACTATGATTAGGAACATGATATCTACAGTCTCTAAAGTATCTGTCCAACAAAGAAATCCAACAATAAAACATACTTTTTCTTTGGGGGGAACAGTGGGGGTAAAGGTTCATCTCCTCTTACATATGCATTAAAGGATCCTCTTTATAGTATTTAAAACAAAAATTAACATTAAACATTGGTCAATCATAAAGCATAGCTCAAGAGGTCAAATTTTAAAATTGATCATCTTCCACCAACTATAAAAATGTTTTTACACTGCAATTGTTCCTGTCTTACTCAATGTGATAGTGCAATTCAAGATTTCAGTTTCCTAAGTCTTAGGGGTGTTTCTTTGTATTTCCGAATCACCGCAGACATGATATTCTTTTGACTACAGCCTTCCACTACCAGATGTATAGACAGGTATTTTGTTTATGCTGAAATAAAATCCAGTATCTTATCTGCTTAGTGATACTGAAATGAAAAGTCCTCAAATATGAGTCTGAAGGTTCTATCCCATTCTCTTCACATGGATATCTTTGCAATTTCTTTATACTGTAGAGAGAAGACACTTTAAAATACTCTCCATTATGTCATCTGGTGTTTATAAGAGGAAAGTAATGGGGCGCCTGGGTGGCTCAGTAGGTTAAGTCTCTGCCTCCAGCTCAGGTCCTGATCTCAGGGTCCTGGGACTGAAACTTGATTTGGGGTTTCCTGTTCAGTGGGGAGTCTGCTTCTCATCCATCCAGGTAAATAAATAAAATCTTTAAAAAAAAAAGGAAAGTAATGTGAACTATTTACTTTTTATCCCCAATGATTTTTATGGAGGAAAGAAATCTCCTTTATCAAAAGAAATTATTTCTATTGGATATTAATTTCATTTGTGTGTTCTTTTAAATAATTTTTCATTTGCATTTTTATTCCATTTTATAAATAAGCCAATACACTAACATCTAAGTGAGATTTTAATTACCAAAATTTATAATATAAAAGTAACAGCGACATTTGGATATGTGATTAAATCATGAAGCTATGGGAACTTTTGCAATTCAATTTGATTTGATTGAATTTAACTTCATATGTTACGCACTTCCAATATGTTTTACAGTCTCTTAGATGATAGAGATAAAAGATGGTAGGATATTGTCATGTTTTCAAGGATTTTGTGGTCAGGTACAACATGAAATAACTAACCAAAATACACAGCAAGGAGGCAGTAGGTGGACACCATTAGTGATATGTCAGTTTTTAAGCTGACCTGCAAGGAACAAAGACAATCAGGTTACTGTCTTATCACTGAAGTTAGGAAACTACTAGGTTTTAATATGAAATAGGCTTTGATTATAACTGTCAATGTATCTAGGTAGTTATCTGGATGACATACAATAGGTTAAGCATATTTAAGTAAAAAAATACACATATTCTCAAGAAGTACTCACATTTAATGGTGAGTACTCTATGGTTTCCAAATGTCTAATAATATTTACTGTAGAAACATATAAGTTTTTCTTGGAGAATACTTGTCCAAATACTACTCATACATAACACTAAGCTTATAATATGTAATGATATTGTAGCCCAAGGCAGTATAGAACTCCAGGAAAAATGAAAAATACACACACACACAAAAAGAAAAAGCAACTCAATGAAATTTAACATTTTCAAATCTTTAAATAGAAACTTTCAAGAAAAGATTCACAACTGAAATTTTATATAATGCTAGAATTTTATATAAATATAATGCTAGAATTGTATATAAATGTATGTAAATATGTAACATTACATATTTATGTAATGTTATTAAATATTAATAACATTATTAATTAAATAAATATTAATTAAATATTTTTAACATTACAAATATGTAATGTTACATATTTACATACATTTATATACATATTTTATATAGTATATAAATATACATTTTATATGAAAGTTTATATGAAAGGGTAGAGGGAAACAATGGAAGCATCATATCTAAGTTTCTCATGCTTTTGAAATTCCTGTTGCAAATCACTTGGACAATCATGTCTTTTGCCCCATAATGGGAACCTGCCTTCTAGCCTGCTTATTCACTCATTTTCCACCAAAACCTACTCTCTTCTATTCTTGTGATATTTTTCATATTCTTCCATTCACACCCACAAACCTGCTCTCCCATTTCCTTTATCTCACTGATAGCTTTTGACCATATCTCAAATATATCCCCACTATCTCCAGGAATCATTCTGTAACGATGTCAACCAAGAGTGGTTTATTTAGTTGTTGCTCTCTTATGGAAATAATTAAATGTAGTTTTAATTACTTAGCAAATACCTTTTACATTTATTTCATTTTTAAGGTATGTGTAACTTGTGTTCAAAAATATATTTTAAATTCTTCAAGAACAGTGAATGTGCCTTATTTTGTTTTCCATATTTCATACTAAAGACACAGTAAGTAATGCGATATGCAAAGATTTGCAAAGTAAGTGAATAATGATGAATGAATGACTAAAAGTGGCTTAAGTGTGTAAGAAATGCATATGAAAGCTGATTTACTTATTTGACACCACATTCAAGAGCCACTAAGCCGTCACCAAACCATTAAGAGAGAAAACCAGCAGAAATCAGATTGAGACCTAACAATGCCCTACATTATCTCATGTGTCCTATCAATGCACTAGGGAATCCTATAACCTTAGATCACAACACATAGCATCACTAGGATTTTTAGGCCCAGTACTCATAAGTTATTCAACAAGCTAATCTTTATGATAAATTATAATGGGGAAATGGGTAGGTCTTGATGTTCAAATATTTATCTTGAACATACAGCCATCTTCTATACATTATTGATATAGATATTCGCTGTGATCAATTCAACACTTCTGCAATTGTGCGAAGTCCCAAAAACATATAGTGATCTCATCATCAAGCATCATGCAGGCAATCATTGTGACTACAATTTTTCATCATACAATGCTTTCTTTGTCATTAACAGTGTAGTATTGGAAAGGAGAAAATGGAAACGGTACTATGTTAAATGATCTTACTGCTATAAGCTCAGCAGTCCATATGAAGATGTAAAAGTTCAACAATAAACAAACACATTATAAGGAAGAACTCTAGCCTACTTATCCTCTTGTGTCTAGTATACATTTAATAAATCTCAACTTGCAACCGTGAAGTTTCAAAAATAAATAAAATGGGTTGGAAGGCTAACATAATTTAAATTTAAGATTTTTCTTCTCTTTACCATAGAGTAACTTAGAATAAGAAAATCTAAGCTATTACACACACACAGATATGCATACACACAACCCCTTTTCCAAGGAATAGAAAAATACCAATGATTCCCTAAAACTCTTAGAAAAAAACTTTTTTTCATGAAATTGGGACAATTGGCATCTTTGAGAAATTTTTAGAAAAAAATTCCCTTCTGTAATCTATACATTAAAATGTTTAATGTAGGTAACATGGCATGATGATTAAGACCACAGTCCCTGAAGCAAGAGATTTCCAGCCTGAATAAATCCTGGCTCTGCCTCTCATAGGTGTGGGACTGGTGCATCAGTTTTTTCATCTGCAAAACGAAAACAGATTTTGTCCACTGAGGCAAAGTCTTCTGTTTCACAATACCCATTTTCCCCTTCTTTCAGTAGCAAAAACCTGTGAATTTCAAATGGTCATGCAACATCCTGCAGAGTGAAACTCTTAGGCTGCCTCACAACCAGGTGTGGCCATATGTCTGAATTCTGGTCAACAGTGTATGAGAAATAACAGATATCATTTCTACATTTCTCCTGAAGGACAAGTAGATTGCAGAGTTTTTCTGTTTCCCCCCATCACTGGTTAGTAATTGACAATAACTATAGCAACTGCACTGAACCTAAAGGTGGAAACTATTTAATGAGGACAACAGAGGCATTATACTAGACCGGATCTTTTGAATAATAACACAGAGTTCATATCCCCAACATGAAAACTGAAAAGGAGAGTGGAAAATAAACTTCTATCTTCTTTAGGTGCTTTTTTTTTTCTCTGTCTTCTAGAAGCTCAGCCTATCCTTATACCATAACTAATACACTATTTCACACTATTGTGCTGAGAATTAAATGACCTATTAAGTGGAAAGCGCCTAGAATGGTCCCTGGAAAACATCAAATTCTATAGAATATTTTGCTATTATTATTTCAATTATTTTTATCAATGTTTTAACTACCAAGCGACCAGCTAATAATTGCTAGGAACTCAAAATGATTTATAAAATTAAATGGGATCCCAATATTCAGTTAGGTACTTAACCTTTATTCATATAACACTGACATAGATTCCCTTTATAGTTTGCTGTGATACAAAAGACAGAGGAAGCAAGATGCGATACTGGAAAGACAGGATTACATTTATTTTGTTCTTTCTCTTTCTTAATTATTGCAGAAAGTAAGAGAAAATGAAAATAAAGAGTGATTGGGTTACTAGTGTGGTCTTTCGAGTCAGTCTTAGTTTCAACAACTAAATTTACTACCTCAGCAAATCTTTTGAATTTGCTGGCCTTCAGAGCCTCACCAATTAAATGATAATAGTATTAGTACCTTATGTAGCTGTCATTTTATTGTATTGCTTCCATGCATCCTTCAAGTTTCTCCCCTATCTGTGGCAGCTATGCAGTGTAGACTGAACGATCCTCTCTTAGTCCCAACCAGGCAGCGGAGGGTGAGGAGCTCTTGTCATATCGACTGGTTCATGAAATCTAACCCAATAAATGTATGGCATCCTAGGCCACTGGTGTGTGTGTGTGTGTGAGTGTGTGTGAGATCAGCATGAAGCCTGATATTGTATGATGATGTGCAGAGAGCCATAGCTTCTCTTACCCCATGTGGTTATGGAAGTTAGAGCTCTAGCTGCTGCTTGGAACCCTCTTCGAAAGCCAGAGCAAAGTTAAAGTCCACCCTCAAGCCGAGTCTCAAGAACCTTATGAGAACAAGGTCAAGGTTCTTATTGATCTAATCAACCTCTGGATTTTTCAGTCTTAAAAATTCCCTTTAAGGTGTCAACTAGTTAGATCTGAGCTTTTTTGTTAGGAATCAGAAGCAGCTTAACTGTCTTACATTTATTGTGTATAAATTGTTGTATGGAATAGAGTGATTTGCATATGGTAGAAACCAAATCACTACTAGTTTTATAAGGAAAAACAAAAGTAGTCACATTTATATATAATAAAATATTTCTGGGAATACCATTCTTTGAAAGAATACTCATTATTTATAGAATTAAGTTGTTATAAGCTTTTAAAGACTAGTATACGTACTTTCTAAAATACATTATATGACTGCCTAAGACACAAGAAAAGTTCTCCTGGATAGTAATTTTCTATTGTATATATCAAACACCATTGAATCCTAAATCAAACTAAGTCTAATTTTAGTTCATCCCTTTTGGGTTGTTATTGGCAGTTAAGTGTATCTCAGGAAACCTCCTGCCTGTTCATGGAAGGCTTGAAAATGTCCAGTTATAAACTTTATTTCTAAAATCACTCAAAAAAAAAAATCAAGCTGGTAAGCAAAACACAGAATGAAATTAAATGCATTTCATATAATGGTGAAATCCAAGACAAAGAGCAGAGGAATCCTGGGGAAAAGAAGGTCGGTTTTAATTAAAATGGAGCCTTGGGAGTTAAAATGTAGCTATTTCTGAAAAGACAAATCCAGAGGGTGAAATTTCAATGAGGTATAATCACAACCTTTGCTTAACAGCCCACCAGGAGAGCACCTGAGTAGGCAAAGCCTCACCACTAACAGACACCGACCACAAAGAAAGTACATCTGCATCAAAATGAATGTACTGTATTGGCTGTACTTTTGTTACCTTTTCTTCTTGATGAGTTGACCAACTCTCAGCCTACTATGTAAAGGTAACACTGCTTATAGATAGTAAGCTCTACCAAGTGTGCCATTTCAAGTGGGGGGATTGCAAGTATAACATACAGAAATAAAACCATTACCCTGCTTACTGAGTAAAAAAATTTAAATAATCTAAATACTATGCAATTCAATCATACTGAAAAAGAGTAAGTATGAACAAATATATTATAGAGGGAAAAATGGTATGAGAAACAGAGACTTTTGAAAGAAAAGGAAAAAATGGAATTTCTTTCCATTTCAATTGGAAGTTTTGTTTTTTAGAAGCAACCAGAGCTATGTTCAGAGCAATACTTGATGCATACAGGCTTTGGATTCCAACAGGTCTAAATTCACTTTTAGGTCTGCCATTTTCTGGATCTGTGATAAAACTTTTCTTGACTTTAACGTACTCACAGTACACACAGAGCTCTCTCTTTTGGGGTTGCTATGAGGATTAAGTAAATGTGAGAGCAGCCTCACCCATAAAAGGTATGATGGAGCTCCATCATTGGAAGGATATTTTATGGGCTAGGCTGCTCTCATTCTACAGTGAAGTGGAATACCTTCCACATCCACTTGCAAGGCATCAGACAGTGATTGTGTGCTCAAATAAAGAGGAACATGATGTTGGTAGATGACAAAGGTCTTTGCCAAAGGCAGTTCCTCTAGCCACTCAATATTCATGTGTAACCTTCTTTCTATAAAAGGCAATAGATAGGCCCTTCTCAGAGGAGAATAACCAATGTCCTTTCAGTATCTACAACCATTTAAAAGTTTAGAGTCTCTGGGTGATTCACAATCTCTTCCCTCAGGTCTGGTCGTATTTCCTCATGGTCTAAAAATTTATAAAATAAATATAAGCTCTTTGCTTTCTTCCATTAATGTACACATCATAAAGAGTAGAACAAGGATAAGACAAAAGTAGTAAATACTCCTATTCTGCAAAAGCAAATCAGGGAGAGAAAAAAAAAAAAAGCAGTTGCCAGACTTTTAGCATACATGGACTCCTACTGGATAGGTACTATGATAAAACCCTTCCCTGGCAATGGGGAGAAAATTCTTTGATTAAATTTAGATTCTACTAGATGTCCATTACTGCTTCACTCTCTCTCTTTCATTCTCTCTCAATTTATTCTATCATGGTTACCTTGTGGTTGTCTGAGTTCTGAGTGTGAAAGGAACCCCTTTATGATTACCTGTTCTTGTGCTTGCTATAAGACTGACTCCCCCCCACACACACTTTTTTTTTAACTGAGAGATCTTCAGGGACCTTTGTCTCTTCAAGCATTTTTTCACTTTTATTTTCTGAACTTGGGGATCCAATAGCCAATGGATTTCTCAGTGATTTAAAGCGCTTAGTCTCAAGAATGTTGCATTCTCTTGAATCTCTGAAAGCCAACCAATTATTGCCCGAAAATACCTTTTTTGCAATACCCTGCCAAAAGTTGCAATTTGTTGATGTACAATAATCTCCTGGGTTTTTCCTTCCATAGAGCTATAGTCTTGAAGAATAGTTACACCACCTTCCAAGTCATCATGAGTACACTTTTACAAAATATTTTACCACAGCATGATATGGGTCATCAGATTTCCAACCAGCTATATATGTTAATCACCCACGACTACCCCTGTATGACCACTAAGCTAATGCAATACAGGTTATTATTTTTATGTTTCTTTAATTATACTTGTGCCCTTCTTCAAATTATTGATATCATTACAGTAATTAGGGTTTGCTTGCTTCTAATCTTCAGTAGACCCCCAAATCTCAGTGTCTAAATACATTAGGTGTTTATTTCTCAGTCATGTTGCTGATCGAGTGCAATAAGGCACCTCTCTTACTATTGGGGAAAGGGATCAAAATGCACTCCAAACTCTACTGAAACAAAAGGTACTTTAAGAATTGGATGAGAGGAGAAATACAGACCATCTGTGTTTGCTAACTGGTTTTACACAAAGGAAAAGAACTCTGTCTTGTCTTCAGAACAGGAGATAGTTTTACAACTTGGAGGAATGTACCTGGCCAAATTAGGGTCCTAACCTTCCTAGAAACTGGGAAATGGCAGCTCTATGCTCCTCTATGATCGCATTTCAGAAGAAAGGTTCTTGAGAAAGACATCTTTGGGTTGTAAAACTGGCAAGAAATGTTTTAAAAGATTTACATCTCAAAGGGCAACAGAATTTACAATTATAAGTTTTCTAAAGTAAATGTTCTAAGAAATGGGCACTCAAGTCTAGAGTCTGAAAGAAGCTTGTCTAAAGTTCAGTCAAGTTGAAGAAAACTTTAAAACTATTCTGGACAATTATCACTCAGGTCACAAGGCTAACGGCCATTCTACCACTTTTAATACTAGGCTTCCAAGGTCATGCTGGAAGGTCAATAGAAAAGGCAAACATCATAAAGGAGCTCAGTGAAGAGTTTTTCACATCTTCATGCACATGTCACTGAACACTTCTTACATACGTATTTCATTAGAAGGAATTTAGAAACTTTTTACATCTACCTGCAAAGGGAGCTAGGGAATGGAACTATGTGCACAAGCTGTAAATGGGATTTTTGATAGCTCACATTCTCTGCCACCATAAATAAAAGAACGAAACAGTTAAAATACAGAAAACTTTAAAAATCTTTCCTCTTTCTCATGAAGCAGCAGCCAAGCTGGGGGTAATGAGAACTCAAACTAGCAAAGACTACTGCATGAGAGTGATTTAAACTACCATCAATAGGACATATCAAGCATGAAAACCTTTGCAGACATTAAATTTCAGGAGGACACTGCACAAAAGTATAGATCTTTAAGATTAAGCACCTTAATTTTCAAGAAAAGAAATCAAATTTGGGTAATCTAAACAGAAAGGGGAACTACACTTTAAATATTAGGTAGCACATTCAACCTATAGAAATTCTTGCAGAATACCTAATAAAGAACATTTCACTAACTCCAAGCAAAAGTGATCCTAGGAAGAAAGCTCTGCCAGAATCAGTGGAACAAGGCCATGGTTTTCCCACTGCTTCTGTTGACACTGGTAACAGGAGGCTATCACCAGAGTTATCGCTGCTCTTGAATATGGATGTTGGGATAGCGTTGTTGCCACCTCACCCAATTCTTTGGTGCTCCTCTGTGTCACTAGTGGCACATTCAAAATCTGAAGTCGATGTATCTTATTGATGGGAGAGTAGGTCACAATTCATATTCTCGTTGCAAGGTTTGTCTAGAAAATTGAGTATCTGGCATTTTTAAATTTCAGAAAAGAAGATGGGTTCTGCCTGGTGATATAAGGGATTTCACAAATATGACAAATGTGTTCAGGTGTTGGTTGTCAAAAATAAATAAAAGAGAGCGAATGGTAGTCTCAGCAGCAGCCCATTATCCTGGTCATATTATAGTTCAAGACGGACAGACAACGTACACTTACAGGAAATAATTTGTGGCCTTTTTTTAAAAATTTTTAAGGAAACAGATAAGAATTTACTTGTATATAAAAATGAAATTATTTTATTTAAAGGAGCTAAACTTTTATTGATATAAAAAGGAAACAAAAAAATTATTTTAGTGGGATCTATACCCAACAAAGGACCCAATCTTTCTTCAATGCGAATCCATTACAAGAGCACCATCCATTCAGGTGCCCTGAATAAAAATTCAGGTGAAAAGTATCATATTTTATCACTCAAAATAAATATATTTTTCTCTTAGTATTTACTTCATTATTTTCATGCTAATAAAATTTTAACCATCAAATTGACAAATACCAATATTAATCTCAGATTGTTGAAAAAACCTGACACAAACATCATTTGGATAAATTTAACAAGATTTATTTATCTGTTAGATCCAGAAGAAAGCCTGATCAGGACATCAACTTTCTTTGAGACAGGAAAGTATCAGTTTTAGGACCCTAGGAGTCACAGCAGAGGGCACACAGATCAGGTAATGACATCTGAGTCAATGAAAATCACTTTAGACTTTGTAACAGTACAAATGCTAATCTTTAAGCCCTGTCTTCTGTCCAAAAAGGTAGGTCAATCCTGGTCACTATCTTCCCTGGATTATGACTGAAGATTTCAGTCATGGCAGGTGCATTAGCAGTCTCAGGATTATGCAATGTTTCATATAATTACTAGAAAAACTGGCCCTGAACAAATTTCCCTTCTGTCACTTTTAGGTTAAAACAACTTGGGCTAAGAAAGTTCACAAATTCCCTTTATTGGGCACTACCACCAACAACTTTGTGGGGGGCATGTTGGTAGGGAAGTGAGCAGCTTCAATAAACCAAGCACTTAAATACCAAGATAAAGCAAGGTAAAATATATACAAACTGATTATAAGCATTTAAACATTAAAAAAAGTAATGGCAGAGTGCTTTTGTGTAGTAATTTACATTTTTAAAAATATCTCTGCATAGCAAATTCCTGTAAAGGAATTTAAACTATAATGCAAATTGAGATCTATGGGGATAAAATGATTTGTGCAAGGGGAAAAAAGATAGTGTGAGAATAAATATCAGAAATCAGATTTTCTATTCCTAACCTGGTGCATAGTGCATTATAATGTATGTCACTTAACATAGATTTCAGGCTGGCAACCCAAGGATTCTTAGACAATTCTGAAGAACATCAGGATCATAAATTACAGAACAGTCATTAAAACTACATTTAATTAATTTACTCTATAGTATAACAAGTAGAAATCACATGTCCTCCATCTGTGAATTAGGGCAATGTTAGAACTGGATCATCCCAAAATAAACTTATTTGTTATTAAGTGGATGGCACATCTAGGTTCAAAAAATGTCATCTATTTAGACAGAGTGTATAGAAAAACGTATGCTGGGCTGATTTTTTAAATATAAATTTGGATAGCTTTTAGTACAGATAGGAAATCCTGACTATAATTCCTTCCTGGTTGAACCACTATCTGGAAATTGATTAAAAAATAAACTTCCACAAACCAGCCATTAAATAATTGCCAAGCCAGTTTTCAAGTGAAGACCCAATACAGGGATACTACAAGAAAATTAGTTATTCTTCCATAGTTCAAGATAATTGAGTTTATCTTTGAGGCCCTCCCAGTTTCCCATTAGTACCCTTTCCTCTGCCTCCTAAATTGTACCCAGATCAATATTATCAAGTGGCTTTAAACTAATAAATAGTCAAGTGGTAACCCATAAAATTCTAAAACATAACCACTCTAATATTATTTGCATTTTAGTAATTGCAGGCTATATAATAACTAAACAAAGAGCTCCTAAATTTGCTCTTTGAGACCTGGATATGTGTCTTGGAAAATGCTTTTGTTTAAAAGGTTTTATCTAGCTAACATCCTTCAAACTGAATAACCCAATAGCCTACTGTGAACTCATAAAACTGTTTCAAATTTGGAAAACCAAAGAGCAGGCAAAGTACAGAAACAAAACAATAAGACTCTAAACAATAAAACACCTAGGCTAAATAAATAAATAAATAAAATACATAGGCTACATCTTAACATGATCCGTTTAGATGGATTTTATACCTTTCTTAAATATTTTTATGAAAAGTATACTATTTCATCCTCATATGCACTCTATAAAGAGACTTAGGAAAGAAAAGAAAAAAAAAAAAAAACAGACAAATGCTAAGCACAGGTAGATGGGAGCTCCAGGGAACGATTATTATTCCCATTTTATAGCTGATGAAACCGAGACTTGGGTGCATGTTGAATAAGCTCCAACTGGCAATTAATTACATATCTCATATGGAGTATTTTACATAAATTTTCAGGGTAAACCCTCACGAGAATCTTTAAATTAGGCATAAAGTCTCTATGGTATGGACAGAACAACTGGGGCAGAGAGATAAAGAACTTTAAGATAAAGAACTCTTATTTCCATTAACAAAATCCACTTTCCAAAATCCATTAGATACTCCCAGAAACCATCTCATGTGCCCATAGTCATGCAGTTTGCAGTTAGCATATGAGTTACAGAGGATTTTTGAATCTTCCGTTCTTTTAACAACACTTTGTCAAAACAATGACAAACACCCCAGTGAAAAAAAAAATTTAATTAGGTTTCTTGTCTACAAGAGGCCAAACATCTGGACATTTGAAACCAAATGAATGCCTGAATGTATTTTTTATATTTTACCTAAATGTGGAAAGTGGGTTTATATATATTATATATGGAATTGTAACAACAAGGCAAAATATAACCAAACTAAAGAGCCATTTTTATGTTATTCCAGTTGAGAGGGATAAAAATATCATGTACCTAAGATCTACCATATAATACTTTTAGCCAGTATGTTTAATATGTAAATAAACTAAAGGCCACGTAAGTACCTTTTTATACAAAATCAGAATTGGTAAACAATATTGCGAACTCCAACCCCCACATCTTCCATCCACAATATCATTCCTATCAAACACAAAAGGGGAGACTCATTGAGGACTGAGCCACAAGGACAAAGATGAATGAACCAGGGAAATAACCAGCCTTCACAATGTAATCCTACCTAGTTCTCTCAAGGATTGTTTTCTCATTTTATTTTAATGACTACTTAATCAAGATGTATTAATTTTTCCCTGGAATGGTCCAAAAAGTCAGGGTTGAAATTAAAGCAATTGGAGATCAAACTGGAGAATATTTCCAGGGTAAGAAATCACAATAAATATGATTAATGAACTGACAAATCCTGCAGCAGTTGAGGTAAAGCAAAATATGAGAACAATTTAAACAAAATATGCATTTAGGCTTTCAAATGACAAATCATCCACATGTGCTAAACTGTGTATTAGATAAATCTCAGGTTTATGAGGCCTGCTTGCTGTGACTCCAAGAAGCTCTAAGTTTTCCTAAAGGATGTAAAGAAACTCTCAAAACATTTTGAAGATAATATGAATGTTAATACATATATGTGTTGGGATATAAAATCACCAAAAAAGAAAAAAAAAAGAAAGAAACCATTAGTTATAGAATACAAATTCTATTACTTGGCACAGTGCTATTACATAGCAGTTGTCAGTTTAAATAATTATTGATAAAGAAGATATTAAAATTCCCAAAAACTCTTGGGTACATCTAGCCAATATCAGAAATATGACATTCCATTTCATTTAGTATTTATAAGACAACTGTATTGACTCCTTAAAAATAATTTTTACAACAATCTGTTTGTAATATATTACCACATCAAGAAAGTTGCTCCTTTTTCAGGAAACGCACAGACTAAAAGAGCTAAGGCACTGGGAAATAAACGCTCTATAGAACATCAGAGTTAATCAGAGTAAACCTGCAGGAAATACACCACAGAGGTCCTAGGCTCACACATCAGACAGGCCTGAATGCAAATCCTGCATCTGTCTCATGTCCATGAGCACCCTCTCCAGAAATATCTGAAAAAGAATAATTTTTCTTTTCCAAAATACATTCGGCAACAAAACCTAATCTGAATTGAGGTGAGGTCTTCATGTATGCCATTTACTGTGAGTATCCATCCATATGTTTAATTACAGTGTTTCTCCAGACTATTTTAGGGTGTTCCATATTATAAAGTACTCATACCTTAGCAGTTTTCTGAGAGCAGGATAGTTTTGATTTCCTAAACCTATTGATCCACAAGGGTTTGTAGGAAGGGCAGGGCCTTTCTCTGTGTACTTGCGTTTATGAACACCCTGACCTTGGATAAGCAGCTCTACTTGCCTCCAGAATAATGATACCTTACAGGATGTGGAGAGAGTAAACAAGGTCATGTTGAAAAGTGCCAGAGACACAGTGTGCTCATTACATGGTGGCTATTACCACTAACAGGATGCTAGAAAGTATGGAGGCCAAGAGTACTACTTTTCCTCCAAGGACAGAAATTCTTTCCTTTATTTACACAAAATGTATTTCTTGAACTCCCAAGTTATACTTTGAGGGATGATATGGACCTTGCTGTCAAGAAGGTTACAATCTGTGCCTTGAGAGTACACAGAAAACGCATTTTCTACCAAATGATTTAAGAGCTCAGAGACAAATTCCTGGAGGTTCTTCCTAAATAGTTTTAAAAAAAGAGCGGGAAAGAAGGAATAAGCTAGATGAGGAAAAGCCACCTCGTTTTTTAAGCACTGACCAAATAACAGCCGTCTTACAGAGAGAAAAGGGAGGGTGGAAGCATAATGATCAACATTCCTGCTTTTCTAGAGACTTCTCTAAGAAAGACATATTCCCAGGCAAACTCAGATGGTCAGTCATCTTAGGTAGAAACAGAATATGGTGCTTGACAGTGACAGATGAAGCTGGAGAAGTAGCAAGAGGTAGACAAGTGTTTAGATTGTGAGCTTGTTTTAATAAAGTTGTATGGTCAGAGAAAGGACATGTCCCCTTAGGACCTAAAAACAGGAGAGCTTAAGTACCATAATTAGAGAGACCAGTGTTACCCTCTCAGAGCATCCCAGCTGGTAATCAGAAACCAAACTGCATATACCTGTGATGGGGTCTAGAGAAAAGAAGGGAAGCAGTCCAATGGTGACTGAGTCAGAAGGAAGGGATGAAAGAAAATTATTGCCTTAAGCAAAAGAAAACATTTGAAAGTAAGTAAGAAAACATGTTGCTAGTCAGAGCTTGGCTATACCCTGGATTTTGCATCTAAAAAGAGGGTTTTGAGATAACACCTTAGTATCCTTTCTTAAGTTGACTTGTCTATGAATTTCAGTCCAGAAGTTATTGTGTGTCGAATATTTGTGCCATATATTATCTTCAGTTAAGCTACGTAAAAATTTGATTGCTGACACAATTAGGAAATAAGAAGCATACTTGCTTAGACATACCAAGTAGCAGTCAAGAACAGGAAATAAGGGTTCCACGCTATGTCTGAGGAGTCTATGGCACTCCTCAGAAATAGAACCCAAATTTTCACTTAATGGAAGAGCTTCAGTATCTAAGCACAAGGTCGCAGACGAATCTGGCAGATTTCTGGAAATGTACTTGCCAGATTTAATCTGTCCTATTGTTGGAAGTATCTCTGAGATAACATGTATTCAGTATTATTAGAATTTATGATGGAAATGGTTACTGTCTTGGTCTAGACTCAACACAGGAGGAGTTGCTGATGAGGAAGTGATGAAATGCTGGAGGCCCTAGACCTAGAACTGCTTTTCTCTATCTCCTCCTCCTAGGAGAAACTCCTACTTCTCTATAGATTCAAACACTTAGATCACATCTTCTCCCACAGTCCTGAGGAATGTTTTTTATGCTACTGACCATGTGGAATCGAGACCAAAAAAACCAGAAAAACAAAACCAAGAAGAGCAGCAGCTTAGTGTGGCATGTTGGGTGACATGAATACTCGAAGACAGAGCTAATGAGAAACACTGGGCCCACACTACTAAGGACCCCGTCTTGGCCAAGCTCAAGTATATGGATTTTCTTATTTGCAAAGGGAAGTCAACAAAGGGTTCAAAGCAGAACTATAACGATCACCAAGTTAGGACAGTAGTATTGGAAAACGAAGGGAATAGACCCATTTGGAAGACATTAGGACAACAGGATCAACAGGAACCAGGGGCTGCCTGCATGTGAAGGGGAAAGCAAAAGCTTATTCTAAATTCTAAGGCTGGGAAACTAAGGAAATAGCTATACTCTTTTGAAACAATGTAAAAATGATGAGCTTGATTAACTTAAAAATATATTGGTAGTTTTTCTGTTTTTGTTTTTTTTTTTAATTTTCTTGTTGGATTTTAAATTGCTAGTAACTATGGGACTCCATTCATTGAATTTTTGTTTTAACAATAATAAAGTATAATCATTCAAGTGATACTGGGGACCTTATGAAAAACATATGGATTCCTGTTCCCTGATGTCATAGATTCTAATTTAGAAATTAGGCAAGGGCTGTGGAAACCTGGGTTGTGGAAATCTTCAGGCGATTCCCTATGCCTCAAGGTATGGGAAATACAATCAGAGTAACTCTTCCTTGGGCTAATTAAGCATCTCAAAACTCTTGGGAAGTTTTAAGGAATAAGGATGCTGAATAACGTGAAATAAAAAATTACACCAAAGTGCGAAAATATCCGTACTAAAACATAATTTTGAAAGAAAAATAGGTTGTCTTGACATACATGGAGGTTTAATTTAATCAGCTTTTCATTACTTTTTTTTTGTTTTTAATTCAGAGGTAAAACCTATTTTCCTTAATTGTCTTTGGAGTCTTAAATGCTTGTTCTATAAATATATACATAGGCTTTTTATTCAAAATTGAGTGACATAGCTGGAGGCAATTTTTCTTCTTTTTCTGTTGCATAAAAGTACTGGTTCATTAAATTATCATTTTCGTAAATGCTATTATTTAATATTTATTGAGTACAAACAATATCTTAGGTGCTGACAAACTACAGTCATTTCATAGCAGGTATAACATAGTTCTTTCATTTCTTATTCATGCTTCAATTTAAATGTCCTCATCCCTTCTCTGATAAGCCACAAAATTCTGTTTGTGTTTACTCTAAATTTTTCATTTTTTGTTTCCTATTTATATCAGCCATGAAAACCTTTATACTTAAAAGTAAGATGATGCAAAAAATGGAATAAAACCACCTTTTAATTTCTTGAAACATGGGATAAAATATTAGGAAAACCAGGGCAATTAGAAAAAGTATTAAGAACAAATTATATTCATTAAATCCCTTGGCATTATTCCAAATGGAAATTCTTTTGAGAAGAGAAATCAATGTGATTATAACTCAAGAATGAAGAACAGTAGAATGAATCCAGGGGAAATATTAAGTTATAGAATGCTGAGACATGCATAAAGGGGTTGGTTTAAGAAGAATTACTTTGTATATCCACTGATCACATCCACTTAGATATCCAAATTTACCGATGTCCTTTGCTCTGGAAATTAACCAAGATGCTACTAGGCACTGTCCTGTTCAGCTAACACATATGAGGCTATGGAGCAAGGAAACTGAAAAGGCTCTCAGCTTTCAGCAAAAAAACCTGACAGGAATGTGACAAGAGCAGTTAAATGCATGAAAGTAGAAACCGACCCATACTCACCTCAGAGCTATTTCAAGCTTTCCAAGTATACATCCAAAATTACATCTATTGATCTTTATTTTCAGGATAGAAGACACTAGTGTTCCGGAACTCCTTAAAATGTGTAGAGTTACAGTAAACAACATCTTCTAGACAGAATTTCTTTTTGAATAGAGTTCCTAAAGTGGAACAGAAAACTTTTTTTCCCTCTGACAATATGGACAGGCAGACAGGTGCCATATTACATGGTTGCCATGGTCATTAGCTTTCCAGTCAGGATACCAAGTGGACAGAGTCCAGTCTGAAGACCAGGTCACAGTCAAGTCCGAATTTAGCATGCCCTTTGACTTGCCTTATTAATCTTAGATCTCGAAGTTAACCTATAGCACAGCGATCTAGCTGAGCATATAAAGCAAGGCTCCTGCCCCTTTCTAGACATGTTGAAGTCTTAGAGCTTATTATTTTTTGGCTAAAGGAAGGTCAAGAGTATCCCAAATTGAATCAGAGAACAGAATGGTATAAGTTTACTAGTTAGACCACAGGACCAGATTTGATACTCTATGGATAAGATAGGGCAAAAGGTGAAGTTGACGGGACTATTTTTTATGGCAGGGTGACAAAGAACAGCAAGGAGTAAGTGAGAGGAGCATTCTCTTAATGTCTGCAGAGTTCACCAGCACTGGTCTGTGGGGCCTCAGAGAGCCAGCCTTCTCACAGAAGCTGCATCAGTGGCAGACATCAGGGACTCCTTCCAAAAGGTTGATGGCAACAGCTCGTGAGCAGTCATAAGGGACAACATGAAGCAAGATTGTGTGTGATTGATCACTTGTGTATCACCCCTGAGAATTTCTATACACCACCAGATAGATTTGGTGGGAAAAGAGTGGTCTTTAATAAGAGATGGGATAAGAAATTTGCAACATTTTTCATGAAAACCTAGGGCAGGTGAGGTTCAGGACCATTCAAATTGTGGGATTGTGTAGATGTCATGATGTCATCTGACAATGTAGTAGGAGTAGTAACAGTAATAATAATAATAAAAATAATAATTTCCCATAATTTTTACCTAAACTTTTTTTTTTATATTGGAGTAATTTTAGTACAGAGTTCTGGTATACTTGTCATGCAGTTTTCCATAATATTAACATCTTACATAACTTATATTTGTCAGAATTAAGAAAATAACATTGGCACATTACTATTAACAGATTTGTTCAGACATCAGTTTTCAGTTTTTTTCACCAATGCCCTTTTACTGTTAAAGGACCGAATCCACAGCAACATGTGACATTTAGCACATTTTCTTCAAAACTACAGTCATTAATTCAAAAATACATATTGTGTGTTTAAATGGTGTGCAAGATAATTGTTGCCTTCAAGGATATTAGAGTCTAAGAGAAAAAGCAAAAACCAACTGGCAACCATAGCATCTCATGACAAATGCTATGATAGGAGGAGGCACAGTGGACTCTGGAAGCACAGAAAGAAGGCTAAGATAATTTAGGGAAGGTAACATTTTCTCTGAGACCCCCAGTGGGAGCTAAGAGTTAGAAGACGGTTGGCTGAAGGAGTGGTTCCAGGCAGAGGAAACATACTCTAGCTGAATAAATGTTTTTAAAATTCACTATACTGCATACACAAAGAGCTCTCAAACCCTGTTTCTGTTCACTTTTTTATAAAATATTATATGTTTCATCCTCTTATAATTCTGAAAACACTTAAAAAAAATTGGTCATAAACAATAAGAGACTCTTAATCTCACAAAGCAAACTGAGGATTGCCAGGCGGAAAGGGGTATGGAGAGGTGGTGGGGTTATGGACATTGGGGAGGGTATGATGTGCTATGGTGAGTGCTGTGAAATGTGTAAGCCTGACAATTCACAGATCTGTACCTGTTATACAATAATAATACATTATATATTAATAAAACTATAAAAAATTGGTCATTAAAAAAGGGGCATAGGTGGTAAATTCACAAGCACTGACATTCTGTAGTCTAATTTATCTTAATCATTCTTAGTATGATGCATAATGAATGGCATGGACACTCAACTCTCTATTTTAATATATGTTTGTATATCATTTTAATGCTAATGATTTATCACAACTGTTTTAAATTGTAAACCCTTAGGAAACAATAAAATATCTCCAAGTGACTGATTTAATTCCATATACCAAGAGTCTTGCAATAAATACTATTTAAATGACTATTTTTCCTTTGGTAGAGCTGGGAAACAGGAAATCTCAATGAGTGTATGTGTGTGTTAAGTTTTGGAAAGAGATTAAGTTCTTTTTCTCTTTTGAGAAAGTGCTGTACTGATAATGATAGAATGGAAGAAGACAGAATCTGAACTACTGAAACTATTGAATACTAACTAAAACCATGGCCATTTTAGTTTAAGAAGGTACCCAGCTAACAATACCTGAATTTCTTCAACTCCTTATTAAAATGCAAATGAAGATAGCCATGCAATGCTTATGAAGCTATGAACCAAATCATTCTTGAAGTATTCTCCTAGTTGAAAGAACACACATACACAAAGACCCACACATTTATTTCATGCCGCCAAAGGTAGCCTCAAATTAACTAAAACCCTTTACATGTATTTCTTGATAACTACAAAGTAAAGGCAGACCTCAATATTTCTCATTTCTCCTTCCTTCTCTCTTCACATACCACAACTGTTCTATCTTACAGAAATTCATCTCCTTAACCAAAAGAATTTTAGTTAACTGTCAACAACTGTAAAGCACCTCAGATTTTAGCCTACTGTTAAGCTAGAAAGTTAGCCTCCACAATTTCATGGATGCTGACAGAAGATGGGAGACTCCTGAGTGAGAGATAAAGAACACTTTATCACTCACAGCTAAAGTAATAGCCAAAGTGTCCACATAATTGTTCAAGTTTCCTGAGACCCAATTCCAAAGAAGTGATGCAAAGAATGTCAGATAAACCAGTGGACTGCACCATAGGAGAGGAACACTGAACTTAGGGAACTAGCCTCGTTTGTAACACATACCTGTCCTTTGCTCCAGGGAGAGACTTTATCTTTATTTTACTAGATATTAAACACAACTTCCTTTTGCTACAGAGGGAGACACTATATCTACCAAGGTGATACACTATCTAAATATTATTTTGAACATAATATAGAGCAAAAAACAGTGAGTGCCTCACTCACAAATCAAAAATTTGAGATCCATGGAGAATTGTCCTTCTTCAATAATCTTTGCCAAAGGTAGCTCTTACTGTTCTCAGCTTTCCCTTCCATTTAATTCTCAAGCACAAAAGCTTAGTGCTCTATCTGGCAAGGCCAGACTCTATGATAAGTCAAGGAAGAGAAGAAATGGAAATGGATCAAAGATATCTACATGCATGTGTAGGTGTATGCTGTATTAGGATAAGATAAGGATAGTCTTAAGAATACCTATAAATTAAAATTTTGTATATGTCATAAATAAAGAAGACATATCACAATTAAAAAGTGGGAATGAGTCTATACAACATCATCTAAGAATTTTTATTAACTATAATTTTGAAGACAGTATGTTTCAAAAACTGTATTTATTTATTTATTTATTGTAAAAGGACACACATTATCAGATAAATCACAAAAATAAGGGAGTGGATATAAAATCTTTTATGTAGCCATATCTTCATCCTTAACTCTGAGACCAAAAATGTACCAGAAGTTTCACTAAACAACAAATCCAGGCTCCATCTCCCCAGTGCTATGATCCAAGAGAGGCAGGACCAAATCATTCTTAAGAATAAAAAATATGGGGGGAGCTAAGATGGCAGCGTAATAGAAGGATTCTGGGCTTGTCTTGTACTTTGAACACAGCTAGATAACTATCAAATTATTCTGAATACCCAAGAAATTGACATAAGGGCTGATTTAAAAAAGCTACATAATAAGGAGAGATGCTACATCAAGGAAGACAGGAGGTGCTGAGACATGATTTGGAGGAGAAACAACTCACTGGTTCTATGGAGGGGAACCAGAAAGGAGGGAGAGAGAGAGAAAGAGATTGGAAGAAGGGGAGAGAGAAAACAGAGAGATCTGAGGATGCCCTAAGGCACACAGGGAGAGACTGTTCTCTTCTTAGAGCACATCTGTAAGTGTTAGCATTGCCTCTCCAGGTACGAAAGAGTGGGTGGATGCCATTTCCCTCAGGCCATACCATAGGTGCCATGACATGTGCTGAGGAAGACTAACCTGGAGGCTGGCTCTAGCCAGCTTTGTTCCAAATGCCATGCTCCTGCACTTTGGTACAATTGCCCTTCTGGGTCAAACCTGCATCAGTCCCAGCATGGTGAGACCTTCCCCCAGAAGACCAGTGTAGGTCCTAGCCACAGCAGCTCCCTGAAGTTTGGAGTTTTATAAGTCAGCCAGCCTGGCTGGGATAGAGCCCAAGGTCTGCTGTGCTGCTCCAGGAAGGCAACCAATCTGGAGGCAGACAGAGTGAAAACAGTGATCTGAAAAATGCTTAAGATGCATGAAGGGAAATTATTTACATTTCTGGGAGGGTTTCCCTGAAAGCAGCAAGTACAAACTCCCTCTCCTGGGACTAAAGAGCTGGCTGGCATCATTTCCCTCCCCCACCCCTCAGCATAAACTAACTTCAGTAAACAGTACAGAGCCAACACTGGCTGCCTAACCTGCTGACACCAAGTCCTGTCCCCCTGTGGTCTCTTGGGACTCCTTTCTCAGACCAAGTGTGCCTAAGTACCAGCCGAGCAGGCCCCTTGCCCAGAAGACCAAGAAAACTCCTGCACACACCACATCTTCTGATCATAGTGTTTTGCAAAGCTTCAGTTCTAATGGAAGTAGTAACAGGTTTCATTTAACAAGCCAACCAGAGCACACCTTGTTAAAACTCATTATACTCCACCCAAGATCCAAACACTACCCACTGCAGAAAAGAAGAACCTCTGCAGACCACTGATCTGAGGAATAGAGCAGCTGAAACACAGTAGCAGGGTACATGCAGCACATACCAGAGACACTTCCTAAAGTGGCAGGCCCTGAACACTATAAGACTTCTTCTTCAGAAAGCCTTTACTTTCAAGAGCAGGAAACAAAATATAATGGTATTTTCTAACACAGAGAAGAAGACAGAGACCTAGAGAAAATGCCAAGACAGAGGAACTCATCCCCCCCCCCCCAAAAAAAAGAACAAGAAAACGTCACAGCCAGGGATCTAATCAAAACAGATATAAGTAATATGCTTGATGCAGAATTTAAAGCAACAATCATAAGGACTCTTGCTGGGCTTGACAAGAGCTTGGAAGACATCAGGGAGACCCTTACTGCAGAGAAAAAAGAGCTAAAGAACATTCAGGCCAATATGAAAAATGCAGTAACTGAGATTTGAAACCAACTGAATGTAATGACCATAAAGATTGAAGAAGCAGAGGAATGACTTAGTGAGACAGAGGACAGAATAATGGAAAATAATGAAGCTGAATAAAAGAGAGAAAGAAGAATGATGGATTACAAGAGTAGACTTAGGGAACTCAGAGCCTCCATCAAACGTAATAACATTCCTGTCCTAAGAGTTCTGGAGGAAGAGAGAAAAGAGAGCTAAAGTTTTATTTTGGGAAATAATAGCTGAAAACTTCCCTAATCCAGGAAAGGAAATGGGCATCTGAATCCAGAAAGCACAGAAAACTCCCAACAAAATCAAGAAAAGCAGGCCAACACCAAGACAGAGTATAGCTAAATTTACAAAATATAGTGATAAAGAAAAAGTCCTAAAAGCAGCAAGACAAAAGAAGCTCCTGACTTACAGGGGAAGACAAATAAGTTTAGCAGCAGATCTCTCCATAGAAACGTGGCAAGCTGGAAGAGAACTGGCATGATACATTCAATGTGCTGAAGGGGAAAAATCCTCACCCAAGAATATTCTATCCAGAAAGGCTATCAATCAGAATAGCAGGACAGGTAAAGAGTTTCTAAGACCAAACAAAATAAAACAACAACAACAACAACAAACTCTAAAGGAATACATGACCACCAGAACAGCTCTGCAAGAAGTATTAAATGGGACTCTTTTTTAGTGAAACCAAAAGTGATAAAGACTAGAAACAAACAGACAAAATCTCCTGAAACAAGTACTAAAATGGCACTATATACATTTCTACTCTGAATATAAATGAGCTAAATGCTCCAAATGAATGGCACAGTGTGTCAGAATGGATTAAAAAAAAACAGGACCCGGGGTGCCTGGGTGGCTCAGTGGGTTAAGCCACTGCCTTCGGCTCAGGTCATGATCTCAGGGTCCTGGAATCGAGCCCCACATCAGGCTCTCTGTTCAATGCGGAGCCTGCTTCCTCCTCTCTCTCTGCCTGCCTCTCTGCCTACTTGTGATCTGTCAAATAAATAAATAAAATCTTTAAAAAAAAAAAAGACCCATCTATATGCTGCCTACAAGAGACTCATTTTAGGCCTAAAACATCTGCACATTGAAAGTATGGGGATAGAGAACCATTTATCATCCAAATGGACATCAAAAGAAAGCTCAAATAGCAATATTTATATAAGACAAACTAGATTTTAAAACAAAGACTAATAAGAGATGAAAAAGTGTACATCATAATAAAGGGGATTATTTAGCAAGAAAATTTAACAATTGTAAATATCTATGCTCCCAACTTGGGACTACCCAAATATCTAAAATAATAACAGACAAAAATGAATTAATTGATAATAATACAATAATAATAGGGGACATTGATACCCCACTTACCTCAATGGACAGATCACATAAGCAGAAAATGAACAAGGAAACAATAGTTTTGAATGACACAGTGGACCAGATGGACTTAACAGATATATTCAGAACATCTCATTCTAAATCAGCAGAATATATTTTCTTTTCAAGTGTTAGTGAGACATTCTCCAGAAGAGATCACATACTAGATCAAAAATAAGGCCTCTTTAAGTACAAAAAGATTGAGATCGTACCATACATTTTTTCTGACCACATGCTATGAAATTTGAAGTCAACCAAAAGAAAAAATTTGGAAACACCACAAACATATGGAGGTTAAAGAACATGCTACTAAAGGATGAATGGGTTAGCCAGGAAATCAAAGAAGAAATATAAAAAAATACATGGAAACAACTGAAAATGTAAACATGACAGTCCAAAACCTTTACAATGCAGCAAAAGCAATCATAAGATGAGCGAATATAGCAATACAGGCCTACTTCAAGAAGAAAAATCTCAAATAAACAACCTAATTATGCCTAAAAGTGCTACATAAGAAAAATAAATGAAGCATAAAGCCAGCAGAAGGGACAGAATAAAAATAAAAACAGAAATAAATGATTAAGAAACTTAAAAAAAAGGCAAAATCAAACAAAAGAAAAACAACAATAACAAAAAAAAAATCAAAGGCAGATCAATGAAACCAGGAAATGGTTCTTTGAAAAAAGTAGTAAAATTGATAAACCCCTAGCCAAACTTATTAAAAGAAAAGAGAAAGGATCCAAATACATAAAAGAAAAAAACAAATGAGAGATGATAAATAACCAACACCACAGAATTACAAACAATTATAAGAGAATATCATGAAAAATGATATGCCACCAAGTTGGATGATCTGGAAGAAATGGATAAATTCCTAGAAATCTACCAAAACTGAACCAGGAATAAATAGAAAATGTGGACAGACCAATAGTCAGCCAAGAAATTGAATCAGTAATCAAAATTCTGCCAACACAATAAAATCCAGGGCCATATGGCATTCCAGGGGAATTCTACCACATATTTAAAAAGAAGAGTTAATACCTACTCTTCTCAAACTATTTCAAAAAAGTAGAAATGGAAGGAAAACTTCCAAACTCATTCTATGAGGCAAGCATTACCCTGATTCCAAAACCAAAGACTCCATTTAGCAAAAAAAATCATTTGACAAAGGAGAACATACATTCATAATAAAACCCTCAACAAAGTAGGGACAGAGGGAACATACCTCAACATTAAAAGGCTATACATGAAAGACACAGCTGATATCATCCTCAATGGGAAAAAACTGAGAACTTTCCTCTACAGTCAGTATAAAGACAGGGATGTACACTCTCGCCATTAGTATTTAACATAGTACTGGAAGTCCTAACCAGAGCATATCGAACAATAATAAGAAATAAAAGGCATCCAAATCATCAAGGAAGAAGCCAAACTTCCACTATTCACAGACAACATGATAATCTATGTAGAAAACCCAACAGACTCCACCAAAAAATTGCTAGAACTGATAAACAAATTCAGAGAATTCACAAGATACAAATTCAATGTAGAAAATTTGTTGCACTCGTATACACCAATAATGAAGAAGCAGAAAGAGAAATCATGGAATCAATCCCATTTACAATTGCACCAAAAACCATAAGATACCTAGGAAAAAACTAACCAAAGAGGTAAAAATCTGTACTCTGAAAACTATAAAGCACTACTGAAAGAAATTGAAAATGACACAAATGAATGGAAAGACATTCCATACTCAAGGACTAGAAGAACAAGTACTATTAAATGTCTATTCTACCCAAAGCAATCTACACACTTAAAACAATCCCTATCAAAATACCACCAGCATTTCTCAGAGCTAGAACAAAAATCCTAAAATGTGTATGGAATCACAAAAGACCCCAGATAGCCAAAGCAATCCTGAAAAAGAAAAGCAAAGCTGGAGGCATCACAATTCTGGACTTCAAGCTCTATTACAAAACTGCAGTGATCAATACAGTATGGTACTGTCACAAAAACAGACACAGAAATCAATGGAACAGTATAGAAAACCTAAAAATGAACCCATAACTATATTAGCCTTTGGTAAAGCAGGAAAGAACAATGGGAAAAAAGACAGCCTCTTCAACAATGGGAAAATCGTACACAGCAACGTATGAAAGGATGAAATTGAACCACTTTGTTACACCACACACATAAATACATTCAGAATGGATGAAAGACTTAAATGTGAGACAGAAAACAATCAAAATCCTAGAGGAGAACATAGGTAGCAACCTCTTTGACATCAACCACAGCAACTTCTTACTAAACATGTCTCATGAGGC
Source organism: Lontra canadensis (assembly GCF_010015895.1). Classification (NCBI taxonomy): domain Eukaryota; kingdom Metazoa; phylum Chordata; class Mammalia; order Carnivora; family Mustelidae; genus Lontra; species Lontra canadensis. The sequence continues at coordinate 3,107,542 of NW_022631045.1, forward strand.
AAGGAAAATAAAAGCAAAAATAAACTACTAGGACCTCATCAAGATAAAAAGCTTCTGCACAGCAAGGAAACAATCAACAAAACCAAAAGACAACCTTCAGAATGAGAGAGGATGTTTGCAAATGGCATATCTGATAAAGAGCTAGTATCCAAAATCTATAAAGAATTTATCAAACTCAACATCAAACAACAAATAAACCTGTTAAGAAATGGGGAGAAGACATGAATAGACATTTTTTTTCTAAGGAAGACATACAGACAGCTACTGTTAGAAAGATGAAAAGATGCTCAGACTCATGCATCAACAGGAAATACAAGTTTAAACTACAGTGAGACATCACCTCATACCAGTCACAATGGCCAAAATTAACGAAACAAGAAACAGGTGTTGGCAAGGATTCAGAGAAAGGAGAACCCTCCTGCACTGCTGGTGGGAATGAAAACTGGTGCAGTCACTCTGGAAAATAGTATGGAAGTTTCTCAATTCATTACTCCAGCAATTGCTCTACTAGGTATTTTTTTTTTTAGATTTTATTTATTTATTTGATAGACAGAGATCCAAGTAGGCAGAGAGGCAGGCAGAGAGAGAGGAAAGAAAGCAGGTTTCCTGACGAGCAGAGAACCCGATGTGGGGCTCAATCCCAGGACCCTGGGATCATGACCTGAGCAGAAGTCAGAGGCTTTAACCCACTGAGTGACCCAGGCACCGGCACTACTAGGTATTAACCAAAGGATACAAAAATACTAAATCAAAGAGATACATGTACCCCAATATTTACAGCAACATTATCAACAATAGCCAAATTATGGAAACACCCCAAATATCCACTGACTGATGAATGGATAAAGAAGCTGTGGTATACATATATACAATGGAATATGACTCAGCCATCAAAAAGAATGAAATCTTGCCATTTGCAATGACATGGCTGGAGGTAGATGTAGTATGCTAAGTAAAATAAGTCAGAGAAAGACAAATACCATATGATTTCACTCATTTATGGAATTTAAGAAATATTACATGAACATAAGAAAAAAATAAAAAAGAGCAAAACCCAAGAAAAAGACTCAAATAGAACAAACTGAGGATTGCTGGAGGAGAGGTGGGCAGGGGTATGAGCTAAATGGATGATGGGTATCAAGGAGGGCACTTGTTATGATGAATACTGGATGTTATATATAAGTGATGAATCACTATATCCTACACCTGAAATTAATATTACACTGTATGTTTACAAACTGGAATTTAAACAAAAACTTGAGAAAAGGGGGAAAAGGATAATAAAATGAAGCCAGCTCTCTTACTTCAATCCAGAATTTGCCATTAACCCATGTTGTCTTCATGTCCTCATATATAAAAGTGCAATAACAGCACATGCTTCACTGGAATCTTGGGAAGATAAAATGGACTGATAAACACAATGTATTTAAAACATACCTACAGAGGCACCGGGTGGCTCAGTCACTTAAGTGTCTGCCTTCAGCTCAGGTCATGATCTAGGAGTCCTGGAATTAAGCCCTACGTCAGGCTCCTTGTTCAGCAGGGAGTCTGCTTCTCCCTCTCCTTCTGCTCCTCCTCCTGCTCCCTATCTCTCTCAAATAAACAGATAAAACCTTTAAAAAATATAAATAAATAAAAATAAAACACATCTGCAGAATGATTTCTCAAGCCATATGAGCTGATACTCTTCTGAGTCAGGAAATATGACTGCACATCTTCTCAATTATCCTTACATCAACCCAACCATTCTACCCCTGCTTTTCCAGGACATCTTTATTATTTACTATTCTATTTATTATCATCTATACTGTGAAATGACAAATTCTCAGTAGATTTGTGCCTTGTGATGCAATAATCCTGGGAGCTTTGTATTTGGAGATAGGTATATTTTAAAGAGAGTAAAATAGTATCTGTGATGTATGGTGGATTTTAAGCAATATAGCCATACTTAACTAAAAAGAAATACATTTTTTTAATTTAAAAACTCAAGTCCTTTTTCTCAGTAATCTAAGTTACATTTCTTAATTTATATTTTAAGCTTTTTTCTATTTTTTTTAAAGATTTATGTTTTTTCCCAGAGAAGGAGAATGAGAGAGAGAACAAGAAGGGGAAGCAGCAAGCAGAGGAAGAAGTTGGCTCCCCGCTGAGCAAGGAGACTGATGCAGGATGCGATCTAAGCACCTTGGGATCATGACCAGAGCCAAAGCAGATGCTTAACCAACTGAGCCACCCAGGGATACCTATTTTAAGCTTTTTAAGGTAGAAAGTTTTAGTCATATAGAAAAGTAGAGTGCATGATATCACGAACCCTCACTTAGCTTGAATTACTGATCAGTAGAGCCAAACTCCTTTCCCAAAGTATTACCCCTGCTACAAACAATCTCAGATACCTCACCTGTATCCCAACCTACTTCCCATACTCTGAATTATTTTGAAAGAAATCCCAAACTTCCTAATTATTTCTTTATATGTATTTAAGCATTAGTACCATGTCTAACCTGATTAATTTCTTTATGAACTGATGCATGCTATTCTGTCTTTAGAAAACTTCAGGGTGGGGTTGAGGTCAAGATGGTGGCGAAGTAGCAGGCTGAGACTACTTCAGGTAGCAGGAGATCAGCTAGATAGCTTATCTGAACATTGCAAACACCTACAAATCCAACGGGAGATCGAAGAGAAGAAGAACAGCAATTCTAGAAACAGAAAATCAACCACTTTCTGAAAGGTAGGACTGGCGGAGAAGTGAATCCAAAGCGACGGGAAGATAGACTGCCGGGGGAGGGGCCGGCTCCCGGCAAGCGGTGGAGCAATGGAGCACAAAAGCAGGACTTTTAAAAGTCTGTTCCGCTGAGGGACATCGCTCCAGAGGCTTAACCGGGGTGAAGCCCACACGGGGTCAGCGTGGCCTCAGGTCCCGCAGGGTCACAGAAGGATCGAGGGTGTCTGAGTGTCGCAGAGCTTACAGGTATTAGAACAGGGAAGCTGGCTAGAGAGACAGAGCCGAGGACTGAGCTCTCAGCTCGGGTTTACCTTGAACCGGTCGCAGGCTCAGCTAAGAGCGCGGCCGGAGGCCAGGGTGACGGGAGTAATTGGGCACTGTTCACTGAGGACGCACTGAGGAGTGGGGCCCCGGGCTCTCGGCTTCTCTGGGCCAAAGACCAGGAGGCCGCCATCTTCATTCCCGTCCTCCGGACTCTACGGAAAGCGCTCAGGGAACAAAAGCTCCTGAAAGCAAACCTGAGCAGATTACTCAGCCCGGCCCCTGGTAAGGATGGTGCAATTCCGCCTGGGGCAAAGACACTTGAGAATCACTACAACAGGCCCCTCCCACAGAAGATCAACAAGAAATCCAGCCAGGACCAAGTTACCTACCAAGGAGTGCAGTTTCAATACCAAGGAGAGCAGCGGAATTTCAGAGGAGGAGAAAGCAAAGCACGGAACTCATGGCTTTCTCCCCATGATTCTTTAGCCTTGCAGTTAATTTAATTTTTTTTTTCTTTTTCAATTTTTTTTTCTCTTCTTCTGCCAATTTTTTTTTAACTTTTACCCTTTTTTAATGGTTTTTAACTAGTTTATCTAATATATATATATTTTTTCTTTTCTATATTTTTTCATTATTTGTTTTCTTTTTTTAATTGTTTCTTTTTTTTTTTCTTTATGAACCTCTTTTTATCCTCTTTCTCCCCCCCCTCACGATTTGGGATCTCTTCTGATTTGGTTAAAGCATATTTTCCTGGGGTTGTTGCCACCCTTTTAGTATTTTACTTGCTCCTTCATATACTCTTATCTGGACAAAATGACAAGGCAGAAAAATTCACCACAAAAAAAAAGAACAAGAGGCAGTACTGAAGGCTAGGGACCTAATCAATGTAGACATTGGTAATATGTCAGATCTAGAGTTCAGAATGACGATTCTCAAGGTTCTAGCCAGGCTCTAAAATGGCATGGAAGATATTAGAGAAACCCTCTCGAGACATAAAAAAAAGCCCTTTCTGGAGAAATAAAAAAACTAAAATCTAACCAAGTTGAAATCAAAAAAGCTATTAATGAGGTGCAATAAAAAATGGAGGCTCTCACTGCTAGGATAAATGAGGCAGAAGAGAGAATTAGTGATATAGAAGAACAAATGACAGAGAATAAAGGAGCTGAGCAAAAGAGGGACAAACAGCTACTGGACCACGAGGGGAGAACTTGAAGATAAGTGACACCATAAGATGAAACAACATTAGAATAATTGGGATTCCAGAAGAAGAAGAAAGAGAGAGGGGAGCAGAAGGTATATTGGAGAGAATTATTGGAGAGAATTTCCCCAATATGGCAAAGGGAACAAGCATCAAAATCCAGGAAGTTCAGAGAACCCCCCTCAAAATCAATAAGAATAGGTCCACACCCCATCACCTAATAGTAAAATTTACAAGTCTTAGCGACAAAGAGAAAATCCTGAAAGCAGCCCGGGAAAAGAAGTCTGTAACATACAATGGTAAAAATATTAGATTGGCAGCAGACTTATCCACAGAGACCTGGCAGGCCAGAAAGAACTGGCATGATATATTCAGAGCACTAAACGAGAAAAATATGCAGCCAAGAATACTATATCCAGCTAGGCTATCATTGAAAATAGAAGGAGAGATTAAAAGCTTCCAGGACAAACAAAAACTGAAAGAATTTGCAAACACCAAACCAGCTCTACTGGAAATATTGAAAGGGGTCCTCTAAGCAAAGAGAGATCCTAAAAGTAGTAGATCAGAAAGGAAAAGAGACAATATACAGGAACAGTCACCTTACAGGCAATACAATGGCACTAAATTCATATCTCTCAATACTTACCCTGAATGTTAATGGGCTAAATGCCCCAATCAAAAGACACAGGATATCAGAATGGATAAAAAAACAAAACCCATCTATATGTTGCCTACAAGAAACTCATTTTAGAGCCTAAGACACCTCCAGATTTAACGTGAGGGGGTGGAAAAGAATTTACCATGCTAATGGACATCAGAAGAAAGCAGGAGTGGCAATCCTTATATCAGATCAATTAGATTTTAAGCCAAAGACTATAAAAAGAGATGAGGAAGGACACTATATCATACTCAAAGGATATGTCCAACAGGAAGATCTAACAATTTTAAATATCTATGCCCCTAACATGGGAGCAGCCAATTATATAAACCAATTAATAACAAAATCAAAGAAACACATCAACAATAATACAATAATAGTAGGGCACTTTAACACTCCCCTCACTGAAATGGACAGATCATCCAAGCAAAAGATCAACAAGGAAATAAAGGCCTTAAATGACACACTGGACCAGATGGACATCACGGATATATTCAGAACATTTCACCCCAAAGCAACAGAATACACATTCTTCTCTAGTGCCCATGGAACATTCTCCAGAATAGATCACATCCTGGGTCCTAAATCAGGTCTCAACGGGTATCAAAAGATTGGGATCATTCCCTGCATATTTTCAGACCACAATGCTCTGAAGCTAGAACTCAACCACAAGAGGAAATTTGGAAAGAACCCAAATACATGGAGACTAAACAGCATCCTTCTAAAGAATGAATGGGTCAACCAGGAAATTAACGAAGAATTGAAAAAATTCATGGAAACAAATGATAATGAAAACACAACGGTTCAAAATCTGTGGGACACAACAAAGGCAGTCCTGAGAGGAAAATATATAGCGGTACAAGCCTTTCTCAAGAAACAAGAAAGGTCTCATGTACACAACCTAACCCTACGCCTAAAGGAGCTGGAGAAAGAACAAGAAAGAAACCCTAAACCCAGCAGGGGAAGAGAAATCATAAAGATCAGAGCAGAAATCAATGAAATAGAAACAAACAAACAAAAAAAAAAACAATAGAAAAAATCAACGAAACTAGGAGCTGGTTCTTTGAAAGAATTAATAAGATTGATAAACCCCTGCCCAGACTTATCAAAAAGAAAAGAGAAAGGACCCAAATAAATAAAATCATGAATGAAAGAGGGGAGATCACCCCTAACACCAAAGAAATACAGACAATTATAAGAACATACTATGAGCAACTCTATGCCAACAAATTTGACAATCCAGAAGAAATGGATGCATTCCTAGAGACATATAAACTACCACAACTGAACCAGGAAGAAATAGAAAGCCTGAACAGACCCATAACCAGTAAGGAGATTGAAACAGTCATCAAAAATCTCCAAACAAACAAAAGCCCAGGGCCAGACGGCTTCCCGGGGGAATTCTACCAAACATTTAAAGAAGAACTAATTCCTATTCTCCTGAAACTGTTCCAAAAAATAGAAATGGAAGGAAAACTTCCAAACTCATTTTATGAGGCCAGCATCACCTTGATCCCAAAACCAGACAAGGATCCCATCAAAAAAGAGAACTACAGACCAATATCCTTGATGAACACAGATGCAAAAATTCTCACCAAAATACTAGCCAATAGGATTCAACAGTACATTAAAAGGATTATTCACCACAACCAAGTGGGATTTTTTCCAGGGCTGCAAGGTTGGTTCAACATCCGCAAATCAATCAATGTGATACAACACATTAATAAAAGAAAGAACAAGAACCATATGATACTCTCCATAGATGCTGAAAAAGCATTTGACAAAGTACAGCATCCCTTCCTGATCAAAACTCTTCAAAGTGTAGAGATAGAGGGCACATACCTCAATATTATCAAAGCCATCTATGAAAAACCCACCGCAAATATCATTCTCAATGGAGAAAAACTGAAAGCTTTTCTGCTAAGGTCAGGAACACGGCAGGGATATCCATTATCACCACTGCTATTCAACATAGTACTAGAAGTCCTAACCTCAGCAATCAGACAACAAAAGGAAATTAAAGGCATCCAAATCAGCAAATAAGAAGTCTAACTGTCACTCTTCGCAGATGATAGGATAGTATATGTGGAAAACCCAAAAGACTCCACTCCAAAACTGCTAGAAATTGTACAGGAATTCAGTAAAGTGTCAGGATATGAAATCAATGCACAGAAATCAGTTGCATTTCTCTACACCAACAACAAGACAGAAAAAGAGAAATTAAGGAGTCAATCCCACTTACAATTGCACCCAAAACTATAAGATACCTAGGAATAAACCTAACCAAAGGGACAAAGACTCTATACTCAGAAAACTATAAAGTACTCATGAAAGAAATTGAGGAAGACACAAAGACATGGAAAAATGTTCCATGCTCCTGGATTGGAAGAACAAATATTTTCTTAATATTTGTGAAAATGTCTATGCTACCTAAGGCAATCTACACATTTAATGCAATCCCTATCAAAATCCCACCCATTTTTTTCAAAGAAATGAAACAAATAATCCTAAAATTTATATGGAACCAGAAAAGACCTTGAATAGCCAAAGGAATATTGAAAAAGAAAGCCAAAGTTGGTGGCATCACAATTCTGGACTTCAAGCTCTATTACAAAGCTGTCATCATCAAGACACTATGGTACTGGCACAAAAACAGACACATAGATCAATGGAACAGAATAGAGAGCCCAGAAATAGACCGTCAACTCTATGGTCAACTAATCTTCGACAAAGCAGGAAAGAATGTCCAGTGGAAAAAAGAAAGCCTCTTTAATAAATGGTGTTGGGAAAATTGGACACCCACATGCAAAAGAATAAAACTGGACCATTTCTGTACACCACACAGGAAAATAGACTGAAAATGGATGAAGGACCTCAGTGTGAGAAAGGAATCCATCAAAATCCTTGAGGAGAACACAGGCAGCAACCTCTTCGACCTCAGCCGCAGCAACTTCTTCCTAGGAACATTGCCAAAGGCAAGGGAAGCAAGGGCAAAAATGAACTATTGGTATTTCATCAAGATCAAAAGCTTTTGCACAACAAAGGAAACAGTTAACAAAACCAAAAGACAACTGACAGAATGGGAGAAGATATTTGCAAACGACATATCAGGTAAAGGGCTAGTGTCCAAAATCTATAAAGAACTTAGCAAACTCAACACCCAAAGAAGAAATAATCCAATCAAGAAATGGTCAGAGGACATGAACAGACATTTCTGCAAAAAAAGACATCCAGATGGCCAATAGACACATGAAAAAGTGCTCCACATCACTCGGCATCAGGGAAATACAAATCAAAACCACAATGAGATATCACCTCACACCAGTCAGAATGGCTAAAATGAATAAGTCAGGAAATGACAGATGCTGGCGAGGATGCAGAGAAAGGGGAACCCTCCTACACTGTTGGTGGGAATGCAAGGTGGTGCAACCACTCTGGAAAACAGCATGGAGGTTCCTCAAAAAGTTGAAAATAGAACTACCCTATGACCCAGCAATTGCACTACTGGGTATTTACCCTAAAGATACAAATGTAGTGATCCGAAGGGGCACGTGCACCCGAATGTTTATAGCAGCAATGTCTACAATAGCCAAACTATGGAAAGAACCTAGATGTCCATCAACAGATGAATGGATAAAGAAGATGTGGTTTATATACACAATGGAATACTATGCAGCCAACAAAAGAAATGAAATCTTGTCATTTGCGACGACGTGGATGGAACTAGAGGGTATCATGCTCAGCGAAATATGTCAATCAGAGAAAGACAACTATCATATGATCTCCCTGATATGAGGGAGAGGAGATGCAACATGGGGGGTTAAGGGGGTAGGAGAAGAATAAATGAAACAAGATGGGATTGGGAGGGAGACAAACCATAAGTGACTCTTAATTTCACAAAACAAACTGAGGGTCAATGCGGGGAGGGCCGTTGGTAGAGGGAGGTGGGGTTATGGACAATGGGGAGGGTATGCGCTATGGTGAGTGCTGTGAAGTGTGTAAACCTGGTGATTCTCAGACCTGTACCCCTGGGGATAAAAATATATGTTTATAAAAATAAATAAATAAAAATTTAAAAAAAATTTTGTTGAAATGAGTAGAAATAAAAAAAAGAAAAAAAAAACTTCAGGGTATTCAAAATTTTACTTCAAAAAATAGCTTATTTGTATTATTTTCTTCATTCCATATTTCTCTTTATATTTTCCATTCTAATGTCACTGTACTTTTTCAAACAGCTTTACTGAGGTATATCCTTAGTCAAAAATTACTCTTATTTAATATATTTTATTTGATAAGTTTGGACATATGCACATGGGAATCAAGGTAATAATCCTATCCATCACATCTAACAAGTTTCCTTGTGCCTCCCTCCCAAGGCCTTTTATTAGGGTAAGAACACATGAGATTTTATCCTCTTAAGTTTTTTAAGTGTACAATATAGTATTAACTAGACACTATGTTGTATAACCGATTTCTGGAATTTTTTCACCATATATAACTATAACTTTATTTTCACTGAACAACAAATTCCTATATCCCCCTCATACTATGATTCTACCCTCTATTTCCCTGAGTTTGATTATTTTAGATACCTCATACAAGTGGAATCTTTCAGTCTTTGTCTTTCTGTAACTGGCTTATGTCCCTTAGCGTAATGCCCTCCATGTTCATCCATATTGTCACCAATGGAAGGATTTCCTTTTTTTTAAAGCTGAATAATATTCTATGCATGTATATACCACAGTTTCTTTAACCTTTCAACTACTGATGGCATTAAAGTTGTTTCTGCATCTTTTCTATTGTGAATAGTGCGACAATGAACACGGTAAGGCAGATGTCCGTTCAAGATCCTGATTTCAGTTCCTTCCAAACATAACAGATATGGAATTGCTGCAACATATGATAGTCCTATTTTTAATTTCTTGATGAACCCCCCACACTGTTTTTTCTGATGGCTACACCATTTTATGTCGCACCAATGGTGTACTAGGTTTCCATTATTCATTTCCAAAAACAGATTTCAGAAAAACAGTTGAGCACACAAGCAAGATGTTTAACAACAACATTGATTTTAACATGTGGTGCAATAAACACATCTTAGGGAACAGGAAAATAGGGAATTATGAGTCAGCATTATACTTTCTCTACTGATAAAAGTACATTCTAGTAAAACTAAAGCCACAGATGACATGTGAAAGCTATCAGGGTAAAAATATCTTAATGGTAGTTAAGAATGTAATGGTAAGAAGGAAATAAGGGTATTTATCTCTGGTTTGAGAATAGCTTTCTATAGAAAAACACCTTTTACATAAGAATAGAAATACAAAGAATATTCTGAGTAGTGCATGCTGAGAGACTCTTTCCCATTCTCTGCTATGAACAAAGAAGTATTGGTTTCTGGTTATATTACCATAGCAAAAATAAAGAACTTCACATCCAAAGAGCCTCAGCTCAAGGGAACAGAAAAAAAAATAACTGAGAAGGAATTAGGAATTAGTTTATGAACAAAACTTATCTATTCTGGGAAAGGTAATCTTTCAGGATCCAGGTGCACCATCAGAGGAGGGAAGTGCAAATGAATTTTTTTTTTAAGTCTATTTGCAAATGTCAACCAGAACACATGGCTTAATTCTGAATAATTAAAATTTGCCCTGGTCTTTTTGAACTATCCCAAAAAAGAAATAACAATTACCTAGAAGAGATTACTATATGTGTGTATACATATATGTATTATATGTGTATTGTATATTTGTGTATATACACACACACACACACACACACACACACACACCTGTATAGAGGGGAATTATACATAAAATAGAGTATTTGAGGACATTTATTTCTTGGCCTTAGACATATCAATTAAGTATGGCTTTTAGAAATGAGATCAGGGAGCCACATGGAGAGAATTCACTACCAAAAGGCAAAACAGAAGACAGAAATATATTAAATGAGAGAAGAATGGAATAAAACCAACAATGAAGTAGCTCACCTTAGTGCCAGCTGAGAGATGAGATGTTGTAAAGCACATCAGTTACGGGTAGTAAAAAATTAAACACCTCATCAAGAACACAGTAGAAAAGACGAAAGGAATAAGAACCTTGGAGAAAGTGACCATTCTGGCAGACTCAGCATGGTGTTTCAAACTATAAAATATGTGTGTTCCCAAAGGAAAAATAAGAGATAATGGAAGTCATTTATAATTAAGCAACAGGAAAAAAGGAACCTGAAGAAGTTCAAGTTTATAAGATCAAAAAATTTTAATATGATTAAAGCAACATTCAAAACTAATCAGATAGAATACATCCTTATCAAAATTTCTAAATTAAGAACAATATAGAGAGGTAAATAAGCAGAAATATCAAATTAATACAAGGGTACAAAATAGTTTTATTCATAATTATTTTCTAGAATATTAAGTTTTTAAAAGTTTCTTGATATTTCCATTATGTTTTTCCTTAAAGTTATTTTAAATGTAAGTAACATGTGTAATATCAAAAATTCACAATGTACATTATAGAATAAAATGAAAATTGAATTCCTCCCTTTACTCTCTGGGTCCCTAGTGCATGAGCTAAAGGTACCCAGTGTTAGCAGCTACTTGTATATCCCCCAGTAAAAATAGTAAGATAGATAATTTTCACACTTTAAAACCTGCTTAAAGGGACACCTGGGTGTCTCAGTTGGTTAAGCATCTGCCATCAGCTCAGGTCATGATCCCAGGGTCCTGGGATCTAGTCCCACATTGGGCTCTTAGCTTAGCAAGGAGCCTGCTTCTGCTTCTGCCTGCTGTTCTCCCTACTTGCGCTTGCTCTCTTGCTCTCCCTCTCTAACAAATAAATACATAACATCTTTATTAAAAAAGAAAAGAAAAGAAAAGAAAGAAAAGAAAAGAAAAGAAAAGAAAAGAAAAGAAAAGAAAAGAAAAGAAAAGAAAAGAAAAGAAAAGAAAAAAGAAAAGAAACCCTGAGCACCTGGGTGGCTCAGTGGGTTGAGGCCTCTGCCTTCGGCTTGGGTCATGATCCTGGGGTCCTGGGATTGAGCCCCACATCGGGCTCTCTGCTCGACAGGAAGCCTGCTTCTCCTCCTTCTCTCTCTGCCTGCCTCTCTGCCCGCTTGTGGTCTCTGTCAGTCAAATAAATAAATAAAAATCTTAAAAAAAAAACCCTGCTTATATAGTATGTACTATGTACTGAGCATAGGTACTTCTAAGGACTGTAAAGTTACCATCTCAACTTACATTATTCTATAGGTACTATTTGGCATTTTTTAAGGATAAATTCATAAACACATGTTAGCAGTGTGTTTTACTATATTAGAACATACAAATATGTGTCATTTCTTTTAACAGTTGCATAGTATGTCATGTCTACAAGTCCAAAATGTTGTACCTAGCCAGCTTATTTTCATTTATTTCTGAAGTCAACAGAAGACCTTCTTAAATATGAAACTTAAATAATAATGATAATTGTGTAGATTCTTGAGAAAATTACTCACGTCTACAGCCAAAAAACAGACATCTTAAAATCAAGAATCTAATGAGGAGGCTATGTTAACAAGGGCTGAAGTGAATACTGGTACCAATTAAATTAAATGGGACCAATAATTTTATAAAATGATTACACATAACTCATCCTCGTTCATCTTGCCATTCCCACTAAATCATCTAATATGAAGCTCCTTTAAAAGGACCATGCCATGACCTAACACTACCCTCTGGAAACTGATCACTCTGTTCACATTCTCTTCAATCCTGAACAATCTGGAACCAAGATGTCACCATACAGTTACTGGGAGGGAATTCTGTAAGATAGGTGAAAGCATTTCTCACTAAATAAGGATACCGTGCAGGAAATTTAAGAATTAAACAGAGTAGAACCAGATAACCTTTAATGCCCATTCTAACTCTCTGATTAGGTGATAAGCTATCTGTCTTGTAAAACAATAAAAATTTTACTCTTGGGCATGCTTGAAAATATATCTACATATATCACTGCCATAATTTTACAGGAAATAGCAACTGCACAAGCTGTGACCAACTCTACATGCCAAGGGATTTACTGTGATATATGACCAGACTCATTGGACTAGACCACTTTATTGCACTGCCCAGTATCAGCGGGCTGCTTGTCAAGAGCCAAAAGTATGTTAAAGCTACTTTAAGCACAAAGCATTAAAGAAGCAGAAGGATGTTAAATACCCTTGTGTAACCACTTTCCCTACTTCTTCTGCTAGTTGCCCCCGACATATGCCAACTTTCCCCCAATGCATCCCACCACTTACAAACCCTTTTTATTTTACCTTAATCTGGGTACTTGTTAATACCTCTTTTAGCTTTACTTTGTTGTAAGAATTTCTACTCCTACTATACAAAGTATTCTTTCTTCCTTCTAATGTAATTTTTGTATCTATCAAAGATATAGACACATATGGTTTTATATAAATCAAATCGTTCTCCAAGACTTGAAATAAAATGTAGCTGTTATCTCTCTTTCTGTCCCCAAGCTGATTTGCATTCCCCAGAGGTAACTACTCTCAGCTCCTTTGATGGTTTCTTCTGGTATCTACTTTAATGTTTCTAAATAACATGCTTGTTGAGCTGTTTCTCATTTATTCCCCATTTTAGGTGATAACTATTGACTTCCAAATATGAAAATTGAGGACTTCATCCCCTTTCCCTCCTTGCCCCCACACATAAAATTCTTAACAGTTATCCTTCAATATAGTTACAGCTTTGTTTATAAAATCAGTGTTAATGTTCACAACTACCTTTCTTTAACAATCTTTTTGCTTTTCTTGGAGGGATTAATTTTTTTTTATTATTGCATGCAATAATTCTGTATCAGGCATAGATATAAATTCTGTCTAAATATAGTAAAATACATATTAGAGATAGACTTTCTCAAAACTCTATTTATAACCCCTTTGTACCTTCAGTTATTTATAAAATAACTGGTGGTTCTGATTCTTATGCTTTCTGGCATTCTGCAGTGGATCCAGCTTGCTTCTCTGAATTTCCTCTACCTCATCCCCCACCCCTCACTTACCCATGCCCACTATCTTTGTTTCTAGTTTCCAAAATGTTGTTGCTGTCATGTCTTTTTCCCTTGCCCTTCTTGATTTAAGCCTTTTAAAAATCCTTTCTAAGTAGAAATATCAAAGTTTATTTTTTATCTTTTGGGGCTTTTTGGGGATTTTTTTTGTTTTTGTTTTTTAAATTGCAAATCTTCTACCAGGTAAAGGCATGCCCCATTCATGAAAGAATTGTCCTTTTTTTTTTTTTTATGGCAAGTCTTTGGGCATCGTAAAGCTCTGTTTTTTAATAGCAAAATTTCATTTACTGTTGCTTGATTTTTCATGAGTACAGGGTGTTAGAGTAGGCAAAAATAAATAAACAAACAAACAAAAAACAAACCACACACACTCACCAAAAAAATTTTCTCTAGTGTCCACAACAACTGAAGTTCCTGTTTGGGGAAAAAAGATGGATGGAATTTAGTACCAAAAAAGGTAATAACAACAGTTGTTATTATTGAGTGTTCGCTTTATGGAGGGCACTGTTCTAAACACTTTACTAATATTAATTAACTCACTTGATCCTCATGACAACCCCAAGATCTCAGGGTTTTCATTCCCTTGTCTCTTCTATTTAATAAAAATTACTGCTTATAGGTACTAATTAATAGAACTCTGGTATATTTTCCACATTTGCGTATCTGATTTCCAACATTCACAGTTCTTTGTCTGGGAAGTATGGGACCCGATTCTCGCACTTTTATGGTCAGGCTTGTCCCCTGACCTGGACCCTTAGAAACAGCAGCCTAAGGCTCTGACCTAACCCAACCCCTCAAGGATTTGGTAGTTAATGTTACTTGCTAACTTGTTGCAAGAAATAAATGATATGCCAAAATATCTGACCAGCTGATAGACTGTTTAAAATATATAAGCACTAATAAAAATGCAAAAGTTAAATTTATAGATACTGGATATCTTGGATAAGAAACAATATACTATTATTATTTTACTCTGTACCAGACATAGTACAGCGCAGTGTTTCCCATCGCAGCTATTTATTAGCTGTATAATCTGGAGCAATTTTTCTATCCTCTCTGGGTTTCAGTTCACTTATCTGTAATATGGATTAATAAATCCTACCCCACAGTGTTGTAGTCAGGATAAGAGAAATCAGTCTTACATGAATAGCATTTGGAACAGTATTCGCCACACCAAGTGTTGGCCATTGCCTAAACTGTTGGCAAATCTCATAGAAACTCTGAAAGAAAGGCGATATTTCGCATTTCTTACAGACGAGGTAACTGAGCCTCAAAGAGAGTTAGTGGCTTCTAAGTCCATAGTTTCCAGAGTAATAGTCTTTGCAGAGCTCCCAACATATCTGTTAGATGATGTGAATAAGATAATATCTAAGAAAGAAAAGTGCTTCTCACACTATTCTAAAATCAAGGGAGGAATATGGAAATGCTGGATTTTGAGGGTTTAGGAAACCCCAACCCTTCTGCTTTGAATGAATATTCTGAAAAACACTGGAGAGTTAGAACAAGAATAACCTTGTTAGAACAAGAATAAACATGTGACAATTTTTATTATTCAGAATTATTTTCACATATGAATGCTTAAGGATATTTCCTGAAATTGAAAGACTATTTTTTTTCATCATTCCAAGCCATGCTTAAACATGCATTTTAGACAGGTCATGTGTGATCTCACTCCTCCAGTCTCTCTCAGCTTCCTACCTTGCTTCTCATTCGTGAACTAAGTATTCCAACCACATAGGATTTGTCTGTTTCTCCAGCATGTCTCGCTGGCTTCAACCTCTGAGCTTTAACACATGCTGTTCCCTCAAACTACAACATCTTCCCTCTTACTCCTTCTAGCAAACATCTAGAGATCTTGCAGATCCTTCAGGTCTGAAATTTTATCTAACCTGCTAAGAAAAGCTGAGTCCCCAGGTTTAGGTAAACCCCAGAATATACTTGCATAACACCTGTATTTCTGCTTCAGAGAACTTTGCATCTTTTTCATTGTTTAATTGATTATGTATTAGCATTTGTCTCTTCTGCTAACCATATCTGATTCCTTTCCCCTCTTTACCCCCCAACTTCTATCCCCCTTAATATGGTACCTTTCAACTAAGTAGGCCCCAATAAATATTTGTTGAATAAAGACCAAATGCTTTGTACAATCAGCTACTTTCAGTGCTTAGCCATTTTCTAAAAATGAAAGATCAATGTTTCAAGAAAATAGGCATGGTAAAGAGTAATTTAGCAAAAGAAAATTCTTCTTTCCTCTTCAATATATTTTCATACTAAGTCTCCTGGAAATTTTGCCTGTTATAAATCTAGGTTTAAGTTTTTCCTTCCACTTATTATCTTGATTTTATAGGAAGAGAAAAAAAAATCTTTTTACTATTTAAGAAGTCAAGGTGTTCTTCTATCTGAAATTATTTTGATCTGTTCTCCAAGATTCTTGAAGTAAAGACAGAGTGAGGAGAAAAAAAAATTATTTTACAGAAATATGACTGAGAAGAGCTTTGTACTCTGCAAAAGTTATTCAAAGTTCCAAGTAGCTCTTCCATAGCAAAACCCCACCAGGCAAATGACCCCTTTTCCTGTGCGTCAATCTGACTGTATAAGAACAAAATTTCCTCCTTACTAATGCTTAAGGGAAAAAATCATCCTCACTCAGCTTTCATGGCTAACCAATTGTCACTGTTCTATAGGCCTGTAAACAAGCAGATGAGACAACTGGGATTCATTTTCGAGATCATTAGGAAAGAGCTGAGATGGACTCAGTGAAATTTTAAGTCAATACTTAATCAAGAGAACACATGCCAGAAAAGAGACCAGTATTTTCATCTGACAAACTAAATATCAGCTCCAGTACCATTATTGAAGAACAGAGTTGATTCTGTAACTCCCAGCACACTCAGACAAAAATTTACCACTGAAGTCTAATTTGATTTCCTTATCAGGCAATTAGTATAGTATTAAAAATTCACGGCAGGGTCAATCTCCTGTTGATTTACATAATTAAGTTACCTTCTCTCATATAAATTAAGAGAGTTTTTATTCATTTCTTGGGCAGATTTTTAAGGATGGAAAATCTATTTTTTCCACATCACAAACCAAAGTTTCCATGGCTGACACATATATATACACAAAACTTTTCATCTTTCATGAAGTTCAAGCTGTCAGATTCTGGCAAGAGATGCCCAGTTCTTCCCATCCCCCTTTTTGTTCACTCCCTCTCTCTCAGAAATACCTGTAAATAAATAGTTATTTCTTAATACATGCTGAAAGCATACTTAGTGCTTCCTGAAGAGATGCTTGCTACCTGTCACCGAGGAAAAGGAATAAACATTAGTGAAAGCCAAACCTCATGAGGTTTATAGGGTTGGTTTAGATAAGAAAGCAAAAAAGTGTTTCCCAGATTGTATTTAAATCTCTTGAGCCCACAAAGTTTGTCTGAAGGCTTTCTCTTTAGGTTTTCTGTTAATACTTTTGCAAGTAAAGAACAAGTTTCCTGTGGGAATCTGGCACTCCTGATTTGGATCTCAGTTCCAGAAAATTTAGAAGTCTAAATCAATTTTTAAAAAGGTTTAATTTACTGATTATGGAAGAGAATAGGGGAGAAAGAGTTTTCCTTGACCCTCTTAAGGTCTCTGGCTAGGTCTGAAAATGAAATAGACAAAGACGGATTAATGGGAGAAAAGCATGTAGATTTTATTGAATTGTTACATGCACATGGGAGCCTTCACAAGAGAAAAAGGACCTGAAGTGACCAGAGTAGGAAGGCTTTATGCCTTTTAGACAAAGAAACAATAGATTTGTGAAGCATTGACAAGACAAGGAGGTCTGGGCTAGGGGGTAGTAAATGGTGAAGAAGTAACTTAGAAGATAAGGGTTAGTTTAACAGGTTTGTTTAAACAGCCTTTGGGGCTCTAAATTCCATTTCTCTGGTGGTAAGGAGATCTTCCACCCTCCTGGTATAGGTTGGGTATCTTTCATCTGAGAGTTTATTTCCTGCTTTCAGGGAAGAAGGGCAAGGGTGGGCAGGTGAGAGTGACCTTCCTGCTTCTGTCTTATTCTCAAACTCCATCAGCTTAAAATAATCTACCCAGGTACTGTATTGGGGGGAACAACTCCTGAGCATCATCAATAGGTTGTTCCAGTTCATTCTTCTGAACTGAACTATCCAGTATTTACTGAGAGCCAAGAAATATTTTTTTTAAAAAGCACACACACACACACACACACACACACACCCAAAACCAAACCAAACCAAACAAACAAACAAACAAAAAAACCACAACAACAACCAGGCCAACAACTTTATTGCCTAGTGAGCCAACTAAAAGAAATAGGTTACATGTTTAATAAAGAGTAACCAGGAGCCCACATGTGTACTTCTTGAGGATAATAAGCTGAGATGGTACCTTTGCAAAACAAACAAACAAACAAAAAAACCGAACAAACAAAAACTATTAGTTCTTAGTTCTGTGTTACTGGATAGAACACTTAGTTTCTTTATGTTTGAATTGTCCAAACCACCTTCAATTCACCTCCAGGAAAGAAAAATATATAAGAAAAGCTATTAACCAGGGTGTTCAGTGTTTAACATTGTTTCTGTTCAAATCTGGATCTCTGCTAGGATGTCTGGCAAGAGGCCATGCATTTCTAGTACTGAGCACATAGTAGGCATTGACTCTATTTGTGGAAGAAGGAAAGGAAGTCAATATGTTACTGATTTCAAAAGTTTTTTTTTTTTTTTTTAGGATTCAGAAAATTAATATAGAAGATATTCATTATTTGACATGAAAAATGTCCGCTTAATGCTAGCCAATTAATGGGAAGTGTGAAATTACATTTTTGAAAAAATATAGTATGCCTCCATTTTAAGTAACCATCACCAGAAATTGTTTTCTAAAATTAATACCTGCTTTCCCCCAATCGAAATCCAGATTTGTATTCAGACTCCAGTAACCATCACCACCACACCATGTAATATTGACTATAAATAATTATGACTACTGATCATCTGATTTGTTTCAGAATCCTGGTGAACCAAATAATTTTTCAGGGTTTCTCAGTCAGAAGCACTTATATCTTCTATTTATTTCCATTCTTTAAATATGTGCTTCCATTTTTAAAGTTAAAGGTGAAACTTTCTCAATTTGATATAGGTGTTCAACGTAAACAATTATCCAAATTTTATAGAATATTTGGAAAGAAGTACATGTCAGAGGGGCAGTGGGGGAAAGATGAGATAACAAGCAACCATGCTCAGAATTTAGAACAAAGAGTACTGAACATTATTGTTTAAAATGCTTCATTATTACTCAAAATTGATGATTTTTGTCCTTCTACATTTCCATTACAGGGGAGATTTTCCACAAGATAAAATAAGGACGAAAGAATTTTTGATGAAAAGTCAGGGCACACACTCCTTAAAGGTGCTCTTGGAAGAATGCTCATTTGAACAGGCAGAGAGTAAATGATTGACACTCTGCATAAGGGCTTTGAAAGTCAAGGCTTTGACGTGTCATTTGTTAGAAACCCTATTATAATAACTGACAGCCATACCCAGCAGATGCACCATAGAGATGTTGTGCCAATTTCTTCCCTAAGAAACATTAAATATTGTGAATTTTAATGTGAAATATTCAACAGCAGAAACCAGTACTGTTATTTCTTGTTGACAAGGTAAGGACTAAGCATCAAGCACAAAATTCTAAAAGGTATAAAGGTTACGAGTGGTGAAAATCATATCAAAGAGTTACAAGAGCTCCACTAAGCCAGATGAGTTGAAAAGTGGACAGAATGAAAGATTTAAAAGTGCAGAGATTCCTTTGATGCATAAGAACTTCTGTTTGAGGGACAAACCTTGAAATCAGCATTTAGAATTTACATAAGACTACTAGCTAATACAAAATATTTCATGACACAAGATTAGGGGTTCTGAGGAATGGGCACATGTTAAATATTCCCAGTTCCCTGTTTGAAATGAGAAAACAACCATGGGGGGAAAAAAATGAGACTAAATGTTTATAAAGGAGATCTAGGCAGCAATCCCAATGACCGTTCATCATCTCTCCCATGTCCAAAACTTATATTGCCTACTTATGCAGTTCATGCTGCTTTGAAAGGGAAGGGAAGGGTAGGAGGAAATAGTTTCTAAAATGCTGCTGACCACTAATCTTATCATTGAAAGAGGAAATGTGGGCACACAGGCAGGAGCAGAAGATGAGTCTTGAAGATAGCTGTGATCTTCCACAGGTACTGGGCAACATCTAAAGTTAAGCTTATTAGAACACATCTGCCATCCTCTTCCTTGCTCCATTTGCTCTAACTAGGGTGTCAAGAATAGCATTTGGCATAAGTGAATGTAGTACTTTGTTACAAAATGACATTACTGCCTTCCATGGTGTAATTCAGGGACATTTTCTCGTCATCAATTAGGAAATTGAGTCACATGATACTTAGGTGAGTGCTGGGATACACTGGGATGGCATATCCAGCTAGGCCTTACCCTACCCTTCCTCCCCGCCACCGGCCCCCCACTGTCTCTTTTTCTTTATCTGAACACTTCCTTACCCCACCACTTGGTTTATATTTGGGAACATAAATAGCTGATTTACCATTAATTTCCTTTTGTTATTATCAGTGCACTGAGTCACTATTTGGGAGGTCAGCCACTTGCATTCTATAAGACCACAAGAATGCTAAAAGGTAGAAATAATTCTTGCCCATCTGATAGCAGCAATTTAAATTGATACCTCGGATATTGGGAGGAGGGAATTTCCTAAGGATGACAGCTAGCCTCTGATCTAGTTTCAAAACCTCTTTAAATGCTTCACTGTGGTTTCCACCTAATGGCTTCCTGAAGCCATTACGCTCGGCAGAAGAATCCTTAGACCCTGGCACGCAGAATGAAAGTCTAAAAGGCATGTCTCCTATTGACTAACTAATGAATTCATTAATCCAAAGAGCCTGTGTTCCTTACCAAAGATCTATGTGTCTCAGGCTCAGGTGGTCTGGGGAGGGGGAAACGGACTAGGAACGTCTGAAAACATACGATCAGTACAAAGATACGACTTTTTCTTTCTTCTTTTGCAAAGCCTAACCTATGAAGATGGGAGCATAACCTCGCTGCTGTGAAAGTGTTAGAGGTGATTTTGAGAACTTTATTAGCAGTCCTTGTGCTCCTCCCATCTGCATGTAACTTCTCCATTAGGGAATTACCTTACAATACCCCTAATTAATGCTAATTTATGCCCGTTTAGTGACCATAAAAATGTGTCACCAAATTTTAATTGCATGGGGAGGGTAGATAGATGAAAGTACTAAAGAATTAGTGTGTCATTTACTAAAGAGACCTTTAGGAACAATAAAGACCATCTGCCCTGTCAATCTTCATACTCTGGAGACAACACTACACCTTACAACCCAACGATAAATAAAATTGCCTGCCGTAGCAATGAGGGTAAATGTTGCCCTTCTTCATTATTTGTGTCAAACCAGGATAGGTGGAACTTTGAGAGAGACAGCTTGTTGCAAATGCTGACTGTTCATTTTAAAATTAAGTTTTACGGGTAGCAAAGCATTTTTATAGAACAAAGGTGACATCTATTATCCACTTAGGTCTCAAGAGTATATTTTTCATAGGTTGTTAATTAAATAGTTCAGAAGGCAGTTTTTGAAATGTATCAGGTGAATTCTTTATTTATGTATGCCCCAGATTCCCAATATTCATGTACTTAAATGAGAATTTCATGTCAGTAGGTTTTGCAGACTGCAGCAATGCTATTTCTAGATATATCCTAAACTTTCTTTAATATTTAACACTCTTGGCTTCACTAGCAACTGACTTCAATGCGTAACAAAGCACACTTGCTCTTCCAAATTTCAAGGAGATTCAGCAGGCAATACAATGCATCTTTGATTCTTTGTGCCTAGTAAAGAGTCTACCACATGGTGCCGGCACTCTAAATATTTGCTAGTGTGTGGATGGATGAACGGATGGATGGATGATCTCCATCCTCTGCCCACATGGCCTCTATTCTCCATAATAGTTCCTGACAATGTGACAATTCTTTCTGCCAGATTCCTCTAAAAGGAGGAAGAAAAATCAATGAATATGTTCAAAGTAATGATAAGTACTCCAAAGACTCTGGCACGGACTCCTATTAGGTGATGCCAGGCTAATAATATAATTGCTAAAACCTCTGGTACTCCTACACCCAAGCCTTTCTAATTGGAAGGATTCCAGATGACTCAGAAGCTCTTCTGTCTTTAGCTATTCACAGAGAAGCAGTCATGTCTCCACTCATTGCCACCCAGGCTACTCTCCCACGTACAACTGTCCCTGAAGCACTCTTTTCTGTCTGACAAAGCCACTGCCTGCAGAGCCTGGATTCAGAGCCCTGGGCTAGGACATTTCTGTCGCAACCAGGATGACCACAGGTAGGCCTGTGAGTCCCTAGATCTCAGAATATAGCTCTGAAAGGCAGAATTTTCTTTTTGATGAGTGGGGAACAACTGTTCTAAACTAATGCTCATTTTATTGATGTCCGGTTATGGTTTCAAAGCAGCTGGTAAGCAAAGAGACTCACAGAGCATGACCAGGCAGGGAGTCCCAGAGAAACAGGACAGGAGCCAGGATGGTAAGGGCACTGTATTTTTCTGATGGGAAGATCTTCAAATAGTGATTCAGAAAGACATTATGTGTATGTATATATACTTATATATACATACACATACATATACACACATATGTATGCATATATATATACACATATATATACTCTTTTAGCTGACTTAAGTATATGTATGTATATATGTATATACATATATGTATGTATTTAAATATATGTATATATAAATACATACATATATTTAAATCAGCTAAAAGAGTATGCTTAATGGAAGCATAGTTTTGTCAAAAATAATATACATGGGTGCAAATATAAATATTTTCCAATGCTATCTATCCATCTACCTATCTATGGTATTCATAAGCATATGCAACCAAATTATAAAATGGTTACTTCTGGTATCTAGAAATAAAGATAAATTTTACTATATTTACTGAACTTACTGTATTTACTGAAATTTTAATTTTACAACTAGCAAGTATGACATTATTCCTCCAAAGAAGTTATTACCACTCTGAATAGTTATCAATAATAAAAGAGAAAACATATTCAGTGACAAAGAGGGTGAGAGATCCTTGACAATGATTGCTCTAAATTTCTGATTCAGAAAATAAAAGCCTTTAACTTGGATAAGGAAAATAAAACACTATTTCTCCTCTGATTATCTTAACATTCAGAAAATACAAATATTTTAAATGATGATGAGTAGGTAAAAAAGGTACTGAATTTCACGACACAGTTTCTCTGTATCACTATATACCAAAATTTTATCAAATCGGTCACCAAATATGCATTTGCATTCAGGTTATTTCTGAGACTGTTCTAGTTTGGAAACCGTGAAAAGCTCCAACCACAGCCTGTGTTAACCCAGAAGGCAGAATGCCAGCTCTCCCTGCCAGCACTGCTGAAACAGGAATGCTGGGAACGACTGAGGGCAAGTTTGGCCATTTCCCCCAAGTTTCCAAACCCAGTGTGTCTTCCCTGAGTTCATTAATAAAATGTGCTCTCCTTCCCCAGCATTAAGTTCTTGAAACAACCTGGAATTGCCATCTCTATATAGGAATGAGATTAGAACAATTCTCTCTTGATTTTAAGGAGCGTCCTTTTTCTTGCAAGTCAAAGTTACAAAATGGCACTACTTGCCATCAGGAATTTTAAGGCCATTTAGTCCACTGTATTGATTCCCATGCGACTCTAGGGCTGGATCAAAGACATGACAGAAACAGAAAATGAAAACGGTGAAACAACACATGAGCAAGGTAATCTCAAAAATAGAAAAGGAGAAGAAAACAAAAGGAAGATTTTCTTCCTCCTTTTAACCCAGTTCTCTTGGGGACAGTCTTTAATGATCTAGAAGGTCTTAGGAAGGAGGAAAGGTTATCTTACTGGCATCGGGAATGCTATCCTGGGGATTTTATTACAGCGGAAGTGAAAAGGAAGCCCCGATTCTCTATCTGGCTCAGGGTCACCTCTGTCTGTGATGTGCCTTATGACTGCGTGGAAAGATAAACAGATGGCACCTCAAACTACTTTTATTTGATAAGGACACAAATAAAACTGGGACCTTAAAAAAATAAAAGTTACATTTAATTAGAAGGACTATTTAGAGGACATTTCACTGATTGGTCCCTTGCCTAAAAAAAAAAAAAATTCCTTTTTGCCCATAAAAATTGTTGATCTGCATTCTCCATGATTTTCATTCTTTCTTTTCCAGCACAAGGTCAGTTTTATACAGACAATATATTGTTTCTCATAAAAATGAATTGGCCCTTCTTCATGTAGGGGGGCTATAATTAAAATACATCCAGATCTGTAGCAGCAAACTTTAAGACACTCAAACACTGACAGTAACAACTTTCTCAGCCCGTGAAGAGACTGCGAGCAGAATCCCACGGTGGCTGGCGTGCAGAGATTGCACTGAGATATGTGTGAGGGTGTATGTCATAATGGAGGGATACGGAATCTGAGCTGTGCAGCGGGGATATCTACTTACCTTTCAGTTATGTAGGCAGGAACCACATTCGTTAAAATGGTTTATGGCTCTTAAAGGATTATTTGGGCCTTTGATGCCTAAGGATAACATCGGTTATTACACAGAGTCGTTAAGGATCAATTGACTTAATACTTCCACAAAATGGCCTGATAAGCACTGGAGATATTTAGGATTGTGAATATGCTGAAAGACGCTTTTTGGCTTGGTTGGAATTTAAGGCAACACCACTAAGTATGTAATGCTGGGGAAATTCAGCCTCAGATGAGGAAACTTGAAAAAGGAAATGAAATCTTATGTTTCATGCACAAGAAAGAAAACAAGGATATGCATATGTAAACCACAGGCTTTTACCTACTCACGTATTTTACTCCTGATGGAGTGAAGACATTTGAAGGAAAATTAGGAAAGAGTTCAATAGAAAACCTTAGTTGATTAAAATGCCAATAGCAGAAATAGACAACTGGAAGACTTGAGTAGGATGAGATACACGCTATTGCAAAAAATAAATAATTTTAAATGATTCAGCACAAGCATCAATAAAATGGTAACAGCTAGGAGCCTGTTTTTAAGTGTATGTGTTTTTTCTCTCCCACAGACGCATATGCGCACGCATCAAAATTAATTTCCATCTTGTCCTCCAAGCTACGGTCGTTGTGAATAGTGAATTTTATCCCCTAGCCAAAAAAAGAGAGTAATAAAGTCCTAAAAATGTATTAAAGGTTCTAAAATAGACACTTCTCTAAGTAAAACTTTTGAAAGAGTTATAAAGTTTATTTTTAGTTACCATAACTTCAACTCTTATCCATGCACATGGTGGAATTATAGGATAGCCCAAAATATTAATTTTATTTTTTCTATTAGATTTTAGCATGCATTATGTATTTAGGTCAAAAAACCAGAAAAGAATCCTGATAATAAACATGCTTCAATAACAGATAACACCAAACTTAGAAGGAGCATACAAAGTGTTTACTTTTACTGACAGAACTTTCTACAACTTAATCTAGATAAGAAAACAAAATATCACCTCTTGGATTACTGTCACACATCAGCTTAAAATGAATTGCCTCTTCTCTTTTTCCAGCTTTTCCTGGGAAAAGCTAATATGTTTACATTTCCAAGTTTTTTTTTTTTGTTTTTTCCTACCTGGAGATAGGCAAATAAAAAGTAAAGGTGGGAGAGGTGAGCAGTGACTGAGGCTGAAGACATGATCATGTTGCCAATCCAAAGTACCAGCAACAGAAGAGCCACAACAACAACAAACATGGTCTGGGTTCAAAAAAAAAAAAAAAAAAAAGAAAAGAAAGATAGAAAGAAAGAAAGAAAGGAAACAACTAGCAAATGGATAAGAAACATATATTAAGCATATGGAAAAGAAAGGAAAATAAGCACATAAAGTAAGTTCAGAGAGCAGACCTGGGATCTGTCTTAGAGGATGAAGTTCATTTCCAGAGGTCAAACCTGAAAAAGAATTACAAACACAAGGAAAGCATGGGTTGCAGGAAGCATGGAAATAATCAGGTAATAGAAGAGCACAACATAAATATAGGAAATATAAAGAGGAAAAACAAGATAGAAAAAAAAAGCAGGTTGAAAACTACAGAAGGCTTGGTCATACTGAGGATATGTGTGGTGAAATCATTTTTGCTTTTTCCACACTTCTCTGATCATTTTCAGCCTCCACACTGGGCTGTTATCTTTCTGATATTTCCCCAGGATTACATCTTTATCCCAAGATTCATGACATTCTTTAGGGTTGCCTCCTTTACAGACAATGCCAACCATCACTGAACCCCTGATGACTCTCAAATATGTTTCTCCAGTGTCAATGTCTAAACCCCCCTCCAAACCTCCATTCCACATTTCCAGCTAACTTATGGATTATTCATCTCAAACAGCCCTAAAGCACCTCCAAATCAACATGCCGTGACTTGTCCTTCTCTAGATTTTATAAATGACACTATCATTCTCCTTTGATGAAAAGCAGTTTCCCTATTAAGTATACCATTTGTACATTAGAAAGAAAGTGGGGGAGGGAGGGAGGGTAGAAGGGAGGGAGGGGGAGAGAGGAAGGAGAGATGGAGGAGGGAAGGAGGGAGGGGGGAATGAGAGAGGAAGGAAGGAAAGAAGGAAAAAAGGAAGGAAGGACCTGCTAAAGGAATAGCCTGGGACAGTTTATTCAGTACAGAGGCCCATTGAGTGAAGTCTGCAAACCCTTCCCATTTTAACAAGGGATCAAACTAGAGGCCATCAGCGAAAGGGCAGCTCTTCTGTGTGCTGGACAGTGCCTAAGAGGGAGTCTGATACAAAGCGAGTAAAGGAAATAATGACCACATCATTTAGATAATCTCTAATGGAAATGGGATTTTAAAATGTGAGAAAGTATTAAGCAAGTGACAATGTTAGCAAAGGTGTAAAAGGCACTAAAAAGCAATGAAAATAGGGTGGTTGAGTTAAACTAATGGTGATGCACTGGAGTAAAGACAAAGCAACTCTTATGCTCCATCCTTATCTAAGTCCAACACAGGCTGGCATTCAGTAGGTATTCAATAAATTACATGTGGACTTTCACAATTTGCTTGAGATTATATAGCCACTAGAACTTTCTGATTCTCTAGATCTATTCATCAGAGAGAGAGGATGGAAACTAAGAAGGAATTGACACAAGCTAGGAGGTAAGAGGTCATTAGGATCTGGAATGGTAGAAGAACCAATAAAGAAGGACACATGAGAGAGAAATAGGGGAACAGAATGCCAAGACTTACACGATTATAGTTAAAGGAAAATGAAAAGTTGGCTCCAAGTGATTAGCTTGAATATTCTGAGAAAATTGAAAATTGCTACTAACATGAAAATTTAGAGGACGAGCTGTTTTGGAGATGATGTGGATGAATTTGGTTTTGGAAGTCAAGGGTAAGACAAGGCTTAGGGGAGCATTCCTCAAGCAGGAAAGAAGTATCAGTTGAATAACAGTATTTTTTATGATACTTAATTCTTAAGTATCATATCCAGGGTACAGTAAATACTAGTATTAGTAATAGTATATAGTTTTTATTTAACAAGGTATTAAAAAAGTATGTATGCCTTTCATATCATTTTTTATATATTCCCAAGCAGACAACCTGGGATTACTATTTGTGAAATAAAATACTGTTATGAATTCCACAATGCAGATTTTCTCCAGTAAATTCAGTTTCCTGACTGAATCCTACAAGGCAATGCCTTACCAATCAGCAGTTTCCTTATCTAGATAACATTATCAATTATTGTCTTAGCTTAGTTGATCACCACAGTTAGTGGTGTTTATTTCCTAAAATAAATGATTTTATGATTTGCTGAAATAATTCATATTTACTTTTTATTAATTTGCTACCATATTTTCAATAATCATGATTATGAATCATCTTGTCAAATATTCTCCCCTCCTACACACACGCCAGGGCTTCCTATTTCTACTGCTAGTTTGATTAGAGTGCTATTTATAAGTACTTTTTTTATCCTTTATATAAAATATGATTTGATACTTTTAATTTTTCTCATTTATTAGAATAGGCTTCTCTTGAGCCACCGGTTCTTTGCTATGAAGCACATTTCTGAAATTAGCTTGTTGCCTTCATGTTTGCAATTATTACTTGTTTAAAAACTACTTCATTATTTTCCCTTGGGTTCCAGGTTCCTAACCTATGAAATGAGGCAGTGGGATGAGATGGTCTTAAGGTCTCTTCAGGTCGAGTGTCAGTGAATTCTATGTCTAATAACAACGCTGCATAATTACACAATTCTCCTGGCTCATTCTATCACATTTGTAATGTCATTAATATTAAAAATTGAGGCAGCTTATATAAATAGCACAGCACTATGACCTATAGCATATGCATGAAAAACATTTGTTAAGGATACTTCTATTTCTTCTTTTTTTAATATGTGTAATGTTTGTATATATTGAAGAAAATGCAGGTAAGAGAGAGAGTAGATAGAAAAGACTAGGGATAGGAGCATTGCTTTGAAGTAATAATGATGTCCCTTATGAAGATGTAATAAATATATCATAATTTTATTTTTATTGTATTTTCACCTATTCTCAGTCATAGAGCAAATCATGTAATTTTGCTGGCAACTACTGCCCTCTGGAATTATTTATATTGCAGAAAGAATGGCATGTTCTCTATGGATATTTGTTATGTTTTTCTTTATGCACCATTTTTAAGCAGCTGAATGATGCTGTAGCTATATAGTTATTAGAGGGTTACATCTAGAATCCAACTGAAGAAAAAACTAACTCAAATCTTCATTTTCAGTCAATATTAGAGAAGACTTTTAGATTCATCTGGAAGCTTACTGTACTGCCAACCTTTGCCATTTTTATTCCCCTTCCATTTCCCAAAATAATGTATTTTTCATTTGTAGATTTATAAATTTGATCCTAGCTCCAGGCAATGAAATGACATGTTTTTGATTTCTATTTTATAATGCCCATTCTGCAGGATTAGGAGATGCGAATAGGATGAGAGAGAAAAGAGGTTATAGGCGACAAGACAGTGACCTAAACAGGGAAAAATAAAGTAGGGTAAAAATTTTTAAATGGATTTAAAAATTATTTAGATGACATAGCAATAGAATGGAGGGAAGAACAAATTAAAGGTAATTCCATGTTTCTTGCTTGTGCAATCTCTTCTCACACCGTATCAACCATTGGTCTGTGTGACTAATAGAATACAGCAGACTTTATGTCACTTCAGAAGCTAGATCATAAAAAAGCATCATAGCCTCTCTCCTTACTCTGTTTTGGATAACTTACTCCAAAAGGAAAGAGCAGCCATGTTTTATGAAAACAGGCAGCACCGAGGACAGCTTCACAGACAAGGAGCTGATACCTTCTGAAAACAGTCAGGTGAGCCATCTTGGAATAAGATCCTCCAGCCCCCGACAAGGCTTCCAATAACTGAAGCCCTTATCAACAAATTTCCTGTAATATTTTAAGACACTTTGAGCCTTAACATCCAACTAAGCTGCTCCCAGATTCCTGATCCTCAGAAACTGTGTGAAACTATACATTCTTGCCGTTTTAAGCTTCCAAGTTTTAGGGTAATTTGTCATGCAGTAATAGATAACTACTACAGGTCTCAATAAAGAGACCTAAACCAGAAATAAAGATAAGAATTCCTGGCATCAATTCCATGGTTTTGGATGAGGTTCACTTTGATATTGTGTATAGGGAGAATAAAGGAAAGGATTTCAAATACAGCAATATTTAAGGGCTAGGAATTATAGGGAAAAGATCCAAATGAGACTAGGAAGTGGTTAGGAAGGCATAAGGAAAATAAAAAAGGGCAATGTCATAGAAGCCATGGGAAGAGAATATTTTGAGATGGTGGTAGAGGAAGGGTTATAGAACTAACAAATTCTTTTAAGAGGTTAAGTCAAAGAAAGACAAAGCGACAGTCAGGAGGTCATCTGTACCAAAAGCAGTTTCAGAGAAGCGTTAAAAATGGAAACAAACAAAACAAAAAAAAGTGAGCTGAAACTAGACCTTGTATTATTTTGAGGACAAATGCCTATTTTGATCACTACCACAGCCCACTGGTAAATTTTGGTACAGCAGCAAGTTTTAATTTTGGAAGGGAACTAAAAGTGGTCTCTCACCTTAAATGTATTCTTCACTTACAACAGAAGATAAATCTTGGTCCTCAGATTTTCAATGGGAAGGATGTCCAAGCTATGAGCTCAATGCACAAATACACAAGGATTAATCACCATGAATGAGCATCAAGGGAAGAAAACTGGTTAAGAATCTACAGAAATTCAGATATTAATCTTTTTAGAAAGAATATAAAATGGTATCTAAAAACATAGGGGCACCTGCATGGCTCTGTCAGCTAAGCAACCAACTCTTGATTTAGTCTCAGGTCATGATCTCAGGGTCAAAAGATCAAGCTCCGCAACAGGTTCTGTGCTCAGAGGGAAGTCTTCTTGAGATTCTCTCTCTCCCTCTCCCTCTGCCCCTTCCTCCAATCTCCCTCTCTCTCTAAAATAAATATTTTTTAAAATAATAATAAAAGCATAAAAATATGAATTCACAAAATGATAATGATCAAGCAGCAACATACTTCCAAAAATGAATGGGCAGAATTGGAAAAGAATGGAACAGGACTTTAAAAATAATCAACATTAAAATATTCAATGAACAAGTTAAACAGCAGACTAGATATGGGTAATAAAAGAACTAGTTAACTGCAGTAGGCTGTTTCAGTAAAATATTGAAAATTGTGACCAAAAAGCAGGGGGTTGGTGTAATCTGAAATGAACACAGGTTAAAAAATTTTGAAAAAGATCTTTAGAAATAATTCAGAGTTCAGCACAGAGAGATACAAATGTGGAAAATAGATCTTTTTAAAAAAAAAAAAAAAAAAGATAAGAGACATGGAGAATAGAATGAGACCAGTGAAAAAGAATGAAGACTAACCTATATATGAAGGAAAATAATATTTGACGCAAGTGACTTTGCAGATCACTCAGGACAATTCCATAAAAGATACTGGGACAAATTATGTTTGCATGGGAAAAAAATAAAATTATATTGCTACCTCAAATTATACAAGATACAGTCAACAAACTCTTATTGAGCAATTATGTGCCAGGTACTGCATTTATTATTAGGTATTCTACAATGATAGGTACAGCATTTCCATTCATAAATATATTATACCCATGGCTTTTTCCCTCTCCCTCCTTCCCTCCATTCTTTCTTTCCCCCTTTCTCTCTTTCTTTTTCACTGCTCCCCAACAGCTTTTCCCTTCTCTCCCTCTCTCTCTCCTTCCCTGTCTCTCTCCCTCCTTCTTTTTGGAGTACTGAGCCATTCTTCAGGATGGTATTTCTCTCTCCACTGTGGCTTTAATCTCCACACTTCTTCAGAACAATCTTTGTATAATGTAAATCTGATTATGTGTTTCTTGCTTTAATAACCTCTACTCTCTTTGGAATAGAATAAACACTCCATAGCACGGCATGCCAAGAGCGCTTCCTTTCATCTCTGTCTCCCCAGCCTCCCGTGTATCATTAAAATGTGTACACAAGGTCTTGAGTATTCTACTATTTTTAAGTTCCCTGAACACAATGTTCTCATCCTCTCTCAACCCTCTGTGTATGCATCCATGCTACTTCCCTGTCAAGAGATGTACCACTTCACAGAGCTTTGTTCCCAAGCAGAAGCTTTTCTCATCTTTATTAGTCACTATCTCTTCTATGAGGTAAGCAGGGACTACTTCTCCTCACTTTCTGTACAACATTCTGTTTAACACTTAAGACATTTACTTATGGCACTTGCTTACTTTTCTAAGCCCCCTAAGATATAAGTTCACTGAGGATAGGAAATTGTATACATCCTTAAGGTTTAGAACAACGACTACATATTTTTAGATGGAATTTAAAAGCTGCAAAAATCACCAGAGTCAAACACAAACTTATTAAATGATTCTTTTTAAAATTATTTTAAATCATAGACATTCTGGACTTGTTAAATAGTACTGTATCAGAGGAAACTACAGAAACATAAAGGACCAGAATACCAGAAAAGTAATATGTAAGAAATTATTATAATGAGAACCTTTGACTCTGGTTTTGGTCCTGTGGTTTTCTTTGCTAATATGTGTTGGAATGGTGGGTGTGCCTTTTTGTGCTGTCTGTGACCACTAGAAGAAAATGTCCTGTCTAGCTCACTGGTGGTTTTTTATTTTCTCATTCTCGTCCTTTGAAAATGCAAGTGCATACGTAATAATTCCTTGCAGGTAATAGGATTCTGATTAAAAGGCTCTACTGAACTGTGACTTATCTCTCTACTTGGAATTTGCAAATGCTAATGAACTTACAAATTTTTTTATATGCCATACAGACAGCCAGTTCACTTTGCTCCCACCTGATTTCCTGAAAAAGTAACAGTCTGGACTCATAATTGTCCCAATGTAGAGCTTATTTACTTAGCCAAAAATGTTCACCTCCGACAGTCACATATAAATCCCAAACTGAAGCCATGCCAATCAAGATTCTAACTGAGAGGTAGACTATGTTTCTAAGACTAGCACCAGATTTGCTTTTTTATTGAGCAGAATTCTATAGACAGGCAGAACACTTACTGAAGCCATTTAAATCAGTCTGTTAAAAAAAAAATTGGAAAAGTTGTCTGGCTCACAGGAGCAACATAAAGAAAAAGACAGCTCTGAGTGTGGCAGGCGTGGGGGGGTGGGGGAATTAGGACACAGCAAGAAAGGAGTACTTGGTTTACTCAAAAATCTCAAATATCATAAAAAGTAAATCAAAGAGCCATAACGGGATTTCCGGAGACATCAGAGCCTCAGCAACTTGGCAGCTCAGTTTATTAGAGTGGAGTGATAATGAAGCCATCCTTTAGGATCCTGAGTGGACCACTTTGGTTGTGCTCCAAGACCATGCACTTCACCCCTAACCCAAATCAGAATCCGGGAAACATCTGCTGTCAGTTATAATGGGACTTGGGTGAGAGAGTTTTGATGAAACAGTGCAAATCTATCACCACCCACTGGAAAGGCAGGTCAAAGTACAGGTCCTATTGATGGAGCAGGTGTTAGGTTGAATAGACTCATCTCAGGACAGAAATACAATGTTATAGAGCTGAAGATTTATCAATTGTCCTTTTTCCTCATGTTCTTTGTTCATGTTATTGTCTTTCATAATTCACTTAGCTAAAAATGGGCAAAGGGTCGCTCGTGGTGGCAGGTTACCAGTGTCCTTAATCCAGTTCCAATGATGCCTGAGCTCTGACCAGCCCACGGGAAGAAAATGAGCCTTTCTAATATAAAATAAGTACACATCCTTGGAAACAATTCTAGCAACACTGTCATAACTATATTTGAAGCTATGAGCTAAATAAAAAGTCATTACATTGATGAAGCATAGGAAAATAGTTTTACATTTAATTTACTTATTTTTATTTTTTTTTAAAGATTTTATTTATTTGACAGAGAGAGATCACAAGTGGGCAGAGAGGCAAGCAGAGAGAGAGAGAGAGGAGGAAGCAGGCTCCCTGCAGAGCAGAGAGCCCGATGCGGGACTCGATCCCAGGACCCTGAGATCATGACCTGAGCCGAAGGCAGAGGCTTAACCACTGAGCCACCCAGGTGCCCCAACATTTAATTTATTTTTAAATAGTTAGGTCTTACTGATACATCACTGTGACTATAATAACAGTTTCCTAAGAAAGGTGGTCATTCATATTCCATATGAAAGGTCTCCCTCAAAAATGACTGTTTAACAGAAAATACTGTACTGGTGAGGATGTTAAAATGAGAAATGTTACTGACAAAAATATATTCATTTCATGTCAATTAAATATTTACACACAAATTCTAAATATTCTTTCACTTTGATAATATTATGCATAACCCTGTAAATGGGTTATTACTCATGGTAAAGTATAGCCCTTCATTTTAACAAATGAGGTATCACTAAATGTGAAGCAAAACATGATAGAGCCAGGTAATACCACTTGTCAACTTTGGGAAATGTTGGTTGTTCCTTACAAAACTAGCAGTTCTATGACTGAGACTTCAGTGGGAAAAATGAATTTATACTAGGAATTCATGATTCCATATTTTTAAAAATTAAGGGTATTGAATAAAATAGTACTACAAAAAATAAGGGGGCTGGAGAGAGAAAGAGAGAAATTGTAAGAGTTTTAATAACAGTGAAGATAACTCCAATTTCTTTCTCAAATAGTCTTCCTCCAAAGTGGTTCTGGCCTGACAATCGTGAAGCCCTATACCCAGGAAATATATACATGTGTTCAAGCAGACAACACACATTTTCAAGCATTCAGTGAGCAGAATGCCCCAAGGAAAGTGAGCCAGTAAGAAGGAAAATGAAATTGCCACAAATTAGCATTATCAAGCATCATAATTATAAGCAGTTATGAAATAAAAATTGTTAACTTATGATTATAAATTAGGAAATGAAGACAAATTCTAGAATAATAAAGAGACAAATAATGGTTATCAAAGAATGAATAAAAGCCATCACGAACACCTGAAACGTTAAAATCCTAATGGACATATTTATACCAAAGTCACCTGTACCAGGAGACTACATAATAGGTAAACATTAGAAATACATTCATGTGTCCTAGTCAGATTTATCTCATTATTTACCATCCTAATTTGCTTTCAAATTAGAGCAAAGTGATAACAAGAGAAAAAATAAGGCAGGAAACATTCTCATTATCAGAAACTTAGAAAACTTCCAAACTACAGTAAAAAATGAAAAAAACTTTAAAAAATAAAAATAACAATTGTAGACATTAAATAAGCACAGTTTAGGGAATATAGAATATATATGCCTGAGTGAGAATTTTTTTTAAATCCCACAGATATAAAAAGGCATGAAATCTTTATTTAACATAAAAACAAGAAATGATCAAGTAGATTGAATAATTGCCCAGGTAATTAATCTCCATAGACTTACATGAAAATAAGTTAATGAAATTATATCAACAAATTAAAAACACATTTGAAACATTTAGAGAAAATAAAAGCTATGACAAGAAAAGTAGCTTCTCAGTCATAAAACACTGGTGGGAGACTTTTCATGGTAAGACACAGAGTACTTATAACTCAAAAAACATTTTGGGATTCTAGGAAAGTATATTTGAAATGAGAGACATAAAAGACATATAGAATAACTGTACAAATATGAAATATGTAGGGGTAGAATTACAGTGTCAATTTCTGTGAATATTTTAATGGAAATATTTTACTCACATTTTGAGACTTTATTTTCCTAAGAATATAAAACCAGTTCATTAAAAATTCCATGAAAGATATGAAAAGGTATAACTTTCTTTTTTAAAAGGAGTTCAGCATCTACTTAATAGAAAAGAACAAGAAAAAGAATAAAAAGGAACAATTTTGAGGATTGTTCTCTTCTCTCATTGATCCGTGAAGCCAAGCAATGACTTGGGCAGATTTTTTTCTTCTTACATGACTATTCACATTTCTATAGAAAGATGTATAGTGTCTTGACCTTCTTCACAGGAGTTT
Source organism: Lontra canadensis (assembly GCF_010015895.1). Taxonomy (NCBI): domain Eukaryota; kingdom Metazoa; phylum Chordata; class Mammalia; order Carnivora; family Mustelidae; genus Lontra; species Lontra canadensis. The sequence continues at coordinate 3,143,109 of NW_022631045.1, forward strand.
TATGCAGACAAAGTTAGGAGCATCATTTATTGTGGTTGTTCTCAAAGGTTTTGAGGTCATGGTCAGCCCTATGCTGTCTCCCTGACAGGCTTGTTGACTCCTAGAACTGTGCTCTGCCTCCCCATCCAGAAATATCCCCCATATACTGCTCTTACAAAGAGGGACTCAGAACCTCAGAGGGTGTTATGAATCTAGCCAAACGCTGACTCCAATTTGAAGATCCCCTTACAAACAGAGTTGAATGTTACACAAGGACAGGAGTCTAAGTCAAGGCCAGAGACTGTGTGCGTTGAATAGCCTTTAATAAGTCTGGAGAGAAGGAGTCAAACCAGATAGGCGCTGTTAAAAACAGGTGTGTGAGAGGAGGTGCCCTTTCAGCAGTTTTAGGATAAAGGAATAATCTGCTCAGGGCTGTCCCAGCAGCATTTCTAGAATAACATATCCACACAAATTCAGAAGACTGTAGTGTTGCCTTCATTATCTATGATTTCTCTGCAAATCAAGTGAAAGCGACCCTTCTGCTGTATCCTACACTTTATAATTCTTCTCCTCACTCTGTCCTTTTGGAGAATATTAAAACACAATTCACTCTCCTTCAATTTGTGTGGAGACGAGACTGGATAGAAGTGCCACGGAGCTGACAGGTCATACTTTAAATTAAGTTTCCCAAATAAGAATTTAATCTAGTTTCAATAAAAGAGTTATTAACCACTTTTAATTAGGAAAAGCAGGCCTGAATCTGGGGTATTTTCCTCAGCTCCCAATGCAAGGGCTGATCATTAGTCACTGATGGTATCAGGGCTTGTCTTCAAAGGGCTGTGGTGCAGAGGCCCACCAACCCATCCTCAGGAGAAAGGAGAGGGTTGTAATACCCAGTTCTAGGGATATTCCACAGTTGGACTTGATTTGCAAAGGCTTTCTCTTGGTGTCATTAACGAGTCTCTTTCTAAATTGACAAAAACTTTTGGCAATCGCAAAAGATGACCAACCAGGGCAAATCACAGCTAATAAAGTACATGAGTTCATCCTCCCCATCTAAAAGCAAGCTGTATTTGCTGAGCACATCCACACACATTAGCGGGCTAGAAATTTTGTGATTGCTTAATCCTATCTGTCATCATGCCTGCTTGATATCCAATAGCAAGGAGTTTTGCACTTGTCAGATTACAAATCACAGCAGATTTAGGCATAAATGGGGTCACGTGACCAAGGCAAGCGACCTTTTCACACCCAGAACACGTGTCTCTTAAACCCTTTGGATATGAGCAATGAAGCACAAAAAATGGGAGAGGGCATGTATCAGTGCTGAAAAGCTAGAAGGATACCCACCTTCCACATTTCTTACACTTTAGGGCACTTCTGCCAGATTAGGTACAGACTGAACTGAGTGACGTAAGGATAAAAGAGCCAAGGTGTTTCATTAAAGAGCTTAGAGAGTAAGCAGAAGCAATCCTGATAAAGCCTCCTAGCTACTATTTAACTTGAAAGGGAGAAGGCGGCCATGAACGAATGCCAGTGTGATGTTAAGACTTTCCATTACGGGGGTTCTGTAAAACCAACAGAAAGCCGCCTGTCAAAACTTCTTCTTCAAGTGACAGACGAGCACTTCCGTAGGGTATCCTGCACCTCGGATGAGTAGCAGAAAGTCTACACTGTCAGAATTCATCTTGTCTGCAGAGTCCTGATGCCCTTCTGACACGGGCGATGGCAACACGAAGAAATGAGCAAGCGGGAATCAAGCAAGAATCATCAGACCTGTGAAAAGATACCAGGTGGAAGAGTCCTCTCTGCACAATCAGAAGAATCAAGAGAAATGTCACTCTCTGAAACAGATACACGGCAAAATGTTCTAGGAAATGCTGCTTTGGGTCTGCAAAACTTCTGCATAGTCACAGACTACGAAGGACTGATCCCAAATCAGGAAAGAATATTAAAGATGGAAATCGTGGTTACGACTTAAACTATATTTTAGTGAAATATACAGTGAACACTGCAGCACTGAAACAGTGAACTACCTCCCTACTCAAGGAATCCAGAACTGGGGAGGTATATGAACGTTCAAAAAAGAAGATGGGCAGACGCAATACACTCAAGATGTCCAATGTACTCATCACCGGAATTCTAGAGTTTAAAAGCTAAAAACAAAGAAAAAATAAAATAAAAAAAATACAGACCACATATACACATATGCACGCACGGATGCACACACTACTTTCCAGAGTTGAAGAAATAAATGAAACTGCAGACAAATTGAATGGGTTTACTAAGTATCAGGAGAAACTGATCAAGAAACCAATACGTATCAAGATTAAGAAAAAAAGAAACTTTGGGGCGCCTGGGTGGATCAGTGGGTTAAAGCCTCTGCCTTTGGCTCAGGTCATGATCTCAGGGTCCTGGGATCAAGCCCCGCATCAGACTCTCTGCTCAGCAGGGAGCCTGCTTCCCTTCCTCTCTCTCTGCCTGCCTCTCTGCCTACTTGTGATCTCTGTCAAATAAATAAGTAAAATCTTTAAAAAAAAAAAAAAAAAGAAAGAAAGAAAGAAACTTAAACTGTAGTAGAAAAACACACAGATCCAAGAAAAGAAATTTAATAATACCTCAAAAATTTTAAAATTACCTGTTTACTTTAAATATTTCAAGATGTATAAAGATATAATTTTAGGAAAGAAGAAAATTTTTTGTCAAGAATTCTCTAGGAAGTTGTCTTTATGTGTGATAACTGGATCAAGAGATAAAAAATACGAAGAGATACAAAGAGATAAGAAAGAACACCACCTGTATATATGCTTTAAATATACTTGGATATTGAAGAATTAATTAAAACAAGGACTACAAGAACAGGAAAGTACAGATATAAGATCATGATGATGGACAAAAAAGAAACTGGGAAATATCAGAGTTGTATTTTTTTTTAAAGATTTTATTTATTTATTTGACAGACAGAGATCACAAGTAGGCAGAGAGGCAGGCAGAGAGAGAGGAAGGGAAGCAGGCTCCCTGCTGAGCAGAGAGCCCGATGCAGGACTCGATCCCAGGACCCTGAGATCATGACCTGAGCTGAAGGCAGCGGCTTAACCCACTGAGCCACCCAGGCGCCCCCAGAGTTGTATTTTTAAAGTATTACTATTTTGGTTATAACTTTGCAAATTAGAGAGAAAATTTTGCCTTGGAATATGTAATATGTAACAGTAATAAAATTTTATAACAATAATCTGGGTTTAAGTGTAAATTGTATCAGTAAAAACTATAAATTGAGGTAAAGTTTGAAGAAATTAAACATTAAAATCTTAAACAAGAAAATATATGCTGTTGTTTATAATTAGAAAAAGACGTGTTTTTCTAAACATTTGAAGTCAACCACTAGTAGAAACAACATAGATATTTACCTGCCAAGTCAATACATCAAAAGGAGGAAAACAGAAAATGAGAGAAAGCATAAAGCAAAGTTAATGGATACGCATACCCATTTCCCTGATAACCCTAAATTAATTCTAAAAACTATACTAAAAACACAGACTCTTAAAATGGGGGAAGCAATCAAAATTCCATGATACACTCTCAACAAAATGCATACATAAAATAAAAGGCAAAGAAGGGCTAATTTGTTGAATGAATTATGTGTTTAAATGCTGATCACCATGTAATTGACAACAGCAAAATCCTCAATACAAGTTTAATCTGTCTATAGGACCCTCTTGAAAACTTAAAGCATTTCCATCTGAAAGGATATTTTTTATAGCATGCTACTGAGGTGTAAAAAGGTGTTAAAAAATAATGTCAGGGGCGCCTGGGTGGCTCAGTCCTTAAGCGTCTGCCTTCAGCTCAGGTCATAATCCCAGGGTCCTGAGATCGAGCTCCGCTTCTGGCTCCCTGCTCAGCGGAAGACTGCTTCTCCCTCTTCCACTCCCCCTGCTTGTGCTCCCTCTCTGGCTGTGTCTCTCTTTCAAATGAATAAATAAAATCCTTAAAAAAAATAATGTCAGAAAATCAGATTACAAACTGTCACTTAGAGTGCTCTTAGCTTTACACAAATTTCTACATCTCCGTAGTTTTATCGGGATGATGGGAATATGGCACATTTTATTGTTTTTTATATTCTAAATTTTCTGAAATACATTTAGAACACATTTTATTTTAGTGAGAAAAAAAAAAGAGTAAAGATGAATCAATGAACTTTGCCCATCCCAGGAAGTGTGGAAGTTTCTCATAAAGGTTTCTGTGATGAGTTGTGTATCTCTTCCTATGAGTGCAGCTTCAAACAAAACAAATATTAAGGTTTTATTTAGAGGTTTCTAAGTTCCGGTCTCATTTTCTCTCTTTCATTAATGTTATATTCAGCCACTAAAAGTGAAGGCAATTGAATAAAAACAAATTTGAAATATGCAGTAGCGCACACAAAATAGTTTAAGAACCACCACAGAAATTGCTTTACATAAATATAACACCTAACACTTAATTGTCTTCTGCTTCTTAATGCTCAGCTTGCACTATTAAAGCCAATTGCTTCCTATATCTCTTATAAAACAGAGACGTCGCTTTCTCCTCTCCAGAGACTAACGTGATAAAAAGAAACTTTCTAAACTTAAAAATCTGTTTATGTCTTTCTCTAAAAAAAAGAAAGAAAGAAAAGAAAATCCTTCTTCTTATACTTTTTCTTCTTTTTTTGTTATTTGTTTGTTGTTGTTGTTGTTGTTAAAATTCCTTCCCTGGATTTGCAATTTTATTTATTTATTTATTTATTTATTTATTTATTTATTTTAATTGTGTTATGTTAGTCACCATACTGTATATCTTTAGTTTTTGATGTAGTGTTGCATGATTCATAAACAATGAATCATGGAAAATCCCTCTTCTTAAACATTAGACAGCATTTACCACACAGTAAAATAATAAGGATCAAAACACTAAATCTAAACAATGTCCATACCAACTATCTCTATTTATATTATTTAAAACACATAGATGGTGGGGCGCCTGGGTGGCTCAGTTGGTTAAGCAGCTGCTTTCCGCTCCAGTCAAGATCCCAGGGTTCTGGGATCAATTCCCACATTGCATTGGGCTCCCTCCTCAGCGGGGAGCCTGTTTCTCCCCATCCCTCTGCCTGCAGCTCTGCCTGCTTGTGCTCTATCTCTCTGCCAAATAAATGGATAAAATAAAAAAGAAATGGTAATGAGAAGAGATAATGCAGATAAGCCACACATAGTAATGTAATTGAAAAATCTTTCCTTTTGCCTTAAAAATTCTGGGAATTAATAAGATCATTTCTGTGAATGTTTAGAATAACATATTTAGTAAGATAATAAGCAATAAGAATTTCCTACAAAAGTTAACATTCATATGCAATATTTTGTGAAATTCAGAATTATCAGCATTTGTATTGTGATTTTGTTTTAATTTTATAACCATACATACACAGGTAACTGTATTCTCAGTTCACAGCATACACTTGCACCTGCTGTTGCTGCCACACCTCATTTTTCTCTATTTTCCAGTTTCATCCCATTTTCTCTTTGATGAATAACAGCCTACTGTATTCATGTTACTAATCTAAATATGTAGACATCTTTGTATAGCATGTAGTGGTATTGTTCTTATTCTTTTTTATATAGTATTCTTTTCCATTTCATTTTTTTAAGATTTTATTTATTTATTTGACAGAGATTTATTTATTTGACAGAGAGAGACACAGTGAGAGGGAGAACACAAGCAGAGGGAGTGGGAGAGGGAGAAGCAGGCTTCCCAAAGAGCAGAGAGCCCAATGCAGGGCCTCGATCCCAGGACCCTGGGATCATAACCTGAGCTGAAGGCAGACGCTTAACTAAGCCGTATCACTTAGAAGTATGTGGATATTGTTTGCATTTGCAATGAGAGCCACTGAGTTTCTCTGCACATCCTTGAATATTCTGAGAACTCTCTTTCCAGTTTTTGTGACTTGTGGATATAAGTGACTGCTTAATTTGCATTTCTCTGATTATTATTAGTTAGTTCCAGCATATCTTCATACAGTTCCCAGCCTCTAAGAACCCTTTCTGTGGATTCACGTCCCTGTCCAATGCACTTCCCATGTTTTACTGGTACTTTAGTTATTGTGTTTTATATTTGCCAGAGTTCCCTATATATTCTAGATATTGACCATTTTAGACATCAAACTATCTTATCATAGTATATTATATATCTGTAAATTTAATGAAGTAACAAATTTTTAATTTGGATGGAGTAAAATGCATCATTTTAAAATCTAGTTTGTGCAGTCTTATTAAAGGAATCTTTCAAGCCTAGGTCATTAAGATATTCTTCACCATTTTCTTCAATTAGCTTTATTATCTTAATCCATTTGATATTCTCCTTTATATGTGGTAAAATCGGGATTCACCTTTATTCTCCATGGAAAACAATTTTTCCTATTTCACACAAATAAGCTGCCTTTCCTCTAGTGCTTTGTAGTGCCACCATATTTCTACTTCTTGTGTGTATGTAGCTCTATTTTTGAGCTCTATATTCTGTAATACTGGTTAATCTGTTATGATGTCAATACTAATTTTTATGGCAATGACTTTGTACTTTGTCTTAAGGTATGGTAAGATAACGTCCTACTCTCTTTGTTCTTCTAACATGCCCTAGCTCACTGCGTACCTTCATTAAACCCAAAATTGTAGAATGATTTTGTTGGGTACCTCTAGAAACCCAGTTGAAATACTTATACCACGTTCACTGTGAACCACTTCCTTTAATCTTAAAAACAGTAATAAACTTAATTTTTTTTTCTATGAATAGTTTTGGAATTCTTGGTTAATTCTTAGAAAACTTTTGTTGTGGTTACTATCAGGAATGGTACTTTATTTCACTTTGGTGTTATTAGTGCTATCATTCCAGGGTGAAAACTATTATTTTCATATTCAACAAGATCATTAAAATATATTATTCTAATAGTTTGTTGAGTTTGCTGGATCTTCTATGTAGTTGATTACAACACCTGAAAAATGACAGATTCATCCCCTCCAAGCATTACAATTGTTTTTATTGGCCTTATAGCATTCACCATATTGCAATTCCATCTTAAAAAGCAGCAATGATGGCAGACATTATTGTCTTATTTCCAATTTAAAATGAACTGGGTGATGGGCATTAAGGAGGACATGTGATCTGATGAGCATTGGGTGTTACACAACTAATGAATCATTTATACATCAAAAACTAATGATATGCTATATTTGGCTAATTTAATTTTAAAAAAGAAAATTCAGCTCTAAGGAAAAAATATTTATTAAAAAATATAATGAGGATATGCTAAAATCTTTGATTTTGGCTGTGAATTTTGGGTATACAGACTTTAATAAATTAAGGAACTTCCTTCTTTATTTCTAGATTGTGGAGTGTATCTTCAGGTCATGATTGCAGGGTGGGGAGATCAAGTCTCATGTCAGGCTCTGTGGTCAGTGGGAAGTCTGTTTGAAATTCCCTCCTCTCCCTCTCCCTTTGTCCCTCCCCTTGCCTACATATTCTCTCACTCTCTTAAAAAAAAAAAAAAGTTCATACAAGAAAGGAATCAACTTTTTAAAAAAATTTTTCAACCTTATGTTTTCACACATATGTTAATCTAATAAAATAGATGAATAAACAAAAATCCATCAGATCTATAAATACAGAGAACAAACCAACGCTTGCCAGAGGGGAGGGGAGTAGGGGATGGGCAAAATGGGTGAAAGGGAGTGAGCAATACAGGCTTCCAGTTATGGAATGAGTAAGTCACAGGAACAGAGGGTACAGCATAAGGAATACAGTCAATGATACTGTAATATTGTTATATGGCAACAATGGTAACTACATTTATGGTGAGTATCAAAGATTGTACAGAGAAGCTGAGTCACTGTGTTGCACATCTGAAATTAATATAACATTATGTGCCAACTGTACTCAAATAAAAAAGAAAAATTGCTAAAAGTTATGTATAAAACTACCTGAGTCTGAAACTTTTTGAAGGTAGATAGGATTAGGAGTGAAGTGAGGTGAAATTCCCTTTTTTGATTATTGGAATATTTAATCTCCCTCTAATTCTAGTATTATTTTTCAGAAATGAATCCTTTTTTCTAGACAGCAGCCTAGCAAATTCTTACTTTATTATATATTATCTATGGTATCTATAGTTGTTCTCCACAAATAGTGGATTCTATTCAGTGTCATAGTGAACTCAGAAGGAAAAAATCATTAATTCTCCATCTCTTTTCAATAGAAATATAAGAAAATAGCTGTTTTGTTTTTATTTCTGTAACAAGATCTAGTTATTAGAAGCACATTTTCCAAGCTAATAATTCTGTAAGGTATTTAAAATGTTTAGGCATGACAAATATAAACAAACAGGTGTATTATTTCATAAAAGCAAATTTACTGGTTAAATAATATTTACTGGTTATTTACTGGTTAAATAATATTTATGTGCCACTGAATTCATATGAAAAGCCCATCTATTGGGGTGCCTGGGTGGCACAGTCAGTTAAGCATCTGACTTGGTTTCGGTTCAGGTCATGGTCTCGGGGTCCCGGGATCGAGCCCCACATCGAGTTCTCTGCTCAACAGGCAGCCTGCTTCCCCCTCTCTCTCTGCCTGCCTCTCTGCCTGCTTGTGATCTCTCTCTCTCTCTCTGTCAAATGGATAAATAAAATCTTTTTTAAAAAATTTTTAAAAAGCCCGTCTATTCAGGGGTGACTGGGTACTCAGTCAGTTAAGTGCCTGCCTTCAGCTCAGATCATGATCCCAGGATTCTGGGATTGAGTCCTGCATCAGGCTCCTTGCTTAGCTGGCAGCCACTTCTCCCTCTCCCTCTGCCTGCTGCTCCCCGTGCTTCTGCCCTCTCTGTCAAATAAATAAATAAAATCTTAAAAAAAAAAAACTCATCTATTTCTCCTAAAAATCTTACAGAAACCATTTTAAAATTATAATAATGGAGAAGCAAAAAAAAAAAAGCAAAAACATTTCTAATATTATACTGTCTCTATGTCCTGGAATTAGGATTGTAACACATTCCTAACTGGTTCTAAAACAGCTCCTTTAATAATACAAATACATCCCAGATTGTATTCTATTAGATATCAATATGTGTGACATGAAAGGACACAGATTTCTCTGTCCATTTTTCTCGAACATGGTCCACTATATGGATTCCCTTTTCTTGGCTTCAACTCTTCTTTATCTCTCAGCTCAAGTTCATACAATAGGGTAATAAATTCTGTTTTTCACTTCAATTTTAAATAGAATGATTCACTTTAACCAAACTTACAGCTAAGTTACCCTTAGATCAGATTTCTACCTGATTTCCATTTAGTTTCCACCTCAGATTTACTATCAGTAAATTTAGGCCTGGAGAGTAGAGACAGAAGGGTAAGTTAGCCAGTGAAGTCTAACTGACCCAAAACAATGTGATACATTATACCTAGTTGCCTGTGATGCACCACTGATACATATAGTTCTAAGTATTTTTCTGATATATATACATATATATACATATATATGTATATATATATACACACACATATATAAATCCGAAATAAATATAATATATATATATGTATGCATATATTTCTTTTTATATATATATTTTTTTATTTTTTATCAACATATAATGTATTATTAGCCCCAGGAGTATGGGTCTGTGAATTGCCAGGTTTACACACTTCACAGCACTCACCATAGCACATACCCTCCCCAATGTCCAAAACCCCACCACCCTCTCTATGCATATATTTCTAATACACATATATTTTTCATATATATCTGAAATATAAAATATATATTATATGTATGCATATATTTCTAGTACATACATATTTTTCATGTGCACACACATGCATGTGTAATAAACATCCCATTTATCCCAAAATGGGGATAAATGTTTAAATCAGTTGTTATATTCAGAGTGATGGCATGGGGCCAATTAAAGTTATTTGTCAGTCCGTCTTTTTTAGTTACATCAAGATTTTACCATTCTGTCATCTAGAAGAACAAATAGTATACCTAATCTTTATCAAGAATATTAGTATATGTGATGTGTGTGTGTGTGTGAGTGAAGAAATGGCAATGCAATTAAAATTTTAACAATCTATCTTTACCTTAAAAAGAGGTAAAGATAAGTCTATTATGGAAGAGAGGGAGATATGCATGAGAGAGAGGGAGAATTTATGGTTTTATGTCAATTCATTTTATCTATATCTACGTTGATACTAGGTCTAAGAAATGCCATGGGCTTGGAATGTGAACTTTGTCATATAGGAAAAAATATGTCACTTGTGGATAATAAGGTATAAAAACAGAATCAGTGACTTTATTCTCTAAATTAGCAATGAAGTTTGTTCCCTGGTGAGATCTGACTGCTGTAAGTCCACCCATAGGGGAAAAAAATATGTACATACAGTTAGATAGATCTATCATTCATCCATCTCTCTCTCTCTTTCAACTTTTCTTTCAGAAGCATCCCTGGGAAAAATGTCATATTTCTAGGAGGGAGAGAAATGGAAATGGCTCCCTTCACACTTAATGAAGGTAACAACAGTTGTGTTTTTTTTTTTTTATTTTTGTTTTTCTTTCTTTTTTTTTTTTTTTTAACTTCTAAGGATACTATCAAAAATGAATAGCCCACAGAATGGGAGAAAATATTTGTCAATAACTCAGAAAATAAATATCCAATGTTCAGAATACATAAAGTACTAGCACAATTTAAAACCAGAAAAAATTAAAAAATAAAAATAGACTAAGAATTTGAATAGACATTTCTCCCAGGAAGATATTCAAATGGTAGATAAGCACTTGAAGAGCTCAGTATCATTTGACTTTAGTCAAATGTAAATCTAAACCACAGTTAGATACTTCATACCCAGAAGATGGCAACAAGAATAACAACATGAAGAAAGAGTGAGGCTAGAGGGTAAATGGGACCCTCATAAATTGCTAGAGTGAATGTAAAATAGTTCTGATGCTCAGAAAATAGGTTGGCAGTTACTATAGGACCCAACATTTCCATTCTTAGATATATACCCATATATATATATATTCTTAGATATATACCCATTGAAGACATACGCCCATACAGAACTTGCACACTAATGTCCATAGCAGCACTATTCAAAATTGCTAAAAAGTGGAAACCCAAATGCCTATGAAAGGATGAATGGATAAATAAACTGTGTATATACATAAAACATATTATCCATCCATAAAAAGGAAAAGTGCTAATACGTGCTGTAAGAATGAATGTGCCTCAAAAAGATTACACTAAGTGAAAGTAGCCACATATAAAAGGTCACATCTTAATGATTTTATTTATATGAACTGTCCAGAATAAGCAAATGTGTAAAGACAAGAAGTAGATTAGCTGTTGCTGGATAAGTCAGGTGGGAGAAATGGGCAGCTTCTTTTTGTGTGTAGTGATGAAAATATTCTAAAGTTTGATGGTGCTGATTTTGTACAACATTGTGAATATAATAAAACCACTGAATTGTACACTTTAAGATGGTGAATTTTAGGAAAGTGGATTAAATCATAGTAGAAGATTCTTCTAGGAAAAAACATTCAACCATTTAAGATGTACAATTTGATGTTCCTATTGCTGGGTAGTATTTCACTGTATGAAGATTTTACTGTTTGTGCATTTACTAATTGATCATTTAAACTTTGTTTAGTATTTAGCAATTATCAATGCTGCTGCTATATGTACACATGCAAGTCTACATGGATGGGTGTTTTCAATTTCTGTTGAGTAAATATCTAGAAACACAATTTTTGGATCATATAAGAAGTGTATATTATACTCATAGGAAACTGTCAAAGGATTTCAAAAGTAGTTAAACCATTCTGCTTTATTACCAGCAATACATGGCATTGCCAGGGGCTCCAATTCTCTGCTAACAGCTGGAATTGTCAGACTTTTAAGTTTTGGCCATTCTAGGAAGTGTGCAGTAATATCTTACTGTGACTTCAATATACATCCATGACAGCAGTCTTCCCATGGGCTACTGTAACAACTACTGTAGACTAGGTAGCTTCAACAAGAAGTATTTATTTCTTACAGTTCTGGAGAAGATTGAGGTGAAGGTACCAGCAGATTTGATGTCTGATAAAAGCCCTGTCCCTGGTTTAAAAAGAGCGGCCTTCTAGCTATCTCCCCAAATGGCAAAGAAACAGATGGTCTCTCTGTCATGTCTCTTCCTACAAGAGCACTAATCCTACCCAGGAGGGTGACACCCCTTTTTGACCTAACTGCCTTTCCACTTCCAAATACCATATATCAGTAGTTAGGACTTCAGTACATAGATTTTGGGAAGATACATTCAGTCCACAGAAAACACTAATAATACTGAACATCTTGAAACAATAATTGCTATTCATATATTTTGATAAACTGTCTAAATCATCTGCCATTTTCTTTTTAATTAGATTGTTTGTATTCCTCTTAATAAGCTGAAAGAGTAGTTTATGTATCCTCTGGATATGTCTCTTTCTGATGTGTCTTACAAAACATTCTCCCAGTCTGTGGCTTGAATTGTCTTTTTATTAATTGTGGGGTTTTTTTTAAAATATAAAAATTACTTAATTCAAATAAAATCCAATTAATCTGATTTTTCTTTCATGGTTTGTCCTCTTTTAAGAGAAATCTTTGCCTACAAGTTACATAATTGTATCTCTCACATTTAAATCTATGACCCATTTTGAATTAATGTTTTTATATGCATTAGTAATACTCAAGCTTCATTGACACATTGCTAACTCTCAATTGAACTATACTTGGGTCTATTTTGTGATTATGTTTCAGTGAACAATATAACAAACCTTACACCAAAACTACATGGTCTTACTGTAGATTATATAAAGTTATTACTGTAGATTATATAAAGTCTTGAAACCAGATAATATATACTCTTCAATATTTTCTTATTTTTCAGTATCGCTTTGGTATTTTAAGTTCTTTGCATTTATATTTGAACTTTATAATCACTTTGTCAATTTTTATAAAAATGCCTGTTGAGATTTTGAGATTACATTGATTCTACAGATCAATTGGGACACTCATTGCAACTTATCCATATTGAGTCATCCAATATTGCTATTTTCTCTCAGCAATTTTATGTAAATTTCAGTATACATATTATACATTCTTTTGTAAAAATTTATCCTTATGTATTTTATATTTTATGCTACTATAAATGGTATTTTTAATTTTTCAGGTTGACAAGAATAAAAAAAAGTTTGAATATTGATCTGAATCTTAAAATCTTGCTAAGCACATTTATAATTTCTATTGCTGTTTGTTGTATTTTGTTATCTATTTTTCTTTTTGGGGGGGGACTTGAGAGAGTGCATATGTGCCTGATATGGGGGGGGGGGGCAGAGGGAGACAGAGTATTCCAGCAGATTCCTCAGTGAGTCCAGAGCCCAATGTAGGGTTCAGTCCCATGACCCCAAGATCATGACCTGAGCTAAAATCAAGAGTTAGACGCTTAACCAACTGAGCCACCCAGGCACCCCATTATATAGTTTTCTGAAGAGATGGCAGTATCATTTGTCAATAGAGATTTTCTTCTCCCTTTTCCATGTATATATCTTTTTTTCTTCCTTTCCTTATTGCACAGACTAGAACTTCCCGCACAATGTTAAGTGGCAATCAGAGATCAGCTATCTTTATCTCTTTCCTGAATTTAAGTGGGAGGATTTATTCTTCCACTATTTAAGTGTGGTATCAGCTATGGGATTTTCACAAGTAACACTTCATTATCCTCAAAGTTCCCTTCTCAGGTAAGTTTGCTGGAGATTTTCATCATGAGGTGCTGTTGAATTCTATTTCTCTGCATTTACTGATATAACTGTATGTAATGTTTTTTGTTTTTTGTTTTTATTCTGTTTGTATTGGAATTACACTGATTATCTATGGAATATTAAACTGCTTTTGTGTTTCTGGAATGAAATACATTAGGTCATGGTATATTACCCATTTGGTTAATCACTAGATTCGGTTTGTAAGATTTAAATGAATTTTTGTTTATGCTTATGTGGTATGTTTGTATTTTCTTTTCTTGTAACAGATTTGTCTGTGATTTTGTGTGCTGACCTCATCAAACATGGGTACACATGCCTTTCTCTTCTAATTTCTGAATGAGTTCATGTATAATTGGTATTATTTCTTCTTTAAATATATGCTAGAAATCACCAGTAAAGGCAGTTTGTGTGTGGTTATTAAAAATGACTTCAATTTATTTTACAGCAACATGGCTATTCATGTTATCTATTTATTCTCAAGTGAGCTTTTAAAGTTTGTCCATTTAAGTTTTTTTGGTTACTGGCAAGAAGTTTTTTATAATAGTCCCACATATTTTTAATGGATGTAGGATCTGTACTGGTTCTCCCTATTTCTTTCCTAACATCCTGACATTATTAATCTGTGCTCTCATTCTCCTTCCCTCCTCCTATTTTCCCTTTTAAGTCTGTTTGCAGGTTTTTAGGTTTTATTGATATTTTCAAAGAACTAGATGCTATTTTTTTTGGTTTTCTGTTTTATTTTCCTCTGTTTTTATCTATAGTATTTCCTTTCTTTTGTTTAATTTGGATTTAATTTGCTTTTCTTTTCCTAGTTTGTTTCATGGTTTAAGACTAGATCATTGATTTGAGATCTTCCAAGATTTCTTATTTTTATTTGATTGTATAAATTTCTCATTAAATAAGCTTTAACTGTATCCCATAAGTTTGAGGTTGAGGTTTCACTTACTGTATCTTCAAAAAAATATTTTTATTTCCCTTATTTTTTTTACCCAAATGCTATTCAGAGTGTAACTTTTCAATTATTTAGGAGTTTTATAGTGTGTGTGTGGGGTGGGGGGAGTGTGAGTATGCACACAAGAGGGATTTCTAGATTAATAACATTGTGGTAAGAACATATTCTGTAAGGTTTCGATCTTCTGAAGCCCACTGTGATTTGTTTTATGGCATGATAATATTGTCTATCTTGGTTCCATGTGTTTTCAAAAATAATGTGTAAAGAATAATGTGTATTCTACAGTTGTTGGTTATAATTGAATATAGTCATTAAGAAGGTCATTCAGATTTTCTACATGTTTATTATATTTCTATTTGGTCAATTAATGAGTGAAATATGTTGAAATCTCCAAAGTTCAGTTAAAGTTTGCCTATTTGTCCCTTACATTCCCATCAGTTCTGTTTTCTATATTTTGAAGCTGTTATTTATCTAAATATTTATAACTGTTTTATATTTTTGATGTATTGACCCTTTTGTCATCAGGATGTGTCCCTCTTTGTCTTACCACTCATTACATTGAAGTCTACTGTATCTGATATTAATATAACCACTTCAACTATCTTATGCTTCATATTTTCATAGTATATTCTTTTCCAACCATCTATTTTCAATCTATCTCTATATTTAAAATGTGTCTTCTGTAACAGGTAGTTGATTCTTGCCTTTTTAAACCAGTTTAAAAGCCTCTGCAATTGGATTTGGAAAACTGTAATTTATGTACTTATTGCCATAGTTGTTTTTATGTCTACCAAATTACTATTTATTCATCTCCTTCAACTCCAATTTCAAATTCAATATTTTTCATTCTTTATTCATTTTAGTTGTTCATTCTCCCTTTCTTACAACTTTTGATTGAATATTAAACATTTTAATATTTTTAGTAACTCTATATTCTATTGTATAATTCTGATAATTAAAAAATAATTCTAGTAGGTAGTGGACTTCTGATTCAAACTGCAAATGTAGTTTCTTGCACTACATATAGCTGCTGCTTATTTCTTTTTTGTGGATTCCTACTGTTGCTGTCTTAGCTTGAATTCCTCCCAGTCTCAAAATATGGTAGTCAACCAAGGATTTGGGCAGAGATGTAATATACATTTTCTATGATTTCCTTGCTTCTAGCACTCTCTATAACTCCTAATTGTTATCTATTCTTTGTACTCTGACACTTCCAGTTATCAGGATTCACCATTCTCTTACTCAGGCTATACACTGTAGGGGAATACAATTATTTAGAAAAACATTAAACTCATAGATATGGCTCTGTGCAGGGATATTTTTCAATAATCAAATGTTTTCTCATCCTTTGATTTTTCAATGGATGTCCTTACATGTAAATAGTGAAGCCCCCACTATTCACATGTAGTTTAGCTGTCAGCCATGGATTTTGGGCACTTTATGAATTTAGATCCCATTTCTTCTTCAGGCCTCATGCTACCATTTCACTTCAGTTTCTGGAAGCTGCCACTGCCATATTCTCTGACCTTTGTAACTTTAACTGTTAGACTGTGTCTTTTCTCAATCCTATTTTTGGTAAAGTATACCCAGTATACCCATGGGGCCCAGCTAACACACGCTTTCACATTCTGATGAGAGAGGCCTAATTCTACTCTTCTTTTGTTGCAGTTACTTTGGAATTAAGTTCCTCTTCCTCTACCTCCTTTCTGACATTTTTTTTTTCATTCTTCAAATAGCTCTTATTATTCTCATACTTTTAATAAGTAGTGGCTACATTGGGTTCCTGTAACTATTTTACTGTTGTTTTATTAAAGTAAATTATCCCCTGGTCAAGTAAATTTATTAAAGTAAATTCCCCTGGAAGCATGTTCCCATAATATCTTTCTAGGGCTGGAAAAGGCCTGGGGTAATCGCAAGGGTGTGTTGCGTCCGGGATGGAGGAGGCAGGCTACTACAAAGGTTTACAGAGTAAGGGAAAATCATGCAATATTACAACCTTGCAATAAAATATCTTCTCTCCCAAATACTACTTGGGAAAATGAACAGGAATTGAAGAGCAACTCTAGTCCCACCTTAAAGGGAATCACCCAATTTCTTTGCTAATAATGGTTGTTGATTAGGATTGGCATATATTGGAGAATGCCATACAGTTCTTCAAATCGTCCTGTTCCTTCAAATACTAGAGTTGCTTAGTTTTGCCAAAAAGCAAAAATACTAATTAAAAACACCTGGTATGTCAGAAAACTTGGATTAGGCACAGAAACTGACTATGGGTACAGAAGGGCGTCCCTGAGAAGTTTATATATAAATGTTGTCCTTGTCTGTGTTCACTCCCAAGTATGCCTGGCAATATGTAAGTGGAACCCCCCAATCAGGTATATGCTATGTGTTCTAAGAGCTACAGGATATAATGAGCTATCTCACTTCCGTACATCACAGACTCACAGATTTAGAGTCTAAACAGATGAGTTCTCATTGGCCCCCACTACTATTTCCTATCAAATTCTGGTTTTTTGTTTGTTTGGGTGTGGAGTTTTGTTGTTGTTGTTGTTTGTTTGTTTTTGGTCTACATGCTACTTGCTATCCCATACTCCTATGAATCACAGTTTCTATACTTGCAAAGTTAAAAAAAAAAAATCTTCTCATGGAACTCAGTTGAAAAGGGAAGGACCATCCTGTCTTCTAGGTATGAAAGCAATAAATCAGGAAGTTAGAAAGAAAAGTTCTTGTGGATATCTAATCTCTGACTTTCTCACTCATCCTAAGATACTCCATTTATTTTCTCCATTACCTCTTTTTCCAAGTAAGATCTGTACGCATTAGTCTTCTAATAAATAAGAATATCCTAGGCCAAATTCTCTATGGCATAGATTTTCTTGGAGAATCTCTTAAGAATCTGCTCCAAATGGGACTGAATAATATGGAGGGTAGGGAGCCTCCTCTAATAGTCTGGGCAGAGAAGATGTTTGTCGTACAAATTAAGTGGACTAATAGTCTGTCTATTCACATCAAAAATAATAAACAGCAAAAGATGAGAAACAATAATAGCCCCCAGAACAGGAATGTATTTTGAAATAAAACACTGATTAGATATTTTCTTATTGAGATCACTATTACAGATATCTTTTCAATAATACTAATTGTAAAGTTGTCCAAAAATAAATAATTCCATTTCACTGTCTTCAATGTACTTTTCTACTTCTTCCTTTACAGTTGTATATGCCAAGCTCTATTGTGTAGTACTTTGTAAAACAAAGGCACATTATATAAATGTGAGAAGTCATTATCATGTACTTACTATGCAAGACTGTACAATGCCCAAAGCAGTGAAGGGAAGGGAATTCTCTGAACAGAGCAATTTTTTGCATGTTGCTGATACATTTCTCAAATCACAATCATTTCCATGGAAACAGTCTGTGATATTGAAAAGACAGGCACTGTCTTCTAAGATCCAGCAGAAAAATAATTTTGTCTCTGAATGTAAAAGCTTCTTAGTCAATCACAAATATTGTCAATAATTAGCAATAACAGCAAGGGGAATTCAATTACAGGCAAAGCAAATTGCTTTTTATTTAAATGTTCTCTTTTTAATGCATCCCAGTGTGAAAGTCCCTCTTTAAATTAGTGAAAGCATGTGAAATCTCAATACCTCCACTGGGGGTTATAGGAATATATGTAGTCTCGCTCTTTTGTCAAGTGTTTAGAGGCTTAGGACAAAATTATACTGCTGTTGGTACTTTGTAATGATAGATATAGATAGTAATTTAGATAATTAAGTGTATTCCAGCTTTATTTCAATTTTCTCCAGTTGTAAAATTCTTGTCTGCTAGCTTAATATATTCATGTTTATGTAAATTTAAATGCAATCATAACCATTCTGTAGTCATTATCAAAACAGGTTCGGCCATCTTCATTTCATTCTCTGATGCTTTTTAACCTTAGAGAAAGGTCCAACAAATGTTCTACTAGAAACCAACAAAGAGGACTCATCTAATCTTGGTTCCTGTCAGTTGGGTTTAATTTTTGCAGTAGGCATCATTTTAGCCAATAGTAGAAATGTGAAAAATTTATGAACAGGAACCATGGCATCTGGAGGAAGAACCTGAGATATCTACCCTTCAGTAACTTCATTAAGGAGATAAGAATAAAAGAATTCTATTTTGGCATGCTGGGGAAATTTGCCTTGAGGTCAAAGTTTATCAACTGGTTAGAACTCTTGATTATACATCACTTTGCTTTTCCTATCTAAAAAGTTGTCATAGTCCTAAAAATGACTATCCTGCTCACTGAACTGTAGCACGGCACAGAAGCATTGAATATGCAAATTAGAGAACTAGTCAGACTGAGAAATTTAAAGTATGGGAAAATATAAACTATAAGCAATTTTTTCTTCTGAGGTGTATATGCCAATACATTCATCTGCTTTATTTTGGGGTGACACGTTTCTAGTTGATTAATCTATATGAATATTAGAAATCAGGTTGTAGTCAGCAATTTTAGTGATGTTAACTGTAAGCACTTAGGTGATTTTGTATATTTACCCTTTTGGGGCTTTGTCTTATTATATGTTGTGTCCCTCTCAACAATTATAATTCTACCAAGGCTAGAAACTATTGCTGAAAATTAACCCACTACCTAATTTAGAGTACACTGCATACAACAAAAGATGAATGTAATAGATTAAAGACAGTTAAAAATACTTTTGACACTCCTCCCATTGAGTTCATCCCTCTTGCCTAGACTCTGGGCTTAAATTTGTGATTTGCTTGATTAATAAAACACAACAGAAGTAATATTCTGGGATTCATGAAGCTAAATCAAAAGAAGTGTTGCAGGGGCTCCTGGGTGGCTCAGTGGGTTAAAGCCTCTGCCTTTGGCTCAGGTCATGATCCCAGGGTCCTGGAATCGAGCCCCCTCTGCTCAGCGGGGAGCCTGCTTCCCTTCCTCTCTCTGCCTGCCTCTTTGCCTACCTGTGATCTCTGTCTGTCAAATAAATAAATAAAGTCTTAAAAAAAAAAAAAAAAGAAGTGTTGCAGCATCTGCTCCACTTCTGCAACACACTTTGTGGGACTCCCACGCTTTCAAGAAAGAAGCTATCTGCCCTGAGACCACAGTACTAGAAAGACCATTTTTGAGACCTTCAGTTGCCTATCTGAAGGTCTGATAGGCAGCTGAGCCTAGCTGAGTGTACTCCTGCCAAGATGTCTTATTTGTGAGTGAAGTCATCCTGAGCTCTCCAAACCAGTTCATCCACCAGACAAATACAATCGAGTTACCCTGTTTGGTGCCATGTGGAGTAGAAACACCTGCCAGCAGACTCCTGAATGAATTTTTGACCCACAAAGTCTGGAGACATAATAAAAAGGTTGCTGTTCCAAGGCTTTAAATTTTGGGATGGTTGGTTTTACAGCAATATATAAACCAAAATAAGAAAACAAGGTATCCAAGTTGTGTTTTGTTTTGGTTTGGTTTGGTTTGGGTTTTTGTGTGTGTTTTATTGAGACCACAAAATGTTTATTCTACTATTCAGCTATAGATCTGTTTTTGTCAGTTTATCTCTACTACAAAATATAAATGTAAATTTCATCCATCTAATGATTACCCACTATTTTTTTCCCTCTTCAGCACCATCCTTGCCACTGACATTCTGTATTTAATTCTTTCTTTTCATTCTGAAACTCATAAAGTAAATAATGATCTTTTCTTAGGCAAATGAAAAGGTTTTGAAATTACAAAAACACCCTGTACTATAGATCTTTGAAAGTCATGTAAAATAGTACATTTACATACTATAATGTTATAAATATATTTGTTAAGAGTAGATAACTTAAAATAATAAACTGTTTTTGCATTTTTTTATTGAGGTATAACTGAGATATGGCATTATACTATTTTCAGGTATATGACATAACAATTTGATCTTTGTAGATACTGCAAAATGATACCACAACATGTCTAATAACCATCTGTCACCATATAGAGGTGCTTTTATTTTTTCTTATGAGAACTTTCAGGGTTTACTCTCTTAGCAACTTTTTTTTTTTTTAAGATTTTGTTTATTTATTTGACAGACAGATCACAAGTAGGCAGAGAGGCAGGCAGAGAGAGAAGAGGAAGCAGGCTCCCTGTTGAACAGAAAGCCCGACGCGGGGCTCGATCCCAGGACCCTGGGATCATGACCTGAGCCGAAAGCAGAGGCTTTAACCCACTGAGCCACCCAGGCACCACTCTCTTAGCAACTTCTAAGTAAACACTACAATATTACTGACTATAGTCACCATGCTATACCTTACATCCCATGACTGATTTGTTTTATATCTGGATCTTTGGACCTCTTGGCCCACTTCACCCATCTTGCCCACCACCAAATACGCCTCTCCTCTAGCAACCAGCATTCAGTTTTCTGTATCCATGAGTCTTGTTTTGTTTGTTCATTCTTGTTTTTCAGATTCCACATGTAAGTAAATAATATGGTATTTGTCTTTTGTGTATGACTTATTTCACTCAGCATAATCCTCCCTGGTCTATTTGTAGTGTTGCAAATGGCAAGATTTCTGTTTTATGGCTGAATAGTATGTGTGTGTGTGTGTGTGTGTGTGTGTGTGTGTGTGTGAGAGACATCTTCTTTATTCACTCACTCATCAATGGACACTTAGGTTGTTTCCAAGCTGCAAGAAATTTAAGGATATATATATATATACACATTCACACACACACACACATACACACACACACACATATACTAGGTATTTATCTGACATAAACAAAAACACTAATCTGAAAAGATATATAGATATAGATATAGATATAGATATCTATATATCTTTTATATATTTTATACTAGGTATAAATACCTAGTAGTGGGATTGCTGGATCATATGATGGCACTAATTTTAATTTTTTGAGAAACCGCCATACTGTCTTCAAAAGTTGCTGCACTAATTTACCTTTCTACTAGCATTGCATACAACAGTCCCCCTGTTTCCATTTTCTCATCTCCACTTTCTCCATCTTTATAATAATAACCATTCTTACAGGTAGTATTTCATTGTGGTTTTGATTTGCATTTCCCTGATGATTAGTAATGTTGAGCATCTTTTCATGTGCCTACTGGCCATGTGCATGTCTCTGGAAAAATATCTATTCAGATCTTCTGCCCATTTTTTAATCTGACTATCTATTTTGCTACTGAGTTATAAGAGTTCTTTATGTACTTTGGATATTAACCCTTTATTGAATATATGATTCATAAATACTTTCTCCCATTCAGTAGGTTGCCTTTTCATTTTCTTGATGGCTTCCTGTGCTGTTCAAAAGCTTTTTGATTTGATGGAGCCCCACCTATGTTTGCTTTTGTTGTGTTTGCTATTGAAGTCAGACCCCAAAAAGCAATATTAAGACCAATGTCAAGGAGCTTACTGCCCGTGTTTTCTTCTAGGACGTTTAATGTTTTGAGGTCTTCAATCTATTTTGAGTTATTTTTTCTGTGTGGTATAAGATAAAAAATTCTGAGAGGCACAAGGGATTCAGACCTGCTATCAAGAAGGTTATGAAATAAGAGAACATACACAAAAAGCAAACATAAGTTGAAGGATTTCAATAAAATGTATGCCTAAGAGATGATAAGTTCCTCCCATGGAAGAGCTATGCATCCTAGGTAAAGACACAATATCCAAAATGCCACATAATAAAACAGTAAGATGAACATAGGTATAAAATACGAGAAATCCTTTTTGAGTTCCTGATAGGATAAAATTATAGTGGTGCATATGGATAGGTCTCTGAGGCAGCCAGGATGAACATAGTGATAACACAGAACATGAAGTCAATCAGATCCATGTTCAGATCCCAGTTTCTCCACTTTCTCAATTTTCATCAAGTTATTTCACTTTTCAGTGATTCAACGTTATTAACTCCAAATGAAGAGAACATGTCTTTCATTAGTTAATTAACCAGTATCTGCCTGAGACACACAAGAAATGTTAAGTTCTCCTTCCTTTCAAAAGGAATATGGGGACTACCTCTAACCATATATCATTCTAATGTAGAGGTAAGCTATTTTTTTTTTCTTTCCTGGAGAAATTAAATTGAAAACTGTCTCTAACTATTCAAGCCACATTCAATTCTCTTTTTCTGCTTGTTCATGTGTAAAAGAAGGAAAATTAAAAACAACAGCACATACCTGCTATGCATTTCTACCTTTCAGTCTTCAGAGTATGGTTAGTGTTTTCCTCTCTTTTTGTTAATTGAAGATTATGACTTTGGAAAATATAAAATATGCTAAGTAATTCTATCTATCCATTTGCCTAAAAAATAAATGAAAGATTCCAGAAAAGAGCCTGCATTTAATAACAGGAATGAGGAAGACAATTTTGAGTCAGTAGAATATCCAGAAATAGTGTAAAAAAAGATTTAACAGAGTTCAATAGATATAATTTAGAAATAAGCATCATGGAAATATTTCCAAATAATTCTTAGATTAAACACAATGAAATGACAATGAGATTTCTGGCACTGTTGAATAATAATCAGAGCTAATGTTGATGAGCCATTTATAAACACACAGTTACTCCTTAGAATCATTACTCATTTTTTTAATATTAATTCTCAAAGCAACTCTAGGAAGTAGGTAATATCTTCATTTTTCAAATGAGGAAACTATTTCACTCAGAGCTTCATTGACCTCTCCAAGTCTTATAACTAATGAAAGGTGGAAATACAAATGACCTTAAAAATCTCACATGAGGAAGTAAAAATGCCCTCCAGATACTAGTTCTTTTTGTTGAAATGGAATATTACATAAAATGCAGTAGACACTGGAAAAGAATCAGATTCCAAGGATCCAGCAGGAAAGCAGCTCTCTCTGTTCAAGCATGTACTTCAAGTTTACTGTGAATTCTCTTGATGCTCCCATCCCATTTCTGCAGTTACACTTGTAAGTTCTGTTGGAGTGAGACACAAATTCTAGTCTGCCAGATGCTGTCTAGAGTCAATACTGATGCAATCCAGCAACGCAGTAGTACTTGTTAATTGTCTATGTAGGATGAGTCTTCCCACAATCCCACTAATGTGTCCAGGATTTTCTTTGTAAAATGACCCACCTCTTATTCTTATCTGTGTAACACCACTTAGGTGAAAGTGACCAAGTTCTTAGTCACAAACTGGTTCAGAAATGTGATATATTTACAAATACGATACAATTCTGGCTAATTGGAAATGTGGGAATCTGGAAATGTGATACATTTACAAATATGATACAATTCTGGCTAATTGGAATCAAGAAGCTATTTGCTGGCAGGTTCTGAGAAAAAAAGCTGCTGGAAAAATAATTCACTAAATGCCTTATTGTGTGGATGTAACAAAGTGGGAGAGTAACAACTATCGGTGCTGTCATGAGGAAGATAACTGGAGAATCTAGAGATGGTACAAAAGCCAAGGCAAGGAAGTACAGGCAAAGTATATAAGACTTTGTGAAGACTCCTGGATCAGTCCTTGCCTGTGGCCAGATCTACCTCCATATTGTTCAGTTATGCAAATCATTAAAGTTAGTTTTTAAATTTAAACTAAGTTCCCATATGATACAATCTCATAAAATGGGATTTCTTAATCTTAGTATTGTTGACAACAGCCCAGATAAATCTTTGTTGACCATCTTGGGCACTGCATGATGTTTAGTAGAATTCTTGACTCCTACCTACTAAATAACAGTAGACTGCCTCCAGTCGTGACAATTAACAATGTCTTCTGTCATTGCCAAGTGTTCCCTGCAAGGCAAAATCACTTATTGTTGAGAACAACTAATATGGAGCACTAGTACACATTTTGGGCATCTTCCTACCCACCATTCCCCCTCTCTTTATCTATCCTGATTTTCATTCATACATCCATGCATTCCTTGCTTTAGTAACTTTACTAAGCCATGTAATCCTATTCTTTGGCCACGGATTTGTTTGATGGCTGCAAAGTAATGAAATCTGGGCTGACGAATTTCAGGAAAAGTGTTTATATCTAGAGGAAAAATTCCTCCTTTTTTTCCTGAAGTTAGGTAATTCTACAACTAGATTTGTAGAACTGTTTAGATGTGGGAATCATGGGAAAACACCTTGTGATCTTGTTGAGAAGACAGCCTTTAGACTAAAATGGAGACAGATCAGAGTAAGACAAAAAATCCGAAGCTTCTGACAAGTCTATTGTGCAGTGAATCAGACCAATGCAGAAGCCTTCCTGCTTCAAGAGTGAATATGTCCCTTTTATTGACAAACTTGTTTGAATTATGTGGTCTGTTACTTAGAATCTATGTGCCCTGATTCAAAGCATTTGTTTAGCCTTGGCATGTAAAAAAAAAGTTCCAAACAGTTTAGCCTGTGCTGTCAGATAGAAGATTCTATAATGAAGGGAATGTTCTATATCTGCAATGTCCAATAAGATATTCACAGCCACATGTGGCTATTGAGTCCTGGAAAGTTGGCTAGTATGACTGAGGAACTGAATTTTTTATTATTAGAGGAAACACACGTAGTAAGAGATCTACTGTCTTAACAAAATTTTAAATGTACAATATAGTATTGTTAACTATAGGCACAAAGATTACTGAAGAACTCTAGACTTTGTTTTATATAACTGAAATGTAATGCTTGAGTAGCAACTGTTTCCCTCCCACCATCCCATGACTGCCATTCTACTACTTGTATGTGTTTGACTATGTAAGATATTTCATGGAAGTTCAATTTCTAATATGATCTAACTTAATTTAAATCACCATATATAGAGAGTGACTACTGCCACTGGACAGCACAGGTCTAGAATAAGGTTTTTTTTGTTGTTGTTGTTGTTTGTTTTTTGGGTTTTTTTAATGTTCATGTAATTAGAGCTTTAGTTAGCAAGAAGCCATAGCCTAGAGAGATGGTAATGTCCCCTTAACAAAACCAACAAGTCCACAAATATTTTTTATTCTATTATTCTTAAGGTAAGCACATGTAACAAGAGATCTAGCCTCTTAACAAACTGTGGGATGGAAAAAAACAAAGGAACAGGACAATTTGGCGACTATCAGGATTCCAGAGAATGCCACAGCTGGCACTGCTCTGAGGGCTAACTAAAGCACATGAAGAATTTTAACCTGCACAAATCTAAAGTGCAATCTACTTGGTCTTCTATTTAGCAAAATGGGGAGCATCTAGATTGGAAGATCCTGAGTTAGGTGCCCACCAAGGCCCAATCATCTGGAGTGTATGGAACACATAACTGTGGTCATGACAACATTTGTCTATAATTTCCTCAGTGGGCATCATAGGCATTAATAACAACAAATATTCTCATCTTTTAATTTGGATTTCCTCAGCCATGTAAGATGCTTGTTGTCATCCTCTCCCTACCAGTAAATAGAGAACAAAGCTGGTAAGCAAGTGCTCTTTCTTCTGAATCAAGATGTCCTTTAGAAACTTCAGTAAGCTACCATGAAACCCTCCTCACAGATCCTTAAAACTCCTCTACTTTCTCTTTTAGGCCCCTTTCCTTCTTTCTAGGAAACAATTCTAGAAATACTTAGATCGACTTCAAAACGCTGTGCTTGTTACTGTATTGAAATTGTTGGTCTCTACAGGGCTTGCACCTACTGAGGGAGACACAGCTTGCATCTGTGCAGGTACCAAATCACTCTGTCTTTATTCCCAAATCTGAAGGACATACTTGAAATTAAATCACCGACTGCTCCAGTAATTTACAAGCAACAGGTTGCGCGTATGTCTTTAGAGTGGAAGTGTGGTGATGTACTTGGATTGCAAAATAGTTAACAACTGTGGAGTCGAGCCTTTCCACTACAGAGCTCTCCAAATCAGAGCTGTTTCAAAAACTTAGAAACCAAAGGAATTGGTGGGTGAGTCCTGCTCTGTGTGTTTTCTCTGATGTGAAAGAGCCTCAGTACCATGGGGGTTTGCCAGCGTGTCTGAACAGCAAACCCAGCGGGAAAGAAACTAGCTTGGGGGGGGGGGGGCTGCCAACAGGTGGGGCATGCTAGCAACTGCAAAACTCACTACTGACACAAAAAAGGATTCCCAAAACCAAAGAGGCATCAGCAGCCTGCAAGCTTCACATATCAGGCCTTGTGCTGCTTTTCCCTGGTACTTCTCTGCCCATGGCATAGCTTATGTGAAATCTGAAAACCCAAAAATCTGCAGTTTTTCAACAAACGGAGTGGCACTATTTCTGGGTTCATACTAAACATCGCTCCCTCTTTGGGGAAAGAGGAAGAAATAAAGTCTGCTACAGACTGAATTAATAAGCTGCCAGGTCTTTGGTACCTTACTAAGCAGGTGCTATAATAATCTTTAAGAAAATGGCCAAAAGAAATATTAATATCTCTGCTGAGAAAAAGTATTGTACTTTGCCCAGCATTGGAACATTTGCCAAAATCATAAGCAAATATTTAGGTTAGGGAGACATCTGCCAAGGTAAAGGTCTTTCAGTGAAAAGGGCATTGGAAACTTCTGTCTGGAATATAATACTTTGCCAAATCAAAGTAACAAAAGTGAGAATAAAATATATCAAAATGTTGATGGTTTGTTTCAGACAGACAAGGGGAAAAATTAAAGAGGAAAATAGTGTCTGCTTGGGCATCCAAATATTTTTTTTTTAAGATTTTATTTATTTGACACAGAGAGAGAGATTACAAGTAGGCAGAGAGGCAGGCAGAGAGAGAGGAAGAAGCAGGCTCCCTGCCCAGCAGAGAGCCCGATGCGGGGCTTGATCCCAGGACCCCGAGATCATGACCTGAGCCGAAGGCAGAGGATTAACCCACTGAGCCACCCAGGCGCCCCGTGCTTGGGCATCCAAATATTAAAAAAAAATTTTTTAAACTGAACCCATTTAAAATTACCCATTTATACTAAATATAAGTATATAAAATGAATGAATAATTAATAGGGAAAGACGAGAAAGGATGTGAGCTTCCTGGAGAGGTAAATTCCAAGTTTGAGCCAAGTGTTCTTTCCAGACTATTCTCTTTGGAAGAATTTCCTGCCAAAAGTATGCTCCCAGGCTCACCTCAGGTGATGCATTAACATTCTGAAAGCTTTTACCTAAACCAATAAATGAAACTCCCTGATTAGCTCTAAGCCCTGTAGACTCAATAACTTTACCTATTAATTAACGAAGGAACAAGTGAAAGAAGGAGAGAAGTATAGGGCAAGAAATCTTGCCATTTCTATTAAGTATTAGGAGGACAACAACAAAAATGAAAATGAATGATTTATAGCCACCCTTTTCTGGGCAGTATGTTGAAATAGCTAGATTTTGGATATAAATAACAAACTAGCTGATTGCTGATCCGTATATGTATAGGCCTGCATGTATATGTGAGTGTATAGTTTTTCACACATATAGATTCAGAATGTTTACTAGTAAGTATAAATATTTATGACACATTTGTAAATTCTAAGGAAATGCTGTTATGGGTAAGTGTCACTTCAAAACTTGTGATGCTGGGACTTTTAGAAGATTACAAATACATTTCCTAATAGAAACCAAGTATACATCTCATAATAGGATGAAAGGCCACCATAATGATTTCCCTTTCCACTCAGAAATTAAAGTGATGCTTGGATTTTTAAAGATACAGAGGATATATGGCAATGAAATATTTATTGACTTAACCAGAAATATCACACACAGATAAGTTTCCCTTTTTAAATAACTGATCCATTTGGATAGGAAAATGTTACATTTTTGAAACACAAAAGCACCTGGAGTGGGGATAAAGCCAGGGTTGGTTGCAGAAATTCTAGATGAGTTTCTAAGTCACAAATCAGCCCCTGACAAGAGCAGCATTGAAGAGTTTCATAGTATAAATATGCAGAGGTTATACTTCAGTCTGGAGAAGATGTGGAAAGCAACACTATCTAAACCTAATATGATTTTAATATAAGCCATATGTTTGCTCTCTGTATATCTCTATAGAATCACCAAATTTAAAAGAGCAAATTCCATCTACACTAACCTGATCATCCTTTTCTCTAGAAGGTGACAAACAGTGTCTCTTAAGAATTGTTAAGCTGGGGTGCCTGGGTGGCTCAGAGGTTAAAGCCTCTGCCTTCGGCTCAGGTCATGATCCCAGGGTCCTGGGATCGAGCCCCGCATCGGGCTCTCTGCTCCGTGGGGAGCCTGCTTCCCTTCCTCTCTCTCTCTGCCTGCCTTCCTGCCTACTTGTGATCTCTCCCTCTGTCAAATAAATAAATAAAATCTTTAAAAAAAAAAAAAAAAAAAAAAAAGAATTGTTAAGCTGAATTCCCTAGTGATCAGAAGTTAAAATTAAATATGCTGACTTCTTATTTTAATATAAAACTATGTAGTTATCAAAATTTACATATTAGGAATGTCTAAGTGAATATTCAGTGAATACTTTGTCCAAATACAAGAATAAACAAATACATTAAAGCAGTAAATTTTCACTTAAAAATGTGACTAAAAATCAAGACATCATGTATGGTAGTACTATCAAAAGTAAATTTTGAAAATAGAGACTTTTCAATCAGTTAATGAGCAATCTCCAAGATGGTTTATTTACCCTACAAAACTCATGCTGATTATACTAAGTGATTTAGGAGCTATCACAGAATAAAAAGAGCTCTGTATTTAAGGGTTTTCTATTGGAAGACTAAATTATATGATAAATACATGAAATTAACCTGCAAAGACAAAATTGTTAAGAAAAGGAGTAAACATGAAGATGGGATATGATAAGGAAAAAAAAAAGAACTGGAGCTTGTCTGGAAAGATGGTGCTTTTGTAAGTATATAAGTGTTTTGACGGTGGGATATACAAAATTTGGAATAAAAGGAACTAAATTAACTGCTGGACATTAATCTTAAAGATAGAAATCTAGAAATCACAATGAGACTGAATGACTTTCACGAGACCAAACTATGTTTGAATTCCTCAGTATATTTAAGGAAAGGGTGCATTTTCTTCAGCAAGGGTATGGGTTGCTAAGGAACCCTGAAAAAGAGAGTATCAGAGGAAAATGACAGGGCTCTAGCTTCCCAGGGAGAGCAGCTAAGTTATTCATTGGCTACGAAATGAAAGATCCATTTAACCTTCCTTCATCTGATCCCTGATCTCTACACAAGCTTTCAACCCAGTGTTTCTTTCCTTCCAAAAGAATGTGATGAAGACTAAAACTAAGGATAGTATATCAAACTAAGGATAGTTAGATAGTATAGAAGTAATGCCTCTGAAGACAGGCGCCCTGATTCATAACTGGACTCCACCGCCTACTATCTGCACACTTATCCTATCTGGAACTTGTACTATCTATATAAGTTCCTTGAATTCCTTGTGACTCAATTTCCCTATCTATGGAGTAGGCTTAATGATGGCTAGATCACAGAGCTTTGGGGAGGATTAAATGGACATAACACAGTTAGTGGGATGGAAAGGCATCTAGTAAGCACTCAAAAATATAATGTATTATCATGATAATTCATATAGCCCCATGCAGTTGTTCCCATGATAAATTAAAATATGATCTCTTCTTAAGCAGCTTATACACATTCAAGTTACATATATGCCATTAAATAATTGCCACGAAGGGCCACATTTCCAGTCTGTGTGCAAGTGCTCCTACTGCCAATAAGTGGGCAGTTTGCTGCTATTTCTGTTCCATAAGTTTTTCTTTAAGATTTTATGTCTTTATTTAAGCGAGAGCACAAGCGTGCAGCACACACACAAGTCGGCGGCGGAGGGGGTGGGGGGTGTAGTTTGCAGGGGCAGAGAGGGATGGAGTAGAACAAGCAGACTCTGCACTGAGTGCAGAGCCTAATACAGGCCTCAATCCCACAACCCTGAGATCACAACCTGAGCCAAAACAAACAGTTGGATGCTTAACCAACTGAGCCACCCAGGTGCCCTCCACATGCATTTTCTTAATAAGGTTTCATTTCCTGGAGACTGCTTCTCCTGGGGTATAAAAGTTCAGCATCAAAGCTGTTATATGACAGGTTATATCCTGTTAAATTTCTTCAAAATTAACATTTTTTTTCAAAGTTTAGTTCTGTGAAATAGTCACATGGCATGCTGCAAAAATAGAGTAACTTTGTCTAAAAAGGTTGAGAAATGTTGCATACAATAGCCTTCTCTGAGTTTCACAGAATTTCCATTCCCTGTTCTTATCCACTAGATCAATAACAGCTCTTTATTGGTTCTTTTCTGTATGGATATCACTTCAAAAACTGGGCTTATCGCTTATTGGTTTACTTCCTCCGTAGTCAGTGGTGAAGTACAAGCTGGATCACGACATCAGAAAATAAAAGTAGCATGCTTTTTCGTAATAGCCTTTGTCCAGAACTTGCTAATTTTGGCTACTATTGCCTCCCAAGTAGTGGCTTTGTTTCTAATTTTAACCTTTCATCTAATTTAAGTCCATATTGCCATAAATGACATCCTTCTGAAAAAATACATGTGTCTAGTCATCTCTTAATTTAAAATTATTTATGTAAGAGGTAATAAGTACATTTCAACTTCCACGCTGTTATGAACTCAGTGTGTCCTATCAAAATTCCTATATGGAAGCCCTAAGTCCCAGTGTTGCTGTATTCAGAGATGAGGCTTCTAAAAAAAGTAATTAAGGTAAGGGGCACCTAAGTGGCTCAGCTGGTTAGGAGTTTGACTCTTGATTTCAGTTTAGGTCATGATCTTAGGGTCAAAGGATCGAGCCCCACACAGGGCTCCACATTTAGCATGGAGTCTGCTTGAGATTCTCTCTCTCTCCTCTCCCTCTGTCCCCGTGACTGTCACCCCTCCCCCTTTCTCAAATAAATCTTTAAAAAAAAAAAAGTAATTAAGGTTAAAAGCACTCATAAGTGTGGGGTCCTGATTCACTAGGGTTAATGTCCTCTTAAGAAGAAACACCAGAGAGCTCACCCTCACTTTCTCTGTGCCTGCACTGTGGAAAGCCATGTGAGGACACAGGAAGAAGGTGGTGGTCTATAAGCCAGGAAGACATCTCTCACCAGAAACCAAATTGGCTCTTATCTTGATCTTGGACTTGTAGCCTCCAGAACTGTGAGGAAAAAAATTTTGTTGCTTAAGCCACTTATTCTATGGTATCTTATTATGGCAGTTGGAACTGCCTCATACACACACCATAGAGATGGATTTTATTGGTGGCAGCCTGGTGTTACAAAGCTCATTAAGGACAAAATACAATGATTTATGAATAATATTGGGAGAATTGCAGTATATATGCCATGTGGCTGGCTTATTTGAATTACTTATCATGTTATCCCTAGCCCTTCATGGCTTGGTCCCAACATACCATGGGCTAGCAAGCAGAATCTCCTAGAGGAAAATGTTACAATGAATTGATCAGTTTCTCTTTAAAATCATGACCCCAAGCCCGAGGGCACTCACTACTATCTGGCAACCTTCTAGAGTTCTCCTGATTGTCTTCCAATCTGAGCCTTCTATTCCACTCTCAAATCTGAATACCCTTCCTCCATCTACACTTATAGCTGATGAACTTGCTGCATGTATAAACATCCTGCTACTATATCCATCTTTTCTTTGGTCATAGTTGTGACAAGATCATTTTTCCCAAAAAGGCCGGTGCTTCCACAGGAATGACAGAACCATGCCAGTTACTTCAACATAGAGAATTTAATACAGTAAATCAGTTAAACACATGCTGGGACTAGAAAAGACTAGAAAAGAGAACACATAGGTCAATATTACAGGAGGCAGCTTCTCTACATTTGAAGAACACAGGAAAAAGCCTGGGGTTGTTGAATCTCATAGAAAAGCCCTGTGGAACTGAAAACTGGCTCACCGAAGATGGGACAATTCTCAGCTCTGAGCCCCACATGAACTTCCAGCCTGGGAGGGTTCAGTGACACTGTGAAGGTATAGCAGGAAGCCAGACACTGGAACCAGGTGATGCTGGGAAGGGAGTGTTAGGAACAACAAATAAACACAAAGGAAGTCCCTTCCTCCATTAGTCCTACTTCCAAGCTCATTCCAGTGCCTCCAGTTGGTGGAACCTAACAGGAAACAAGCAGGTAAATGAAAATGTGCCTGCAGCATCTCTGGTCAAACCTCACAGAGTAGAACAAAGAAGAATGGGTACGGAGTTAAGAGACAATGGATTTATAATCGGCATATTCTGTTGTTTCACTCTCACACCTTAAGTTTCTTTCTCTCTATCATATAAGTCCATCAGCATTCCAACATATTCTCAAATTGTCCATAAAATCCCCTGAGGACATGCCTCTCTATAGCTACTATCCCACATTGCTAGTCCACTTCCTAACAAAAATTCTCAAAAGAGCTCTCTAAAAGTCCACTTCCCCTCAATTTACTACCATTCAAATATGAAGCCACTTCAACTGGTCTTCACTCCCATCCTTTGGCACAGTTCCATAAATACTAATTCTTACCAGTATTACCAAAGCCAAGGATCCTTCTTTGTGTTGACATCTGTGCACTCACCCCAAGTGGCTACTCTCTCATCTGGGAAACACGTTCCTATGTGGACTCTCATGAATTCCTGTTCTCTTCATTGGCTTCTTCGTCCTCTGTACTTGCATCTCTTATTTTACTTCATTTCTAAATGTTAGTCTGTAACAGATTTGGTCCTCATATATAACATTTCTGTAACCTCACTCATTACATAAAAATCTGATGTAGGCTTAACTTTTTTGTTGCTGTTGTTTTTTGTTTTGTTTTGTTTTGTTTTTAAACAGTGTCTATATGCTGATAAACTCCAAATTCACATTATCGAAACGGTATGCGGTACTTCTGGACTCCGTGTATCCAATAAACTAATACTTTTCCTTCATTGTTGTAAAAGCAATACAAACATGATGTGGCTCAAATGATATCTTCTTTTTTAAACCTGATACCTCTTTGTCTTTATTTTTTTTAGTAATCTTTACACCTAACATGGATCTTGAATTTATGATGCTGAGATTGTGTCACATGCTCTTTCCACTGAGCCAGCGAATGCCCCTTATTTACTATCTTAAAACATTTTTCTTCTTCAGTTTTCTCCAAGACAGGAACTGGAATCAATTCTTACCAGTTGCTCAAGTTAAAAACTAAGAAATTATCTTTAATGATCCTGATGTTTTTATATCCAATACAGGGATGTCCTCGCTTTTACTTCCAAATAGATCTAAAATCTATTTGCTTCTTGCTATTTCCACTTTTAGCACTAAGAATCCAAGCCACCGTTACCATGTAGACCATTCTAATATCTTTACTCGTTATCCTGCTCCTATGCTCTCCCATTCTAACTCATTCTCTCCAGAATAGCCAATGAGCTTAAAAAAAAAAAAGAAAAAGAAAAAAAAGAAAAAAATCAGATCTGGCTATTTCCCTTTAAAACAACTTAATGGCCTCCTATAGCACTTAGGATAAATTCCAAATGATATTCCATGGCTTATAGGGCCTTGCCTAACTATCTGTATTTACTGTGTATAAGTCTCCTACCAACAACTCTCTATATTCCAACAACACTGATCTTTTTTCAGCTAAATTTTTTGGCACTTACTATATGCTACTATTATCTAAACAAAGTTCCTATCTTTATGAATACAGAGTATAATAGAAAGTGATGCAGATATAGACACACACAATTATAGATCTCAATACCACTGTATAGAAAATAAACAAAAGGATTTTAGGACAGAAAATAGATTATGTTTGGTGACCTAAGCTAAAATAAGCAAGCAAAAAATTTAATAATTAACCATTCAAAAGATAATAATAAAAAAAAAATTCCAAGCAGAACAATATCATATGGATAGATCTAAAAAGCTTAGTGTAGGCAAGCACCTGGCAGAAGTTCAAAACAGCCTGAGTGTAGTAAAGGAAAGGGAAATAGGCCAGGGATACGGTTGGAGGACTATAGCAGCCTGACCAATCAGGCCATTATGGGGTTCTTGACCATCATACTATTGAGAGATTGCTCATCCTTGCTGTGGGTGGCTGGCCAGTGTACAAGGATGTTTAGCGACATTGCTGGCCTTTGGGTACAAGTAGCACATGCCCCCTGTTGTGACATTAAAACTGTCTCCCAATATTGCCAAACATTCCATGGGGAACAAAGCCACCTTTAGTTAAGAACCACTGGAATATAAATAGTAAGAAGTTAGATTAACATTCTTAACATTAATCATTCACTTAATGTTTTATTCAATTATTCAGTATATATATTGAGAACCTAATTTATGTGTTAGCCACTATGATCAAGAGATCAAGACAAATCCCTGTCTTCAGTAATCATACAATCTGGTACAGAATAAATTTTCTGAAAAAATAATAGCAATTGTCTACTTACATTTGTCAAAAGTACTCTGAAGAAAAAGTTTATTTTTCCAAGGCAAAATCAGTTAAAAATAAATTTAGTCACTTAGCATCCCTTCACAGACCAAATATCCTTTGTATAACATCCAAGTAATGTTTACATTCCATCTTCAATTGTATTTGTTGATATATTTTACATAAACATAAATTTTTAGAAGTTTTAAAATCGCCTCCATCAGAAAGGATGAATACCCAACTTTTGTAGCAACATGGACGGGACTGGAAGAGATTATGCTGTGAAATAAGTCAAGCAGAGAGAGTCAATTATCATATGGTTTCACTTATTTGTGGAGCATAACAAATAGCATGGAGGACAAGGGGAGATGGAGGGGAGAAGGGAGTTGAGGGAAATTGGAAGGGGAGGTGAACCATGAGAGACTATGGACTCTGAAAAACAATCTGAGGGTTTTGAAGGGGTGGGGGGGTGAGAGGTTGGGGGAACCAGGTGGTGGGTATTAGAGAGGGCACGGATTGCATGGAGCACTGGGTGTGGTGCAAAAACAATGAATACTGTTATGGTGAAAAGAAATAAAAAATTTAAAAAAAAGAAGTTTTAAGATCCTGGAAGATGGCATTTTGGTACTTTATATTAAATGATCCACACTTACTATGAAAATCTGATGAAAAAGAATGCAAGGCCCGAATACCTGATTTGATAATCAGAGCCCAATGGGATGAAAATACAATAATTTTCCTAAATGAAAGAGGATATGTTGACAAAACAATGAAACATAGCAATGAAATTAAAGATAATTTTTTAAGATTTTATTTATTTGACAGAGAGATCACAAGTAGGCAGAGAGGCAGGCAGATAGAGATGGGAAAGCAGGCTCCCTGCTGAGCAGAGAACCCAATGTGGGGCTCCATCCCAGGACCCTGAGATCATGACCTGAGCTGAAGGCAGAGGCTTAACCCTCTGAGCCACCCAGGTGCCCCAAAGATAATTTTTAAAAACTATAAACAGAAAACAATAAAAATATGTGACTATAAACAAGTGATAAATCCACATGAGGGGAGGGGACAAATTTCTCTTAGCCATATGGAGTTAATGGTGATTCACAAAGACCATTTAAAGGCAGACACATAGGTCAATAGTAATATATAATAGTGAGAGATCATCGCCATCACCATCATCCCAGCCATTCCTCATATGCCCAACTGCACAAAGTGCTAGACTTAATGTAGTGCCAAGTGAGTGAAAAATTGTTCCTAATCTCCACCCAAGACAGGATATAATAAGAATATTGTTAGTGCTTTAACAGCTCCAGTCTAACTGATATTTGAATTTTATCTTTAAGACTTAAGAGACAGGGTCCACACAACTTTTGTATAAGATCTAAAAGGTCTCTAGCAGAGTGTGATTTAAAAAATAATAATAATAATAAAATAAGCCTTACAAGTATATTGCACATAACAGCTGATCTCTGGGCAATGTTTCCTGGCATCAGGATTTCTCTTAGTAACTAAACATGTGTTTAGCCTTGGTGATAAAAGCTGGCATTTCCATTTTTAAATGTTAAAGAAGCAATGATCTGCTTTAGAAAGCAAGCTTTTGGTTATTGGGTATGTCTAAACAAATGTCTGTTTACCAAATACTAACATACACTTATCTCATTAGGAACATTGCCAATATGAAGGTGACTGCCCCAAGCAAGCATCAGCAGATAATGTATGTGGTTTTAGTTATTACCATTCATCTCAATACACATAATGTTCATATTTTTGAAATTGTAAGGTAACTGTTTTATAAATAATTGAATTTGATTGACAATATCAGAACAATGGAGCTATATTTTTTAAAGAAAGCAAAAATGTTAACTTTGTGATTTACAAAAAAATATAATCTGTTAAACTGTTTGTATGAACCAAATCATGTTCATTCCTTCAAAATTCATCTTTTTGAGGGAAGTTTATACCTATAAATGTGTACATTGAGAAAGAAAAAAAATAAATCAACAATATAACTTCACACCTTCAAAAAATTAGAATGAGAAAAAAAAACTAAACTCAAACACTAGCAGAAGGAAAGAAAAATGAGATTAGATCAGAAATAAATGAAACAGAGAAAAGGAAAACAATAGAAAAAAATTAATGAGAGACAGAGTCTCACTTAGACTCAGAAATAAAACAAGAGGCATTACAAGCAATGCCACAGAAATTAAAAGGATTATGGGGTGTCTGGGTTGGCTCAGATGGGTAAGTATCTGCCTTTGGCTCAGGTCATGATATCCTGGTCCTGGAATCAAGCAAGCCTAGTGTCGTTGGGCTCCCAGATCAGCAGGAAGCCTGCTTTTTCCCCTCCCCCCCACTCCCAATGTCTCTGTCTCAAATGAATAAATAAAATCTTTGTGTATTTATTTTACATTTTTTTTTATTTGTCAGAGAGAGAGAGTGCACAAGCAGAGAGAGCCTCAGGAAGAGGGAGATGCAGGCTCCCTGCTAAGCAAGGAGTCAGAGACTCAGGACTTGATCCCAAGAACCCAAGATCATGATCTGAGCTAAAGGCAGATGCTTAACAGACTGAGCCACCCAGGGGTCCCTAAATAAAAATCTTAAAAAAAAAAAAAAGAAAAGAAAAGAAATTAAAAGTATTATAAGAGAATACTATGAGTAATTGTATGTCAACAAATTGGATAACTTAGAAGCAAATTCCATGAATACAAAGCTTATCAAATTGAATTACAAAGAAATAGAAAATCTGAATAGACTAATAAATAAAAAGATTGAATTCATAATTAAAAAGTCTTCCAAGTCGGGGCGGGGGGTGGTCTCGGTCAGTTAAGTGTCTGTCTTCAGCTCAGGTCATGATCCTAGGGTCCTGAGATCAAGCCCAACATCAGGCTCCTTGCTCATTGAAGAGCCTGCTTCTCCCTCTCCCTCATCCTGCCACTCCCCCTGCTTATATGTGTGTTCTCTCTGTGTCAAATAAATAAATAAAATCTTTAAAAACAAACAAACAAACAAATCTTCCAATTAAAGAAAATTCTGGTCACTCACCCAAACATTCAAAGAATTAAGACCAATATTCCTGAAACCTTTCCAAATATTTGAAGAGAAAGGAACACTTCCAAACTCATTCACTATGGAAGCAAAGCCAGAAAAAATCAACAGAAGAAAACTATGGACCAATATCTCTGATTTCATTGAAAAATCCTAGCAAATAAGATTCAATAGCACATTAAAAAGATTATATACCATGACCAAGTGAAATTTACTCCTGGAATGCAAGGATGGTTCCATATAGGGAATTCAGTCAATGTAATACACTGTGCTGACAAATGAAGGACAAAAAACCAATGATTATCTCAATTGATAGAGAAAAATCATTTCATAAAATTCAACACTCATATGTGACATAAAACTACAAAGTAGGAATAACAACAAATATAACATAATAAAAATAAAACATAATATAAATTTATGACAAACTCAGTGGTGAAAAACCAAAAGATTTTCCACTAACGTCAGGAACAAAGCAAGAATGACAGCACTTATCATTTTTATTTAATGTATAATGAGAAGTTCTGGCCAGAGAAATTAGTCAAGATGAAAGGCATAAAAATGGAAAAGAAAGAATAAAATTATCTTTGTTCAAAGATTACATCATATAAATGTAGAAAACCCTAAAGATGCCACAAAAGAAATGTGAGAAATAATAAATTTATCAAAGCTGCATGATCCAAAATTAATACACACAAATCAGTGTGTTTCTGTATGCTAATATTAAGCATTCAAAAAGGAAATCAAGAAACAATTCCATTTATGATAACATAAAAACAGAATAAAATACTTAAGGAATAAATCTAACCAGGGAGGTGAAAGATTTATACACTGAAAATTACAAAAGATTAAATAAAGAAACAAATAGATGGAAAGCTATCCAGAGTTCATAAGTTGGAAAACATAATAATGTTAAGATGTTCTTATATAACCCAAAGTTATATATAAATTTGATGAAATTGCTGTCAAAATCCCAATGATACTATTTGCAGAAATAGACAAATTCATTCACAAATTCATATGGAATCCCTCATGAATGAAAGTAGTCAAACAATCTGGAAGAAGAACAACAAAGATGGAAGACTCACACTTTCTTATTTTAAAACACAAAACTAAAGTAATGAAAATAGTGAGGTACTGGTACAAACAAATACAAATAGAGCAGTGGAATAGAGGACCCAGAAATAGAGAACCCTTGCATATCGGGTCAAATGATCTTCCACAAAGGTGCCAAGGCCACTCAATGGGGAAAGGACAATTTATAAAAATAGTACTTGGAAAACTGGATATTCACATATAAAAGAATGAAGTAGTTTCTTTCTCTTATACCATGTACAAAAATTAACTAAAAATGGATTAAAGACCTTAATGTATGATCTATACTATAAAACTCTGAGAAGAAAAAAGGAAAAACAGCTTTATAACAATGGACTTGACAATGATTTCTTTAATAGGACATCAAAATTACAGGCAGTGAATGCCAAATGGACAAATGGAACTATATCAAACTTAACTTTTGTGTGTCAAAGGACACAATGGAGTGAAAGGCAACCTATGAAATGAAACATTGCAAATCATAAAGAAAAAATTCTAACAATGCAACAAGAACAAAAAACCAAGTGACCCAATTAAAAAATAGACAAAGGACTTGAATAGAATTTTCTCCAAAAATGGTATATAAATGACCAACAGATATATCAAAAGACGGTAACATCACTAATCATAAGAGACATGTAAATCAAAACCACAATGAGATATCACCTAATTCCCATTAGGATAGTTATTATATTAAAAAAAAAAACACAAAAAAACAAAAATAAGTATTGGCAAGGATGAAATACTTCATACTATGAAATAGTATGAAGTTTCTTTAAATATCAAAAATAGAACTACCGGGTGCCCAGATGGCTCAGTGAGTTAAGCCTCTGCCTTTGGCTCAGGTCATGATCCCAGGGTGTGGGATCAAGCCCCACATTGGGCTTTCTGCTCAGCAGGGAGCCTGCTCCCCACCCCTCTCTCTGCCTGCCTCTCTGCCTACTTGTGATCTCTGTCTGTCAAATAAATAAATAAAAATCCTTAAAAAAAAAAAAAAAGAGAGAGAGAGAGAGAGAGGCTTGTCCAGGATTCTCGGAGTCCCTCCTAACCACTGGATGAGAAATGTCGCACACTGGAGTGGCCGCTGGAAGTTGACTGAGCTGTCCTGCCATCCTGGTTCAAGTTACCCTTTAGATCATGTGATATAAGAGATACATCAATTTCTAACTTATTTTACTCACTATATTCTATAGTCTATGATAGCAATTTAGCTATTTTCTAAATAACACGAAATTTAAGTAGGAGGGGACTACAAAATTGGTTTTGATATAAAGGCAAAAAGTTCCTCATTTCTTAATCATATGTATTTATAAAAACTATCATAAAGTGACTGTTTTCTGAAGAATAACTTGGTTAAAAATAAACTCATCAAAACATTTTTTAAAATCTTGCCTAGGGGCGCCTGGGTGGCTCAGTGGGTTAAGCCTCTGCCTTCAGCTCAGGTCATGCATGATCTCAGGGTCCTAGGATGGAACCTTATGTCAGGCTCTCTGCTCAGCAGGGAGCCTGCTTCCCCCTCTCTCTCTCTCTCTGCCTGCTTCTCTGCCAACTTATGATCTCTCTGTCAAATAAATAAATAAAAATCTTTTAAAAAATTAAATAAAAAATAAAAATCTTGCCTATTAGGCAAATGCAATATTTTACTATGTTTAAATATTTATATAAACTTACATGCATCTTTATTGCAACAAATCTTCAACAGCAGACATGAAAATGCCTAGGCTAAATTTGATATGTAGGGGAATATGATACAAAGAAATCTTATCCATATTAGTTCTCTTCATCAATACCCAATACAAAACTAACGAACATTAGCATAGATAAAAATGTAACACTTCCTTCATCACAGCAGAGTAACTTTCTAGGCAACAGTGTAGTTTTACTTGAAATATATTCTTTGTTATACTCTAGTAGAATATGGGAAAATGCATATGGGGAATGTTCTATAGAAGCATAGCCAACCCATACTTCATATGATTATATTTGTAAATCTTTATTTTAGATCAATTTGGTGCAAGTTACTCTCACTTGAGTAGGACAGGATATGATTAGGTTGGTTTTGTTCTAAAAATGTACAGCTCGTTTTATTTCCTGAACTCTGTCTATGATTTACATTCTACTATCCCTGCTGTTCACTGACACCTACCATAATATAATCATATCCCTCTAGTTTTGTTCTATTTCTTTTCATACTTCCTCTTAATTACCCCTTTTGTACCCCTTGTCTATGGTCTCTGTGTCTCTAATACATGGAGGTACTAATTTCACAACCCCCAAGGCTTGTCAGGTTAAAGATTAATGAGCAGACTATACTCAGAGGCTTTGGAAAGGTTAAGCATAATTACAAATGGGTATTTTATGCAATGCTGGAGATGTGCAAGCTGTTTTTTTAAAAAGGGCAAGAAAAAAGGTAATGAAACTTATGGGATTCATGTCAACCATTGTATCTCAAAAAAAAAAAGTCTTGTTAAAATGAGAAATTAACATGCTAAAAGGGATTGTTAAATTCTACTCTTTGTTTTATTATGATTAAAACACACATGTGCACATGCAGGCATGCACACACACACACACACACACACCCCTGTGTGGGACAAATTGGATACAATTACAGGTCTGTAATTACGAAAAATCACTTTTTCATATTTAGGGTAAAATATACAGTTTGAAATAAACACAGTAGTGGAGCACTGCTACTAGAAAAATTAAACAGCATTTAGAGAGGGAATACATAGTTTCCACTTGAAATTTTATAGCTCACCATGAAAAGAACTACCTTCCATGTAAAAAAATAACTTAAACCTTCTTTAAAGGTTCAGTTACACAACTATTGTAAAATTTAAACTGAACATCTGGCCATCCTAGCACCATGGGGATGGTAGTAGGATTATAGTAATTAAAAGAAATCCAGTCAGTGTTTTACTAATTATAAAGTGTTACCAGGGTTAAAACATTGATGTTTAAAAGTCAGAAAGTTGTTGACCTAATTGGAGTTGCTTTTTCCCAAAATGTTTCAGAATAAGGGAGTATGTTGGAATTAACTTTGCTCAAAAGGAAAGAGGGAGAGAGAGAGAGAGAGAGAGAGAGACAGAATATTGATCTCTAAATGTTGAGAAGTGAGAGTGGTTTATTTTATTTTTTTAAGAGATTAGACTTACTAGTGTTAATTTAGTTCCTCTCATTAGTCAAGCTCCTACTAAGGGCAGCCTCCACGTGTCCACCATCTCTCTCCACTTATCAAACTCAGACATTACAATGGTAGTCTCTCATACTTGCATCATCATTTTTCTCTACCAAAAAAATTCCATTAACATGTGAGGTTTTTTTCATCTCATTTAAAAAGTGTGGAAACCCACTCTTTTGACTCCATTACCTATCTCCCACCCCATTTTATTCATTTTCTTTATAGCAAAATTCCTCAGAATAACTCAGAAAGACTGTATTTTTCCAGTCTGACTCCTAGCTTTTCAATCTATTTTAAAGTCACTTCAATCAGGCTTTCAAAAGCACACCAATTCACTGAAATGCCCATTGTCAAGGTTATCAATGATCTCCCTAAATCCAATATCCAATCCCTGTCCTCCTCTTCCATGGCCTAACAGCATGTGGCATATAATTCCTTCCTTCTTGACACATTTCCTTGACTTGGCATGCAGGGCCTTTTCAAGTAACTAGTTTGACACTTAACCTCTTTGGCTGTTCTACCCCATTCTCTTTTCTAGCTCCTAATCTTCTAAATTCTTACTTTTGTTTAGGAATGGCCCAACACACTCTTTGAACATTTTCTCTCTGCTATTGAAACTCTCTCCCTTTCAGTGAGCTACTCCAGTCTCATGCCTAGACTGATGATTGTTGGGCAAGAATTTTTACTGTTGACCAACTATCCAAGTTCTCCCTCAAATCACCCATACTCCCTGCAGTTAGGTAAGTCTACTAGGATTGGGCATTACCAAAAGGTAATGTCTATCTCTTCTAGGCAAAGCACCTAAGAACTGGTATGAGACCTTCCTACAAATGATGATGGTGATACTTTGTGATAGTGAAGGCCTCGTGGAAATAGTGGAGTCCTGAGAAGGGATCAACTTTTATGTCTGAATCCAGTGCTTGGAAAGGAGCTGCTATGAGAAGAGGGGATAGCAGACGTTGTTTGAAAAAGAAAGCATTTTGGGGGTGCCTGGGTGGCTCAGAGGGTTAAAGCCTCTGCCTTTGGCTCAGGTCATGATCCCAGGGTTCTGGGATCGAGCACCACATCAGGCTTTCTGCTCAGCAGGGAGCCTGCTTCCTCCTCTCTCTCTCTATCTCTCTCTCTGTCTGCCTCTCTGCCTACTTGTTATCTCTATCTGTCAAATAAATAAATAAAAATCTTCAAAAAAAAAAAACATTTTTGCTTTCAGCATGAGGTGAGCAAATGTTTT
The DNA here is from genome assembly GCF_010015895.1 of Lontra canadensis. NCBI lineage: Eukaryota > Metazoa > Chordata > Mammalia > Carnivora > Mustelidae > Lontra > Lontra canadensis. The sequence continues at coordinate 3,186,726 of NW_022631045.1, forward strand.
ATGCAAAATGACAGGTGATAAATATCTTAAGCTTACAGGCCATACTGTCTCTGTTGCAAATACTCAATTCTGCCATTAGAGCGAGGAAGCAGCCATAGACAACTGTAAATGGATATGTGTGGCTGTGTCCCGATAAATTGCATTTACTGAAATGGGGGGTGGGCTACAATTGGCCTATGGGCCATTGTTTGCTGACCCCTACTTTAAGCCAATGTGATATGGGGGTTTCTTTGTTATCACAGCATATAGCTTTGCCTATACTGATAGACACAAATTTCAGATTTAATGTGTTTATTCCAGATGTCTAGGCAAATATGATTGCCATCGGCTCTTAACTGCCCCCGTCCTTTTTTAAAAAAATCCTTTTCTCACCCTCAAAGGTCAGTATCATATTATCAAAACGTAAGCTAGATCATGTCATTCTTTTGCTCAAAATTCTCCAATGGCTTTCTATCTACTTAGTATGTGTCTTAAATTCTTGTAATAGCCTGGAAATAGGGTAACCATTCATTCCAGTTCACTAGGGCAGTACCCAGATACAATCATTGGGTTTCCTCTTTCACTTTCAAAAGTGTGATGAGTTATATTAAACATAAAACTCATGAGGATTTAGCCCCTTCTCACTTCAATGACCTTATCCACTACTATTTTTCTATCTTTCATACTGTGCCAGCCATACTGGCTTCATGGCTATCTCTTGAACACATAAGAAACCATTCAAATTTTAGGATTTCCATTTTTTTGGATGTTCTTGCCCAGAAATACACTTAAATTCCTCATTACTTTTATATCTTTCCATAAATGGCATGTTCTCAATCTTTTAGTTTGAAGTTGTACACCATCCACTTTCTATCCACCTCCCTGATTTATTGTTCACCATAACACGTACGACCATCTATATTACATAAGATCAATATAACATCTTATTTCACTGATTGGGAATCTTTTCACACCAGAATATACCCCCAAAGAAGACAGAGATTACCCCCAAAAAACTTACAGAAATGCCTTTATACAGTAGACACCCTGTAAATATTTTTTATTGAGTAATATCTACAATGAAAATAATTTTCTGAGTCTTAAAGAAGGGATTGCTTCTCCTCAACTTCAGTTGCATTCAACTGACTTAGAGATGATCTGTGTCTTAGCCTGGATCTCCTAGAAAGACTCTTAGGAAAGCATTAAGTGACCATACTTTGTTAAGAAGGTCTAAATCTTCATTAAGAGTGAAGAATGTCTCAAGTGAATGAGAATATTCTAAGAAGCAATGTAAGGTGATACGTTAGAGTGCTCTCCATTATTTCACAAAGAGCTGCTGAAAGACCCAGAAGACTGTTTTACAGGTGATTTTGTTCAGTCACATAGAACACCTCTTGAAAGGCCAAATGGGGGAAACTTACTTTAGCTCAGTCTATTAGAGGGAGAAAGGAAAGAAAATTGATCTACTCTGCTTACTCCTGTCTCATGTTTCCCAATGGTCAAAAGTAGCTGCTGGGGGATTTGATGCCTCCTGAACTTCCTGGTTTGCATTATTTGGTTCTTCCACAACCACTGGAAAGGTCAGATCTTAAATACTGTGGTATGGTGTTTTATTTAAGTTTGTATTTCAAGGACTCAAATACATGAGCCTGGTTGGCCTCAGGCAGAAAAACCGTGTACACTGAGAGGGTTAAGAGGTCAGGGTAGCTGCTGAGAAGGAGCAAGAGGTTGAGTGTCTAGGAGTCTGGGAAGTCAGAGGGAATTTGAAAGGGTACCTAGGATGTGATTTTTATAACCCACTTTGTAAAAAATGGTCACATCCATATTTCAGGCCACAGTTACTACATACATTTCTCTTTTTCAGGAAAACACATGTATTGATTTTGTTTTCTTCCTTTTAATTACCAATATAGTGCTAACTTGTGGAGAGATTCAGTAGCTACCCTAGAATGAATGTCCAACTTTGAACAACAAATTATTAAAGACCTGCTAAAAGTACAGGAGAAAACACTGTTTGCTTAGACTCTAACCTGTGAAGGAATCCTACCACACTTGAAAACTGACTTGCACAAGCTGCTCTGTCAAAGGCTACATTGTGAATTGTGAGGCTGTGGTCAGGTGCACAGTACATAACTGATTTCTATTACCAGCTACTCAGAGGATAGATAATCACCAATGACAATGCTCTCCCCTCCCAGACAAAGTTGAGGTTCTGTCTTCATGGCCATAGTGATGGAACTGAAGATGGGCAATGAGTAATATTGACTTACTCAGAGGTAAATGTAGCTTAGAACAAAAGGGAACAAATTCCTTGCTTAGTCCTAGGAAAGCACGCCATCTAAGCTGTTTTCAGAGGCATGCATGCTACATTTCTTCCCATAAAGTAAAAGAGAAGCTGCTTTTGCGTTCCAAATTACTCCGTGCGGCTACCATTACTTCTTCAGTCTATATACAACTCTGGACACAGAGCTCACCTAAGAAGAAATAACCAGATAGCTAGATGGTTGGATATGCAAGTTCCCCTCAAACACATAAGTCCAAATAGTAATGCTCTAAGTTTCAAAATCTATGCCTGTTCAGGGACCCCTGTGTGGGTCCGTTAAGTGTCTGACTCTCAGCTTCAGTTCAGGTCATGATCTCAGGGTCCTGAGAACTAGCCCCACATTGGGCTTCACGCTCAGGAGTAGTCGCTTGTCTCCCCACCCTATCCCTCCCCTGGCCCCCGCACTCTCTCTCTAGTAAATAAATAAATCTTAAAAAAAAAAAAATGCCTATTCAGCAAACATAATATTCCCTAACACTCTCACATCTGAATTAAAAACATGCCATTCAAGGGACCTATGAAGGATTAGTCTCAACATTTGTAAGTCATGCCTCAGTACTGATCATTCCTCTGTGGACACAGAAACAGACCCTAAAGTTAAGCCTACAAATCGATTTTATGAGATCACTACTCAAGCTAGTTTTTCAGTATCTCTGAGCATCAAAAAGAGGGCTTTACACAGCTGAACTCTAATTTGGATAGTCTGGTAAGTGCTCCTACTTAAGTGTTCATGACACTTTCTCATGATTTCAAAGTTAGATATCAAAATAGGAAATATCTCATTTTTATTTTTAAAGATGAAGCTATTTAGAAACAAAAATTATAACTTCTCCCTTAACCTTCAATTAACAGTTCCTTTTCATGTCCTTAAAGTGATGTTATGATTATGACTTCTTCGTCATTCATTAGTAATTTAGTACTACTATTCATTTATTAGTTATTGCATTTGTTTTATGGTTATTGAAGTAATACTTTGATAAAGAGTAATAAGTAAACGTTTATCTACCTGATGTCCAGATCATAATGCATTTACCAAGACTTTCTTGCTGAGGAGACTTCAACACAAATGTTATCCACAAAACAATATTGGAGCAGAAATCAGGTAAGAAACTAATGTTTCTAAAGGCTTGCATAGTTACTGGCCTTCATTTCCTGGTTTTGTTCTCAGTTGGGATTTTTGCTGATGTTTTCCTGGGTACATTTCCAATAATCAACAAGTTTTTCAGTTGAATAGCTTTAGAAATAGAGTAAGATTTTGTCCATTAAAAGGAGTTATTTTCCTATTGATATGGAATAGATTAATGACTGAAAAAGGAATATGACAGAGTCAAACTGAGAATAAAGAACAGGTATACAAAAAATAATATGAAAGCCTGACAAGGAGGGATGTGACCGTGAGTCCAGCTTGGGTATATGTGTGTGTATGTACATATACACATATACCTTGGAAGATCACATGCAAGCTACAGAGTGGCAGAAAAGAACATATGTCACCTTTACTACCCATTTACATTATGTGACCTTATGTGGCCTTCCCAACAACCTGTTCAGTATTATTTTTTCCAATATCACACAAAGAAACGAAGTTCAGAAGGTTTGGAAACTTGCCCCAAATCACACACATCAATAGTCCTCAAACTTCCAAGAGCAGTAGAATCACTTGAGAGGGTGTTTAAAATCCGAGTACCATAGTTCCAGCACCTAAGCTTCCAGTGAAGTGTTTCAGTCTGCAGTTTTTATAACCTCTTCACTGTTTACCCTGAGTACGAGAAACACTGACTTAGCAAGGAGCCAAGTCAGGACTCCAAATTTACTTTCTTACATCCACAAAGGAACTAAATCTCAACCAAAGCCAGCACTGGACAGGAAATAAAATTGGTATAGTTTATGATAATCTGTGTGTCCGCTTTGCTGCTCATTTGAATATTAACACTGGACATGACACTAATTAACTTTGGACACAGGAACTTTCCTTCTTTTCAAATGAAAGAAGAAGTCTTCTCTGAGGTCCACCCTTATTTTAGGGTTCTCTTCTGCAGATAAACTACTTCTACTAATTATCTTGGTTATTGTTTGGCTCTACATTTAAATTTAGGTACCTACATTTAAATTTAGGTACCTCCAAAGTTTTGTCTGATAGCAATACTGGAGAGAAATAGAAAATGTGGCCAGTGTTTTGTCCAGAGAAGGAGGAACTACCATTGGTGTGACTGTCTGCACCCAGGAGGCTTAATGGGAGCTGAAGCTTTGAAAGTTTATGATGTTACCTATTCCCTCATTGCACATACTGAATTCAGGAGCACATAGATCTAGAAGCATGGCTCCTCTTTAACATTAATGAGTGGATGCATGGTGGTCAAGTAAATTCTGCTATCAGAGCTTTTTCTTTTCTCAGTAATTATTTATTAAATTATGAGTATCCCATACTTTTTTCAAATGAGAAAGGAGACATAAGTTTTTCAATAACATTAAAGCACTTAACCTCATGATCCCAACACTGTTCAAGCTGATTTTTCAGATTTAGGTATGTTTGGTTTGGCCAAGATAAATCAACAAATAAATAAGAATAGACTCATATCACATTTCCATACTTTTGGTACTAAGCAAGAAGAGAAATATTATACATTCTTTTTATTAAGAGGCATTAGTTTGCCTTAGTTTTCCCTTGAGTCAAAAACCTCATGATTATAAGATCTGGCCTTGCACTTATTTCCTGTTTCAACAAGCATTGACTGTCAATGGGCACATCTGCAAGACTTTCTATTAGGTGTTTTGGGTCTTCAAAGATGAACAAGAAATTGCCCCTTTGCGCAGATGGTTTACAATTCACTACTTGAGGTCAATTTAGTGGAAGAGCTGTAGCCAAACAATTAACTGAAATCAAATTGCAAGCACTAATTCACAGTACCTTAAACATGAATATAAGACCACTGATACATCCGTTTCACCACTGGACATGAGAGCTGGGGCCCGTCAAAACACTGGGCAAGGAAAGATCCGAAATAATGAAGGAACAGGGACAGATCAAGGCGCAAGACCTAAAAAAAGAGGCAAGAACAGCTGGGGACAGAAGACAGGGCAGGAACAAGGACAATGGTGGGCAAGGAATTAGTATGCAAGCAGGAAAAGTAGCAAAGAATAATATGCATAAAGAAAAACAGATCTATTTACTCTAACACATCAATGCATGAGAAACTGGTGCACAAAAAAAGCTGTATTGAGGAATCCACACACAAAAGCAAGCTGAAAAATACCCCAACTGTCTCAGGAGTTGCTCATTTGATGAAGGAATTGTTTGCTGTTTGTTGCTGGGAAGTGGTCTGCATTCACAATTTAGTAACACCACTGGGAAGAGCAGCTGTCAGGACACCTGGCTTCTAGTTCCATCTAGTCAATGGAGATCACATGTGCACATGTCACAACTCTTCTGAGTTTTAGTTTTCTCCTCTGTAAATTGGTGCCAGGCAAAGGACAAGCGAGGGTAGAGTCGGGTGAGCAGAGATTTCTGTTCCAAAAATTCTGTGACAGGGTAACATAAACATATGGCGAAGACAGAATAGGGAAAGTACAGAACAGCATAAGGGCATTGTATACATTCCATAGAACAGGGAAGCAGAGAAAAAGTTTATTGTGTGATACTTCATGGAGGAAGCAAGATTTAAGCCCGTGTTATAACAGTTTGTAGTGCAGGGTATGCGGGGGATTTGAAGGGAAAGGCACGAGGAAAAACAAAGAGACAAAATGTGTTTAGGTAATGGCACCGCTACAATCTGGCGTAAGAAGAGAGAAGTTATAGGGAGGCAGAAAAGAAAATGATCATCGAGATCCACAGAATGGGCATGAGATGCATACCTGCTGGCTGTGGGCTATTTAAGTTTTCTTTTTAACATGATCACACCTGCGATTTAGGGTGGAATCCCATGTAGATGGCCCCAGTGTCACTCTTTGATTTCAGACCCTGTGGCTCCCCCAGTCAGTCAGTCAAGGCTCATTCCCACCAGCCCCTCTAAATCCATCTCAACACAGGGAGCCAGTACCAATACAAAAATCAGAGCAGAAAACTTGAGCCCTACTTTCTGTTCTCACAGCTGAGATATTAAGCTTTAAAGAGGTCCCATGGAGCCAGAGGTCTATCACTGGACTGGAAACCTGGGGAGTAGAAGGAAGTAAAAGAGGAGACCAACCACAGAGGTTCTGCCGTCCATACGGTGCAACAGGTAAAGGAAGGGGAGACCACCAAGGGAACCTTGCAAGACTGGTAGCGTCCCATAGGAAAAGGAGGAAGACGGCATAGGAAGGTGCAAGGAGCAAAGTGATGAGGGCTTGCAGGATTGAGAGGCGGGCAGGGTGTGTCTGAGAAGACTGGGCCTTGTGATATGTGGCCAAATGGACTGGAAAAGGAGCAAAGTGGTTTAGATAGAAGCAAAATACAGTCAAAGATGGAAATCAGCTACCATGTGTAGAGAAGTGAAGCCAGGAAACTCTGAGAACACTTCCTAAAGGAGAAGGACGCAAGGTTGTCTAACACGGCGGAGCTGATGAAAGATGTCTCAGTCTCTTCCTGTTCTCCCAGGGCTTAACCGCCTTCCCTTCTAATCAGCATATTGAGAGAGGTCAGAGAAGCAGGAAGCCCTGTTTAAACAGCGTGAAAAATCACGGAAACACAAGAGAGCTGGCATAAATCAGGACAAGACGAATGCACACGCGGGGAAGGCTCATGCTCAATTCCCCAGCCTTCAGGGAAGGATCTCTCCTTGGTGATGTGCATGGCCTGCTCAGTTACGCTTCAGGAAGGCACTCCACACTCTTGTGCCAATCAAGCAGGCATCACACGTGGGCTACAAGGGCATGTTTCTGAGTGGTAGTGTTCTGGGCTTGGTTTCATATTTAATCCTCACAATGTATAACAAAGCCGTGGTCCTCTCCAACTACTCTGCAATCCCTAGTCTGCCATCCGTGCCATTGGAGACAAATTCATCATGTTCAGAAACTCGGCTTCCTTCATGCTCAACTGTCAGAAGGGAAAAGAGGGGCTCACCATCTCTCTAGTGAGCACCCACCCTCAAAAAGGGGTTTCAGATGGAAGGTGGGGAGGCTACCTTCACCCTCCCCTGAATCAAACCCTCGGGCCTCACTGAGGCCATCCCCAGATAATTTTGCTCTGTTAAAGCCCAGAAAAGGTCTATCTGTCGTTTTAATCTCCACACTTGAGTTTGTTTTATGGTCAGGCCATGGGATAAAAGTACAGAAACAAATAACTAAAACGGATATGCATTTACCAGTGAAGGTGGGTATTTGGTGATTTTCAATTGCCAGTGTCCTAAACTTATTTTTATCGTCAGTCTTCTGTTAGGGAAATGCAGCCAGGAGAAAAAGCACTCACGCCGTTGATCTCTATGGCTGTACCAGTGCTTCAAACATGGGTGATCTAGCTTCAAAAGGTTTATAATGACAGATGTGAGGTGAGCTGCCTTGATAGTGATCATCCATATGGGAAATAGGCTGTAACTGGTCTCAGGGTGGAAAATGAATAAATGGGCTTGAATGCTGTTTGCTGAAGCAAGGTCACCACGGCTGAATAGCAAATTTAGGATGCATAACAGTCAAACAGAGATATTTGGTCCTTCGTTGTCTGTAAATTAAGGTATTAAATTTGTAAGATACTGTTTTTAATTCACAGTTTTAATATAATTGTGTTTACTCAATTGGAGTTGTTGGACATTGTAATTTCTGAGTTCTAATCTGTTTTTTAAAAAGGCAGAGCAAGCATTGATTGTCCTCATTAAAGTTTGAACAGCAGCTATAAAAGCAGCATGATGGAGCGGAGTATCAGCTTAAGAAGAAAAAAGAGAAGTGATGCAAGCAGGCAATGCAACAGGAAAAACGCTTAAATTTTCACACCTGTTCCAATCACCCTCCTGGGCTATTTTACTGTGGGGTAAAAGGGCTCTGAAAAATGGGCACTGGAGAAGGTGAGGCATGGAAATTCACCGTGGAGGATTTTTCCTAAATATTCCAAGGGCAGCAGAAGTGTGAGCAGAGATTGCTTGGGGTCTGCAAGCAGGACAGGTATGAGTGCACACATGAAAAGTGTCACAGAAGTTTAGAGACCGAGACCAAAAGTAAGAACAGAAAGTGCTGGCATTGAGAAAGAACCGGGGAGGTGTGAAACACATTTTAATTTGATTGCTTTAGTTTCTTCATCTTTCCTTTAAAACATTCTTTACAGTTTTTATTTTATTATTACCTAGTGATTTGGAGGTTTTTCGCCTAAAAGGAAATTCCTGAATTAACAAGGGAAGCAACAGTTGTGGTCCATTGTGCTACTATGCAATTAGACAGAGGCTAAGTCAACAGTCCAGCATGAATGGAATATTCCAGCTCATAATAACTTTGAGGTCTCATGGACAGTTAATGGCCTCTGGAAAGAAATACTACTCAAGCTTCACATTCCAGCTGAACTCTGCATGCCGTAAGGGCAGGAGAACTTAGACCAGATGAGTCCCTTTCACAAGCACATACCATGCTGTGTGGATCCGGCTGTGGAAGCAGTTTGCCAATCTTATCTTCAGAAACACATAGTCGGTGTTCAGCCAATAATGAATGTCAAAATAATACTTAGCTTCCCTTTGGGTGATTCAAAGGGCTCTGGCCAGAAAATAGGCATAATAACCTTTTTGGTATGTTTCTCATTAATTGTCCTTCAAACTGAGAGAAGTATTTTCAGAAGATTGTTTGCTTGTGCTGAAAGATCAGGGAGCAGTGAACAGTGTGAAAAGTATGGAATTGGACAAAATCATTATGAGTGATATATTGCACGAATAAAAATGAAAGTCCAGGGCCACCTGGGTGGCTCAGTGGGGTAAGCCTCTGCCTTTGGCTCAGGTCCTGATCTCAGGGTCCTGGGATCGAGCCCCACATGGGGCTCTCTGCTCAGCAGAGAGCCTGCTTTCCCCTCTCTCTCTGCCTGCCTCTCTGCCTACTCATGATCTCTGTCAAATAAATAAATATAATCTTTAAAAAAAAAAAAAAGAAAGTCCAATTGGCACCAGGATCTGCATAGGAATATATGGAAAGCTTCTGCATTTATCTATCACTGTTTAGAGTAAATAACAGCTATGGCATTTCGATCCCCATGGCAAAATGAAGATCTACATATGATGAGCTATGTTTCCCCTTCATCCTTCGATTCAATCAAACTTCCAACCCTATCTTGAGACCAAGAAGAAAAAAGCCTAAGCGTCAAGGATCAGAGAATTGAGAAGAGGAAATGGATGATGCTTGGACATATGGGATGAGTACACAATAAAGGGTCACATACAGAAAGGGAGGAATTGGCAAATACAGTTCCCATCCCAGTTTTGCCTGCAAATCTGGTTTCTCTTCTAGACAAAAGAAAATGCTGGTAGAGAGACTACTTTAACAAAAGTATCTTATCAAGGAGAGGAGATCCCTGCTCTAGAAAGTAAAGGCCACTTTGTATCAGGAAAAAGGAGAGTAATGACAGATAGGAAAATGTCTAGAGAGAAAAACGGGGGAGGCCCCTTTGGAGAGCAGTGAAATCTGGGCAGGTCAGGGAGAAACAAAGACTAGCCCCTGAAAACTGGGGCAAACAGAGGCCACAAGATAATGACTTAGCAAAATCTTTAAAAAAGTGTTTTTCCCAAACTCCCCCTGCAAGGGTAATTTAAAACAAGCTGTTAGTGATGATAAAAGAAGGCTTTTCAGAGAATACATTTCACTGAACCCTCTGGACTCTTTGTTCCAAGAAAATGTTTAAAGAGTGTTTTTCTATAGATCCCAATATTCCCCTTTCTCCTTTATTACTGGGCTCTTGTTGTTTTATACTGATTTTAATGGGTTTGGGTTTTATGGTAACAACGTTTTTCTTTATTATAAATGACCTGAAATCCTTTTTTGGGAAACAGCACGGTATAAATTAATAATGTTTTCTGAAAATACTCTCCAAGGTTGGTGCTCCCTAGGTTTTTCCAACTAGAGAAAATCAAGATTAAAAGAAATACATATTACATAAAATATATAAGTGCATTTTATATTTAATGTAAGTACAAGTACATATGCATATATTATGTGTGTATATATATATATACACACAGAAAAAATATATATATTCTGACAGGAGGAGGGTAGCTGTGCGACTCCTTTTAAAAAGAAAAATTAGCAACTGCCTTCATGTGAAATCCACTTTAAGATAATACTTACAATGCACCTAGTAGAAATAAACATGACAACTATTTGCAGTGATTCAGATTCTTAGAATGAAAATGAAAAACCATAATGTAAAAGTTTTAGAATCAGAGCAAAAAATAGTGACACTGAGACAAAAGCCATCCTCGTGTCAGGGAAATAAAGCTCATGTAGGCTAAAAATTTCACTAACTTCATATATTCTTCAGAAGCTTGTGGGATGACACAGTTTCTTTACTATAGACATTATATAGAAGAGGCTGCACTTTGCCAAAGCAAACACATCAATAAGGAAAAGAATAATGTATCTGAAACTAGTGAAAAGAAAGAGAATAACCCTGCTATAGCACTAACTCTGTAAACTCACTGAAGGCCACGCACTGTTTACATACTTCAGTGAACATTTATCTCATTAAATCCCTGACCTATTTTACGAGGAAGGCCTAGAGAGGAGATGCTGTTTGTCCCAGGCTGTGCACGTTACCAGCAGGGTATGATCTCTGGTTACCTGATTCCAGAGCTCACCTTCCCCATGAATCACCTACAGAAATGAGCAGAAAGGGGAAAATGACAAAATGGAGAGGAAGAACAGTCTTCCTTTTCTAACAAAGTTCATGCGTGGGAAACCTTATGAAGGAAACAAGGTTGAGAAGAATATGAATGAAACATGCAATTAAAACTTCTTGGAGTACCCAATTTATTAATTCACTGAATACCTAATATTTTCAAGACACAATGGCAACTGTTGGGGAGGATATGAGAAATTCATCTGTTTGACTTTATCTTTTTCCATGGGATCCTTTGGTGGTTCCCTGATGCTTCAGGGGAAAAAAAAAAAAATGAGTGCTTGGTTTGACATCAAGGTTTCTGCCATCCAGTCTCATTTATTGTCAGTGCTCCTGTAGCTTGTTCTCAAGCCTTTCTGAAATGGCCACATGCCATCTCTCATGTCTTGGTGAATTTCCATAGGTGTTCCCTCTGACAGTAACTCTCTCCCTCATACCACTCCTATCCCCTTTTGGCCTGCCTGCAAGAAATCCTTCAAATTTCAACTCAAAGAGATTTTGTGAAGGCCTGTCTGACTAAACGTGGGTCTGAATTAGGTATCCCTCCTTTCTGGTCTCATAGCCTCTCACATTATCCTTTGTCAGTTTATTTTCCTCTACCATTGAAATTTACAGTTTGTTTTTTTTTTTTTTCAAGCACAAATTATATTTTTCATCTTTTTCCCTGAACTGAACTTGGCAGAGGAGCCATATAAAAACATTTGAACTATTTAATGAAAGAATGACAGGTTTTAAATGGTGAATACATGCAACATATATAATAGGTAATTACCAACTTTTAAAAAGAGACAGAAAATCAAGAGAAGGCAAATAAAGCAGCAGTATTTGGCCTGATCTTGAAATCCCCTTTCTCCCTTCACAAAGGATTTGAAGTATCTTAGAAAAATATTTCAGTACAAAGGATGAAATATATAGTCAAGAGAATCATCACAAAGGGGACATAATCACACCTTGGGTTGGGTAAGCACACTAAGAAAGCATTCCATACTTTATTACAACAGAGGGGGGTGAGGGTCCACAAATATCATTCCTAGTGACCAAAGCATGATCTGTTACCAGATTCACAGGTGCCATAATATGAAATCAAATCAGTTTTTCAGTAGAAACAGCTGTTTTGAATGATAAACCTGAGGAAAATTTCTTCTTTGTTTTCATATAAAGGGGACTCTCCATAATAAAGAACTCAATGTTCCCAATGTTTCCTTACACTTCCTATAATAATGCATTTCACATAGCTATTTCAAATAAAGTCTTTCAATGTAGGTCAATGGCCTAGCACTAAAGCATAATTCAGTAAGAGTAACACTACGAAGGGTCAAAGTAATACTATCCAACACAGCAAAATAGACCGTGGATGGCTGGACTTTATCCAAAGGTAACATTCAGGACAGCCAGAGGAGCATATGTTGCATGGCCTTCAGGAAATTTTCCATAAATATTACATATCACAATGGGTATTTAATAACAAAATGACAGCAGGAATTTCAAGATTATATTATTTGGCAAGAATCGAGAGAAGAGAACTTCTATTCTTCTGATCAAAGCACATTCACATACACTGCCAACCAACTGAAAAGAGTAAATATAAAATAAGGAGTCTAATGAAGATTTATGTCTGAATGGATGCCCACCCAACCATTTTAGAGGAGTACACCTAGTGAAGTTTTTATATTTTTCCTTAGAAATTAGTTCTGGGTCTACAACAGGAAATACATAATTAGTTTGGACAAAGCATCATCAATGTTACTTTGAAAGTTTCTTAGGTTAGTATCATCAATAAACAACAACAATCTTAAAGAAAAAAAATATATATGGGTGTCTTAAGAGAGTCCACACTGTGTTTCTAATGAAAACTATCTATCTCCCTGGTGTACCCTCCAAGATGAATGAGTTGCAAATTAAAATTCTGTTTATTTGGGAATTATTTTTAAAAAGAATATCTGTAAAATGAAATGATTTTTTTTTATTTTAAAGCATCTGAATTTGTGCCCATTATCCACTTGGATGTAGAAAGGGGATGAAAGATTCTCTCTTCATACCAAGAACACTGGGGATGTGCAGCTCCTCTCTGGCCTTGCGGGGAAAACAGTTGTGCAGTCAGTGTAATCACAAGAGTGATAGGTACAGCTTTTAGAAGCAAATACACATAACCTGGGGAATGCCCACACCAGGATGGTAAAAAGAGATGTGAGGGGATTTTATCAGAGCACTTACAACATCTGCTACATTTGGATTATCATCACTATTTCACACACAAGAAAACAATCCGAATTTTCTACCTAGACATGCATGGTTGACAAGTGGCAGTGCCAGGACTAGAACTCCAGCACAGTCACCATTTACTGGCTGCATCCTCAGTGTCTATTTCCCCAGCTTAACAGGACTCTCAGTTTCCCAACTGTAACTGGTCAGAGAAAATCACTCTACACCATTTTTCTGGCAACAATGATTGCTCCAATATTGAACACACTGAACTCCAAAAGAAGTAACCTCTCTGTACTAGTTTAACTATAAGATGGTGCCCACAATCTCTATCCTCTGGTGTTACTACCAGGATTCCATGACATGACACAACAGCATGCAGCAATGTAATTAATTATGGATCAGATACACTTCAAGGTGCGGAGATGACCTAGGTGGGCCTAGCTTCATCATGTAAGTCTTTAAAACACAAAAAGTTTTCTCAGGCTAGCAGGAGCAAAGGAAATCAGGGAAACAGGAGAAGGATTTGCCATGTTGTTGCTGGGCTGAAGATACAAGTGATATGTAAGAAATGTGGAGAGACTGTAAAAGGATGAGACTAGTTGATAACTAACAAGGAAAAGGCAACCTCAAGCCATACTACCACATGGAACTGAATTCTTCCAACAAAATGTTGGGACATCAATTTTCCCCTGGTTTCCAGATGAGAACTCAGTCTGCCTAAAATCTCAATTTCAACCTTGGAAATCCCAGAGCAGAGAACCCAGACATACCACACTGGACATCTGGCCTATAGAAATTGTGAGATAGTAAATTTGCATTATTTAACCTATTAAGTCTGTGACAATTTGTTACACAGCAATTGAAAACTAATTAAATTTCTACATGTAAATGAGAAAGCTACAAATGTTCTGGCAGCCATCTGTCAAACATGAGGGGACAGTCTGCCAAGAAATACACCAATACCACAGAAGAAGAGCAAAAAAAAAAAAAAAGAGAGAAGGTAGAATTTTAGTGTCTGTACAAACTGATCAAACCTTCCTTGATACTTGTATATTTTGGGACTTCTTTTTTAAAAAGGTCAATAAATTTCACATGCTACATATAGTCTGACTTAGATTTTCTGTGGCTTATGCTCAAAAATACTCCAATGGATTCACCAAATTTCTTGATTCTGAGACTATAAATAACTCTGTCCACAACGACAATAGCTAGGTGGTACTTTTCCTTGGGTTTCATCGTTACCATAAACCTCTGATTTAACTATTAGAAATATGTGAAAAATAAAGTGGAGGAAAAGACAGAGGAATAGGGCAAAATATGGAGTATTTCAGAAGAGAAATGTAAACTAAAAGTATAAATTTGAAATTCTCACTTTGATAAAGAAGATATCTGAAATGCTGAATATATTGGATGATTGAAAAGCATATAGGATGAAACAAAAGAATCCATTTACTTAGATCAACAGAAGTTATTCAAATTGAAGAACAAAGAGAAAAAACTAATACTATATATATATATATATATATGAATGATACAATGTCAGAGTGACATTACAAATGATCTAACACAGGTATAAGTATAGTCCCAGAAGGAGAAGAGCATGAAACCTACTTACAAGAAATATTCCAAATTTAATAAATGAAATCAATCTAACATTCAAGAAGTTCATCAAATCTCAAACAGGTTAAAATTTTCAAGATTACATCCAGCTACATAAGAGTAAAACAATGAATAACAAAACAGAAAAGCTTATATGTATCCAAAGAAAATTAATACACATTACATGCAGGAAAACAAGAAAACAGCTGATGTATCATAAGAAAAAATGGAAGATAGAAAATAATGAAACAACTTTTTCAGTGCTAAAAGGGAAAAAATGCTAAAACTGAATTCTAAATCCATCAAAACATCCTTCAAAATTAAGGCAAAATATCATGGAGAAAACAACAATCTTGATATACCACTGGTATACAGATGCATTTTCACTTTGAAAATAATTTGGAGGTTCTTAAAATTTTAAACAAACATCTTTTATGATCTACCAGTTTCACCTTTATATATATAACTAGATAAATGAAAGCATATGTCTGTCCAAAAATTTTCACACCAATTTTCATAGTAGCACTTACAATAGGCAAAAAGTAGAAAGAAATAACCCAAATGTTAAATCAACTGGTAAGTGGATTTCAAAATCAAGTGGTATATCCATGTAATGCAATAATATTGAGTAATAAAAATAATGAAATTCTTTTAAGATTTTATTTATTTATTACCTGACAAAGAGAGAGAGAGAGCACACACAGGAGGAGTAGCAGGAAGGAGGGAAGGGAGGCTCCTTGCTGAGGAGAGAGCCTGACACAGGGATTTATACACTGCCTGGAATTTACCATTTATGGACCTGTGGGGAATGTGCATATAAACACAACATAAACATAATACACAACACATATGCACAAACATATATATATATACACATATATATATACATATATATGTGTATATATATATATAACGTATATAACACACATTCACAGTCATATGTATACATAAATACATAGGACATATATATATATATATATATATATATATACATATTTATATATGACACATATACACACTCACATACACACAGTTGGCAAAGAACTATTCCCTAGAATGTATTTAAGAAAAAAAATTTAAATTCTATACAACAGTAATGAAAAGGCAAGCAATCCAATATACTGGGCAAAAGAAGTGAAGAAACATTTCACAAAAGAAGATACCCATATGGCTAACACACATATGAAAAGAATATTAGTTATCAGAGAAATGCAAAATTTAAATCATGACAAAATATAAGATAAATAACCAAAATACCTAAAATTAAAAAATAATATCAAATGTTGGTGAAATATGAAACAACTAAAATTTTCATGTGTTGCTACATGGGTGTAAAAATGGTACAGCCACCTCAGTTAGATTTTTTTTTCCAATCTTATTGAAATGTAGTTGATATTTAACTTTGTATTAGTCTAAGCTGTACAGTATAAATATCTTGATATAGGTAAATGCTGCAAAATGATTACCACAAGAAGTGTAGTTGACATCCATCACTTCACATAGTTGCAAATTTCTAATAAAGTTTGACACATCCCTACCTGGTAACCCACTCCTAAGAATATATATTCAATAGAAATAAACCTTTATGTCTACACAAAAGACTTTACATGGATATTCCCAGGCTTATTCATAATATTGCCAAATTGTAAATAAAGCAAATGCCCATCAATAGTAGATTAAATAAATTTACATGTAAAATTTACTATTCAAATAAAATGGAATAGGATACAGATAGTACAAAAATGTGTTGAGTAAAAGAAGTCAAAAGAATACCTTCTCCATGGTTCTGTGTACATCAAGTTCAAGAACAGGTAGAGTTAAAATTATTGTGTTAGCTGTCAGAATAATGGTCACCTCTGGGAGAGGGTACCGAAAAGATAGGGAGATACAGCAGTTCTGATAAAGGTATATTAACATATGTCAAAATCCATCTTGTTGTATATTTAAGATTTTAGCATTTAACTATATATAAATCATGAATTAATTATACCTTAAGAAAGTACACTTAATATGAAAAAAACAAATAGCTAAGAGGATCGATTATTTGTTAAAACAGATCAACAAACAATTTTTACCATTGTAGAAAAGATTACTTGACTTAGTACTTTCAGTATAACCACGAGCTCATTTAAAAACAACTTCAAATAATTAAGATGATGGGAGAGTGGAAAAAAGGAAGTAAGAATTTTTAAAGAAACAGTGGTCAAAACATGTCCTTGTTCTGTAGGTGACCCATTCTAAAAATCACAACCCTTAAATTTCTCTGGATTCAGTTTTCCATAAAACTTAGTACTCAAGAATCAGTAATGACTTCTTACAAAGTGGTACATAACTAGATCTTCTCCATTATGTCAAAATCTAACAAGCTATAAATAAAAGTTAGAAATTAAGTTAAGCTGAAAGCACAGAAATAAATTAGCTATAAATGCCAATATTTTAACAAGAAACTAAAAGAAATATATTACCAACAAACCATGAGAAGTGATAATCTGCACATTTCTGATTTTCCAAAAAAAAAAATTTTTTTTAACATTTCAGACTGTAAGAAGCAACAACATTCATATTAGCAACTGACCCAAGAATCTTCTCAGGTGGAATTTTATGTCATAGTGCTGTGTGATATCATAAAGTAAACAATGGCCTCAATAATATTTCTGTGACAAATGTAGTAACAATGTATTTTCCTGTAGTGTTCCCAGATAAAAGCTGGAAATATGACATTACCAAACACACTGCCAATAGTTATTCTACAAGGGCCAAAGATAAATATCATCCAAGAATACAGACCTTCTGATCTGAAGATAGAATTTAGATTATCTAGGAGCGGAGGCTGGCATCTTGATTTTACCTGCTTGTAGAAATAGCAGAACAGAAGGGAATGATACTCTATTTTTAGGGATGTCACTTTAAGATAGTACAAAACAAATTATATGACAGTTATTATTTATATATGAAGAGTTTCTATGTGCAAATAACCCAGTTCTGGAACTGAAAAATATTTCAACATAGATACTAAAATTAATTCGATACATTGTGCTCTCATAGCTTTAGCAAAAGTACATATTGTTTCTGGATTCCTGAGGTTCCTTGAACTGTCTTCAAACCAGCAAGTAGATGTGGCTAGTCTAAAAAAATGTAACAGTTACAAATTGCCTGGGCTTTTGAAGTACAAAATGAATTGTAGTCTCAGTCTTTTGACCAGAGAGTCTGCCTTTACAATAATCAACCACATTTGGTTGATATAGTAAAATAGAATCTGTGTTTTCTGGATCCATAGGTTAGATGTTATCTCTCTAACAGATTGCCTATAATTTCAGATGACATTTTCTTATGTTCCTTTTCAAAATATGGAAGTGGAAGCTGCTACACTTACTGGCAGAAAATCTTGAAAATCTAGTTATGTCTTCTGGCACAAGTGAGGATGAAACTTGTAAGCTCTGTGACTCTCGATGTCTTTGCCTTTGTGTGAATAAGTAAGTGTGGTTTCCTGCTCTGGTAGCTATATCAGAAAGTCACTACAAAATGTTAGCTGTTATCTATAACTCACACATACCTTAACTAGTTGATGACATATATTATGAATAAAATGAGGTTTATTTAGGAGTAAAATAAGGTTTTATGCTGAGTGCAATCCTTACTTTTTGTCATTGAGTATTTTCCTTGTACTGTAAGTATTCAAATTGTCTCTTCCCTATAGTTTTACTCAGATGATAAATGTAATTTTGACAATTACCACTGTCTCTCACGAAAGTTCAAAAGGATTTCAGAATGTTCTATAAAAATAGAACAGCATTGTTCTCTAACAAAAAGTATATCTAAGTTCAGTAATCATTATAAAACTTTACATTTGCTCCTTTTTGAAGGAAGACTCAACATCACACACACATACACACAATGAAATACCTTTTTATTTGCTAATTCATTTTTTTTTTAGATTTCACATATAAGTGAAATCACATGGTATTTTTTTCCATCTGACCTATTCCAAAGGTAGAATCAGATCTATAAATAGAATTAAGTAATGGTTGCAAGAGGGAAGGGGGTGAGGGGGACAACAAAATGGGTAAAGGAAAGTAGGAGATATAGGCTTCTAGTCATGGAATGAATAAGCCACAAAGATATAAGGGTACAGCATAGGGAATATAGTCAATGATACTGTAATAATAATGTATAGTGATTGATGATAGCTACACTTGTAGTGAGCACGATAACAGAGTGGTTGAATTGCTATGTTGTACACCTAAAACTAATGTGAGGTTGCATGTCAACTATACTCAAGAGAGAGAAGAGAAGGAAAGAGAAGACAAAACAAGACAGAGCCGGAGCTATGTGGCAGAGCTATGAGGGTAGGTACCCAGGCATGTACCAGAACAGTCCTGACCCAGAGGTCATACCACAGAACTCTGTGTCAATCTTAAGAGCATGAATAGGTTTTAAGCAAGCACTGACATAATCAGATTACAAAATATTACACTAGCTTCACTAAAGCAAAAGATCTGGAATGAAGCCAGAGCTGATACTGACCAGTTAGAAGACAATTAAAGTAGCTGAAGACAATAGTGGAAGAATATGAGAGGGGGATAGGGGTACAAAGGCACTGGAAATCATGGAAGACTCTTAAGGAGGGAATCAAGAAGGTAAGATAGTCATTTTAGAAACATATCTGATAAATTAAAGATGGCAAGCCCAAAGTAAGACTAGTTAAATAATCATGGCAAAATTATAGAAAGAAAATATAAAGGTCTGCACTGAGACTGAGGGGTTAGAGAAGAGAGAATTGATTTATGCAACATTTAGAAATTCAAATCCATTTTTTAGACCAAGTTCTGGTGGTCTCCCAGGATTCAGTGACATCAATAAAAGGACACAGAAAAAGGGAAAGAAATTTAGAAGGCTAGGTTAGAGGCTTATGACTTGCAGAAACATGACTTAGTTGATAACTTTAATACACATTACAATTCAGCAGCCTAACATAGGTCTTCCTCAATCCTTCCAAGCTTGCTAATGAGATTTCAGAATGACAACAGTTCTCAGAACACAAGAAGTCAAAATATCATTTACAACTAATCTCCCAAATATCTTCATAAAAGGAGTTGTGTTCTGACCAACAGTCTGATATCCAATGGTTTAAAAGCCATATCTCAAATGTTACTGGAGGGGAAAAAAAAAGGAAAAAGAAAACTGAATTTGCTTGCAATATTGGTCAAATCACAAAAGATACCTTTATTGCCCCTCCTCCCCCAAACATGGTTAGCATGTCAACTAGTGCATTTCTCTGCTCTGAACTCTATCAGAAGACAGTTCAAGCACAATGAATATTCCATGAAATAGGTTGTACAAATTCCAATGTTGGGATCATGGCAGCCAAAATTCCCAAGTTCTAATGAGTTTCAAGGATCACCACAGAGAACTCCAGAATGCCAACTAGAACCGTCTTGAAAACAGGGTATTGTCACTCTAATTTCCTTTGCTCTATAGAGCATGCTTAAGGTCATATTAGACAAGAAAAACAAAACCAGTTCTCTTTATGAATGCAATTACCACAAAAAAATAAGAACACACATATTGTGGATATAATTTATTATAAAAATTAAATCAAAGATCATTTTAACCAAAAAAAGGTCAAAATGCAAACTATGAGATGATAGTTTATTATAGGCAAAGAAAAATTGAGTATATCATTAAACATTCATAACCATGCACTATGGATAAAACAAACCACACTAATTAATTAGATATATACCCCTTCAAAAGCTATAATTCTGGTAACATGGAATTTTTAAAATATATATATATTCCAAAGTGCTTTATGAAGCATCTAATTAGAATGTGGTGGTAATGGAGTATTTTTAAACAGGCAAACTGCTACCCATAGTCATGCATTAGTTGCAAGCACGCCAATTAACTGGTGGTAACGGAAGAAGTAAAGACTAAACAAAAGTTTTTAAGAACTGTGATAAGAAAAAAAAAATCAGTAAGAAAGAAAAAATTGAAATCAGTGTACAAAATGTTGTATTTTACTAATGAATTAAAAATGTTCATTCTTAAACCTATAATTGCTAACTTAGTTCACTTTAATAAAGACTAAGTTTGTGAAGTGCTCCAGATCTGAGAGACTGACCTGTACCAAATTCAAGTAAGAAAAATAATATCCATATCCATATCCATATCCATATCCTACCTTATCAACTTGGAAATTGTAGAATTGCAAACACCTGATGTCTCTAGAAACTGGAGCTGTTCTAGTTTTTTAACAACTTTTTAAAAGCTATATAAAGCATGAATATTTAAAGTTCACAATTTGCTAAGATTTCACTCACGTAAATCCTATATAACGATCTCAGCAATCAAGATATGAATATATCTACTACCCACAAAAGTTTCTCAGCATTCCTATGTAATAACACTCATGCCACTACCAAGGTAACCACTGATCCGTCACTATAGATTAGTTTGCAAGTTTGCAAGAAATCTATCTAAATGAGGGGGAAATGGCATCATACAGCATATACTATTTTTTGTCTAACTTCATTACACAAAAACTATTTTGAGATTCATTTATGTTATTGCTTGTATAGATAGGTTGCTTCTGCTTTGTGTTTTGATATGTAATACTCATCATATGGGTATACCAGAACTTGTTTACCTCTCCAACTATTATGGACCTTTGGGTCCCTTCCAGTTCGGGCTATTGCATGTAAAGCCACTTAATTTGTTTTCAAATCTTTTCATGGACATGGGGTTTCACTTTTCTTTGATATACAGAGAAGAAAAATACCTGGGTTATACACAAAATTATGTTTAACATTTTAAGAAACTGCCAAACTCTGCCATTTTACCTTCTCACCAGCAGGAGAGTTCCAATTGTTCTACATCGTTGCAAATGAATCTACAACAATGTTTAAAATTAAAAAGCCTGGCATAATAAGTGTTGACATAATAAATGTGCAACAACTATGAGCTCTGGTAGTTGTGCTATTTCATGTAAGCACACACATTTTGGCATAATTTTGCTCAAGATAGTCCTTTGTTTACCCATTAATCTTTGTGGAATCTGTAATACTATCATGTTTTATTTTTTGCATTGGTAACATGTCATCTTTCTTTTTTGACCTCTCTTAGCCTAATCATTTCTTAGTTTTACCAACCTTCTCAAAGAATTAACTTTTAGTTTCATTGATATTTCTCTATTGTTTACCTGTTGCTATTTAAATCTCTTTACTCTTGGCAGTACTTTCTCCTAATTAATCTACTTTATTTGATATTAATATAGTTCTTCTAGCTTTCTTCTGACTAGTGTTTAAGTCGTCTATATTTTTAATCTATTTTTATCCTCTCTGTGTCTACATGGAGTGTTTCCTGTAGGCGGTTTTTTTTTTTTTTATCTAATTGATAATTTCAGACATTTGTTACCTTTTTCTCTTTAACCTTCTTTTAAATTTAGTATTTTTAAATTCCATTTTATTTCCTTTGTTGGTTTATTATGTATAAGTTTGTTTTGTGTTTTAGGGGTACTCTTACTATTTATAGTTTACAGTTTTAACTTTTAGCACAATCTGTCCTATTATACCATTCGGCATAAAACACAACAGAGTAACCACTGTCAGAACACTTAACTTTGTGTATAAACAAATTGCAATCCAGTATCATTTTCCTTCTCCTTAAATGACTTCTTTTAACATTTCTTGCAGTGTATGTGATAGACATGAATTATTTCAGTTTTTCCTGTGTGTGAAATCTCTATTTTTGTCTTTTTTTTTAAATATATTTGTTCTAGGTATAAAAATTTGTGTCAACACATTTTTTTCTCTCAGTACTTTAAATTGTCATCCCACTTTCTTCTCCCTCTCATTGTTTCAACAAGAAATCATTCTTATATTTCCCTGTATTTATCATGAATATCTTCAAAAATACATATATATGAACCATATATGAAATATTTTCTATATATTTAATATTTTCTATTTTAAAATATATTTTATACAATATATACATTTGTATGAAATATGTATTTTTATAAAAATACAACTTAAATTACATTTATATATTGTATAAACAATATATACAACTCACACACACACTGTCTCTCTCCTATCTTCCAGGGACATTGGGCTGCTTTGTGCTGACCCACAGCTCATGGATATTATGGGGTTTTGGTTTTTATTTTTTTATTTTGGTTTTTATTTTTTATTTTTATTCTTTTTTCTCTAAGTATTTTATTTTGGATAGTTTCTTTGACTATATCTTTAATTTCACTGATCATTTTGTTTTCCGCAGTGTATACTTTGCCCTAAATTCTTTGCTGTATATTTCTACCTCCAGCAGTTGATCAGAATCTTTGTGTTTTTTATTCTTTCATGTCTCGGAATTCTGAACATATGGAATTCAGTTATAATGACTGTTTTAATGTCCTTGTTCATAAATTCTAACATCTGGATTAATTTTGCATTTGTTTTTTCATTTTGTTTTATTTTATTTTATTTGAGAGAGAGAGAGAAAGGTAGTAGGAGGGAAGGAATAGAGGGAGATGGAAAAGCAGACTCCACATTAAGCTCAGAGCCCAATGCAGGGCTCGATCTCACAGCTCTGAGATTATGACCTGAGCCAAAATCAAGAGTCAGACACTTAACTGACTAGTCATCTAGGTAACCCAATTTTGCATTAGTTTTCCTCATTATTAGTCATATTTTCTACTTCCCTTGCATACCTGGTAATTTTGATTACCAGACATTTTTACAATTTTATTTGACAGAGAGAGAGAGAGAGATCACAAGTAGGCAGAGAGACAGGCAGAGAGAGAGATGGAGTAGGGGTGGGGAGGAAGCAGGCTCCCTGCTGAGCAGAGAGCCAGATGCGGGGCTCTATCCCAGGTCCCTGCGATCATGACCTGAGCCTAAGGCAGAGACTTAACCCACTGAGCCACCCAAGTACCCCATGTGATTTTTTTTTTTTTTAATGTGAAGGATATGTTTATATTTCTATAAATACTCTTGAGCTTTGTTCAGGGCCATAATTAGATTACAGTGGACTCTTACAGAAATTTCTCCAAGGTTTTTTAGGAAAGACTAGAGATTTAACTCTGTCTAAGGAATCTATCCAATTCCCCATAAAAAATGGCAGAAACGGTGGCTAATCCCAGTCCCATGTGAGCCTAAAGTACTATTTCTTCTTAATTCTTTCTGGTGTATTTCCCCCACTACCCTTGTGTAAATTCTTCACAATCATGTACTACTCAGTATTCTGTTGAATATTCAAGCACAACTCCACAGTTCTCTAAAGTTTCTGTCTAGCTTTCTACTATCTGTATTGTCTTGTAAATTCCAGCTTCCTCTTTCTCCTCAGACTCTCCTAAACCCTCAACTTTTGGATTCTCCAAGGCTCTACCTGGTTACCTCCTTGTATGCCACATCCTGAAAGTGCTCTCAAATCAGTAAACTGGAGTACCCTTTTTTTTTTTCTATTTCTCAGTTATAGCTGTCTTTCGTTGCCTGAAGTCCAGTATTCTAAAAACCATGGTTTCATTCATTTTGTCCACTTTTAAATTGCTTTAGAGGAGAGAATAAACCTGGAAACTTTACTCCAGCCTGACTGGAACTGGAACACTCATCATGGTTTAAGGATTTTAACAGTATTACAGAGAAGATTAAGATCTACCTTTTACATCTATATACAGTGGAGAGATCAGAAACTTTCCCATCAGATGTTAAAGAAAATGAAGCCATTATTGGCTCACATATGCTTCATCAAACTAGAGGATAACTTTCTACCAAGAACTTTATTCTGGACTTTGTATCTCCTAGTTCTACTTCATTCAGAATTTCTCTGCTATAAGACTGATCATTTGGATTCAGAGGATCTTATATTACTCACAAATAAAAAATTCCCCCAGTATTCCTTTGAAGGTTTTTAAATTTTATCCTTATTCATTTTGTTTTGTTTTTTATAGTCTCACTTTTCATACTGTGCAAACTAAACCAAATAGTTGCTAGGAGGCCTCCTCTGCCAGCTGTCATAATACTCTGAGGTATATTTGATTTCAAAAATCACTTTTACCCCGTCTTAAAATAAGTGTACTGTTAATAACGTTTTCTCACATAATAATTTAGTTACATTATTAGCTGTATGCAGCCGCAGAATAACTTTTTCCCCAACATTTGTTCCTATTCAGTACTCATTTATGGAATTTAAGCACTCTGGTACATTGTGTTATTTTTTGCTAATTGCGTGTCTTCACCTTTAATTCGATCAACGTAAAATGTGAAATTGGAAAAAAATACTGCATTTGTTTCACTTGGGTTTTTAACAGGTTCAAATTTATATTTTGTTCATCCTATGTGATTCTGTTATACTTCTAAAAATATGACTCCTTTAAAGACAAATTTATGTTTTTGCTCTAATTTTGAACATTTTAATATTCATAATCATATGATATATTTCCTAATATCTAACAGCATGATACCCTTGAAAAAATATTCAAATAATATTAATTATCATCCACTTGCAAGAAACAAAGATTATGGCTTGGGTAATGAAATATACCAATTAAATTGAAAATAACCAGGAAAATACTGTTTACTATTTCTTTAGAAATTCCATTTTTTTAATATATGGACTGCTATAAATGGAAAAAGTCATACATAAGTGTACAATGTCTTCATTTCTATCACTTCATGACTAGAATTTCTTTGCATGCAAATAAACAAAAAGAAATTAAACTCTCCAATTTCTCCAGATTACACACAGACAAAAAAAAAAAAAAGATGTCCCATAAGTCTTTCAGGTTATGAAGTGATTTATTCTGTTTTAAGATGCATGCTATCTTGAAATATTTGTTTAAATGTAGTTGCAAGAATTCCAGCTATATTCTATGTTTATTTCACAAACATTTACTTGATAAAAGTAGAAAATTAATTAATGCTTCCTTCATCTTAGAAAATACTTTGGGTAATTTCTTAAGGAAATCAGTAGTCATTCCCATATTTACTCCCTGAAAATAAACAGTAAAAAATATTTGATGATATGTGGCAAAAAAGCAAGAGTTGAGAGGGGTAAGGTAGAGAGAAAACATTCCCCAAAAGAGATTGATATGTTTTAACAGCAAATTC
Source organism: Lontra canadensis (assembly GCF_010015895.1). Lineage (NCBI taxonomy): Eukaryota > Metazoa > Chordata > Mammalia > Carnivora > Mustelidae > Lontra > Lontra canadensis. Next base: position 3,212,710 of record NW_022631045.1, read on the forward strand.
TGTGAGTTAGGAATCAAGTCTATTTTCCTAGAAGTACAAAAAGGGTAACTTTCCCTTTATAACTTAATGAGACCATTAAGTGGTGAAGTTAAGACTTCATTCTCATGTGCCTGAATCACTGTATGATCTCAAACTCATGACTCATCCCTACAGCCTGATGCCAAATTCTGATGACATTAGAAAAGATCTCATAATTCACAACATCATAAAAAAGTTCCAGATACCTTTTAACAACAACAACAACATCATACTGATTTAACAAGGAAGGAACTAGAATACATAAACTTTTTTTTTAATATCCTAGAATTTATCCTTATCCAAGCTACTGGAAATATTACTATGTTCTATGTTTTAAAGGCTAAACAAAAATTACTAGTTTAGAAAAGAAAAGGATTACTAGTGTTATTTTCAAGTGTTCTTCATTGTTCCAATAAACCAATGATTCTGGAGAATTTTATAGGTGTTTGCTTTGTTTTCATATTTTATTCATTTGTTTTATTCAGAAAGTATTAAAATTATAAAAATTAAAACAATATGGAAGGCTGCAAAGTGGAAATGTCAAAGTCCTCTTCCCTCAATTTCCCCAGTTAACCCCTCCTAACATTTTTTAGTTTCTCTAGAAACTAGCAAACTAGAAAATATCTAAACCAAAACAACTTTGGATATATTTATTGATATAGGTATCTCCCTCCTGGGACTCCATCAAACACTTTGTTAAGAAAAGGTACATGTAAGGAGGCAATGATTGAAGTGTTTCTTACATTTCCTTTCCAAATTTGTGGTAGTGGATGGGAAAAGATGAAAATATTTATTGTGTTCCAAGTTCATCATTTTATTGTTTTTTTGTTTGTTTGTTTTATTTTACATCACCCAAGATCACTTCCTCTCAGAGCACATTGTTTGGACAAGAGACCTCATAGTTTCTGGTCTGGCATAATCTATCCCACCCACTGTGGGGACTAGTTCATTTTGAACACCTGACTTACCTCTGACCAGTGGAGTCAGGTCTAGAGCTTGTTTCACGGACCCTATCTACTCATAATGTACTCATAATTTGCCCCTCTAACTGGCATTGATTTAAAATTATTCCCAACATGCTGCCTCTTACCTGGTCGCATTCTGCTCTACAACTTTTGGATAAGGTTTCCACACCCAAATACTCAACTACCTGGGCAGTATTTTGCTTAAGATATGTTAGTAACACTATATCTCGAAGTTAATGTTTTTGACATTCACCAAAACTATACTTCACTAACTTTCTTCCATAGTCCCATATTGAGACATACCTGAAAAACTGGACACATCTGGGGAAAACACAAAATCCTTTAGAGTAGTTAATATAATAACTTAAATAACAGTGGAGAAAGACCTACACTGTATAATGAACACAGAACAAAAATCTAAAGTGAAACTGGAAGATAGATTACTGTGAACTTTTGACAAGTAAATATCCTAGAATTTTACTATTAAAATTCAGAGTGACAGGTGAATGTTTGTTCCATTTCATTGACAGACAAATTAAGGAATAAAAATTTACTGACCATACTGTGTAGCAGTAGAGATATAAACCAAACTCAAACATGCAGCTATGTGCAAGGACAAAAACAAGATATTATCATTCCCACATAATCTACTTTTAATCATCAAATGTCTACATTTTATAGGAGAGATTTCTAAATCCTATATGATTCATTTTCAAATTTTAAAACCATGGTGTTTCCCATCAAATGATAGAGCCATTAACATTCATGGCAGCTGAGAGATTTTTTTTATTTTTTTTTATTTATTTATTTATTTTTTTTTTGCACACCTGGTCTTACGCCTGAGCTTCTTTTATTTCTGTTACTGAAGAATGCAATAACTATGTCTAGAGACAAGGGACAAAGTTAATAAAAGGCTGCCCTTTCCTTTGCCTAAGACCCTGGTTTAAAATGAGCTATTTTCCCTGAACACCATATTTTAATTGGATGGCATCAGCTTCAGCCACAGACAAAAGCAATCCAGATCATGATTATTTGCAATATAATTCTTCTTGATATGATGAGCAGTCACAGAGCATAGATATTAAAAAGTAAACTTCTTCCTGATAAAATCTTAGAATGCAACTTGGTAAGTCAGTTAAAGGACCACCACCAATACCATTTCTTGTATTGTTGTATTTCCCTCTCATATAATTACAGAGGCTTCACAACTATTTGACTTCTATCTGGCTCATTTTTTTTAAGTGAGTTGCTTCAATAAAGTGCTTTTTAATATATATTTGTGGTTCTCCTTATGATTTCTACACCTTGTAGAGAGAGAACAATGTTTAGTAGATAGTAGACTCTCTGGAAATATTTTCCATTTTACTTAGAGTAATTTTTCTATCTTTTAATGTAATTTGTAAAACATAAAGTACATACCTAAGCTTTCATATCATAAAAGGTGGTATTCTCAGGTCCATTGCTCAAAATACTAAAAATAGATATGAATTGAAATTATACTGTTTCAAGTCTTTGATTCTAGGGAGTTTCCGAAATCCAAATTTTATAGACTGATCTAAAGAAGGGCTGAGAATGGCTAAACTTGCATAGTGGCTTACCCATTCTGCTTTTTAAGGGTCATTTTAATCTCCTAAATGAGAGATGGATAGCTAGGTCATCAGTGTGAATAATCACACTGGTATAGCAATATAATTCCTCCTTCCATTGCCTTTTTAAAGTTTTTGGGAACTAAACAGAAAAAGCTGTGGTTCTCAGCTCGGGTTGAGTGTGCTCCCCAAAAAGTACGGGGCAATGTCTGAAAACATTTAAAATGACCACCACTTGGAGAAGAGATCATGTGCTAATGGGTAGAGGCCAGAGAAGTTGCTGAACATCGTGCAATGCTCAGAACAGCTCCCCAAAACAGACAATTATCTGGTTCACAGTGACAGTAGTATTAAAGTTGAGAAATCCTGACACAGGTGAACAACAGTAAGGGAAATAGTAGAGTTATATTACTTTTTTTTTTTTAAGATTTATTTGAGAGAGTGTGAGGGGGCAGAGCACCCAAGCAGGGGGAGGGCAGAGGGAGAGACTCTCAAGCACACTGTGATGAGCACAGAGTCTGATGGGACTCCATTTCAGGACCCTGAAATCATGGCCTGAGCTGAACTCAAGAGCCAGATCCTTAACCAACTGAACCACCCAGGCACTCTAAGCGTTAGACTGTTTTATTTTATTGTTAAATTCTATTCTCCAGGGCTAAACTAAGTATTTAGCTTTCTATTTGTCTAAATTCACATAGCTTTAATTACAAAGTTCACTCAGACTGAACTTTAATTACAAAGTTCAGACATAAATTCATTCATTCATTAACTCGTTCAAAAAAAAAAAAAAGAGGGGATTTCCTAAATTTGCAACTGAAATAAATAGGTGAGATATTTCAGATATTGAGGACAAACAAATCAGGGTAGAACTAGAAAGCCAGATTAAGATATACTCATGCCTTGGACTTTATGATCCAAGGGCAAAGGGAAAAATCACTCTAAGAATTTAAGCTTGACAACAGACATACTAATTGTGTTTAGGAAGACTACCCATGTTGTACTGGAAGTTACTGGAAGTATATATAAAGTCATGCACAAAGTGAGAACTCAAATTATTATAATGCTCTAAAGGGCTTGGTGTAAAATATCCTCCATGAAATGGAGAAATGGGCTAATTATAGACGATGTTTAGGAGGTAGAATTGGATCCAATTATACCACTAAGGAGTTATGAGATCATGAACAAGAGGACCAGTCAAGAATTATGCTTGGATTTCCTTTGACTTAAACAAGGTTCTCCCTCTTATCAATAGAGAGAGAAAATAGTATGCTGGGGGAAGAAGAGACAATAATCTCAGCTTTTTAAACCTTAAAACAAAACCTGTGTAATACCTTTGAAAATGTCCTTAGTGGGTTATGTGCAATTAAAAATTCTGGACTAATTCTGAATTCAAAAGCACAGAAATCTTCAAGAAGTCATCAAGGTGGGAGAAATTTGGTTTGGCCAGAACTCATCAGTATGCAGGAACCACAGATGAGGAAGGTCTGGATGTTGAAAAAATTCTTGTTCAATCAGAGTTGATGAACTCATCAGGGGCAAATAGGGTATAGTGCAATGCCTCAGTCAAAAAAAAAAAAAAAATATATATATATATATATATATAGAGAGAGAGAGAGAGAGAGAGAGAGAGAGAGAAGCAAACAATGTTGGAAAAAAACATAAAGTCTGACTCCTGAATTCTTTCAAATAAAATTTGGTTGACATTAAACTGACATTTGTGTTGTACTTTAAAATTTACAAAGCACTTTCATGAGAACTATGTTTTTTAATTCCTACAACCTAGGGGAGTGCAGGACAGATATTACTATTATTTCCATTCTGTAGGCAAGATTACTGAGGCAATAACAGGTAACGTGTATTTCTTAATATCCTGTGGGTTAAAAGTGCCATCACTGAATTTTAAACCAAATGTTCTCACCCTAAGCTCCATGAATTTTTCAACAACAATACACACACACACACACACACACACACACACACTGCCTGAATATGGACAAATAAAAATTAAGAATGAATGTTGTTTAGAAAATAGTCCCCTCCCCTCTCAAGATTCTACATATGCATCAAAAATAAGTCAGGGCCATTTCAAGAGACTGTAGCATGGTACTAAAGTATATTTCTATGTCATTTATCTAACCTGAGATGTTGAATATTTTCAGTGTTTTAATGTTATTAAAATAGATCACTGCTCTCAATAGTAATTGGTCACACATAGCCTCCTAGCCTAAATGAAATTTTAACATATTTCCCTAATAGATAATTTTATAGTTTATTGCTAAATATATATTTCAAATGACCTTGGATGTGAAATTTGAATGGCCAAGGTTTCCTGGAGTAGGAAATTCAGAGGTAGAGGAACTTTAACACGTGCTCTGGTTTCAATGGTGCACTATCTCGAATAAAAATTGATAATGACTCCAGGACTGGAAATGCTTTATCAGTCCCAGAGGCTTAGTCGCCTCACACCAGATGCAGGAAGTCGACTGTATTCATTAATATCCTTCAGTGAGGTCACAGGTAGAGAGAGAAGGAGCTCCAGGGGGGATAGCTAGGGAAATAAAAGCAAAGAATACTGAGTTGTGTGCAGTAAAGGCAGGATGCAGGTTTATAAAGTTCTCATTGTCTGAAGAATGTAAGTAAATTGAAAGTCAAGTCTACTGAAAGAAACACTTTATGTTACTTGAGTCTTCCCATTCCGGCTCCATCAAGGATAGATAGCACCTGTTCAGAGTAACTATCACTTTGTACTTCTCTTTCTCCCTCGCCTACCCTTTAAAATTACAGAAAAGGAAGTAATTGTTCTGGCTTTGTTACTTTGTTATTTTGTTGTTTGGTATTGGTGAAAATTAGAATTAAAGCGTGTGGTATCCTTTTATGACACCTTCTCTGTCAGCTTGTTTCTCAGAATTGAACTTAACTGATTCAAGTGAATCTGTGTGCTAAAGTGACTCCTGAGGGAAAATACAAATCCTTCGAAAGGATTGCTATACAGCTTCAGCAACAAGCACCGAGACCTCCTTATCCAGCCTAACCCTGCTTACTTATTTCAGAACTGAACCCCAATCTTCATCCCTGCACAGGATTTCCCTAGTGATTTGAGCAAACCTTGTTAACAGTTTCATCTAACAGGCTCAGCAGGTTCAACATTTGATTATCTTTCCCTCAGGTTCACGATCAAGTCTTTTTCCTTCGTTATGCACTGACAGGAACACTGCTCGGGTTCTGTGGGTGGGTAGCTTCGCATGCTGAACGTGCAGAAAATGCAAAATCGACAATCTGGGTAAATCTCACATTCAAGGAATTTAATTGTATTATTGAAATTCAGGGCTGCGCCCCTGAGACATTGATCCGGTATTATCAGTTTCAAATCCTGGGTGCACTGGCAGCATGATGATGTGTTCATGGAATTTGCAATTGAGATAATGAGGAATCAAAGCTTAGGACAGGATCACTCACCGACAGAAAACAGGGGAGCCAACGTGAATCGATGCAGACCAGCCCGATGGAACCCGCCTGGCAGCGTGCGATCTTGGCAAAGCTCCTCAGGTTCCAATTTAAGAACAGGCTCAGGACTTTGGAGAGGGACACAGTTGGATGTGCAGACTGGGGTGACGCTTTTGCTTTCCAAGGCACAGAGAATGTTTACTCATAAGCCTTTATTGCCAAAGGCAAGGCGCTCTGGCTTCAGCAGCCAAATAAAACAAAGGGGGATTAAAACAAAACAGTGGAATACAAAATATAAAAAAGAAAAAAATAGGAGGGAGGAGGAGGAGGAGGAAAAGGACGTGCGACAAATGGTTGTTTTTCTTGCTCTGCAAGAAGTTAGATGTAATCTGTTGTGTTGGGGCATTCTTAAAGATTTTAAAAGGAGGTAAAGGCTCACACTGGTAGGAGGACACACTTTAACCATGAAGTTGGATTTTTCTGAACTTTTGTTTACTTCAGAGCTGAGTAAAAGAAGCCAATTTTCATGTCAGAGTGATGAAAGCGAGTTTAAGGTGTTTCTTAGGCTCAACCGAAACAGACCATATTGTCTTCCATTTACCCTTTAACTCAGCAACCCATTTTCCCTCTCAGATTACAGATGTCCTTTAAACTGAGCTAGAACAGCAAAAATGGAGGAAAGGAATTAACCAGGACAGATAGATACCTCAAGCAGAATTTTGTATTTCATTCTTGGGCATTTATTCTAGTGGGTTAATGATTAAATTACATGTGAGATTTTCACTCCCAACAAAGAACAGGCCAGGGGTACGTCTCTATTGCAGAAAGATCTTCATTTAGGTTTGCTGTGCTGACCTGATTATGAAAAGCACTCCTTTGTTGTTAGAATCTCCTGGTCTGAATAATAAAAATATGGTAATATATGGTCACCCGGAAAACGTGAAAGAGTTTTCTGTTCAAAAAGAGAGGGATTTTCTTTTTACTACATAATGTTTACTGTATCATGTGACCCTTAAATGTTGTGGCTCCGTGACTAGTTTGGAAGAAATATAAATCTCACTCCCTCGGTTGCCTTTGAAGTGGAAGAATAAATGTGATCTGAAAAGACTTTAGGGGAAAAAATCCTATCTGTTCAGCTGGATTTTACCTGTACCTAAATTACTCCTTATGTGCTTTAGAAGGTGCAAGTATACTCTTGCAAAAGACCATATATTTCTACTCTACCTGAGAAATTGCTAGAATGCTCCACAGCTGATTCAACTTTCCCTAACTATATTCTCACTGCTGTAAAATTACTCTATTTTGTGATTCAATACCAAGAAATTTAGTCAAATAAAGATGTCAACTTAAATTTTTCAGAACTAGCCTTTTAGATAAATGAGTATATTTATTCTAACATTTTTGGATTAAAAACATATCTCTAATATATATGGAAACTCCTAGACCTGATCAGAAAACCTCCAAATAAAGTTCTCTAAATTATTGGAAAGGAATTGGTACTGATACCAGGAAATACATTGGCACTGCCATCCTGAAAGTGATCTATCAGTCTGACATTGTCAATTACTTTTTTTTTTGGAAGTATTAAAATGAATGAAAACTATGAGAGATTGATTCCATCTCATGACAACATGATTGTCATGTTTGTCATGTCATGATTCCATACACATGACAACAGTGTATAAATCTGTCCATTTAATGAAGGTTAAAGCAGGTTTATCTGAAATGTTATTCTTATAAAATGATTTCCACAGTTCTAACAGATGAACCTGGGACTGTTTTGTAAGCAATAGTCTCTCATTCCAAAATCTGTAACTCCATCCATCTTCTAGAATCAGGTTCAACACTCTCTCACAATCGCTTCTGCTGTCCTCTGTGGAGGGACATCACATCACGTGAAACTTTCAAACATTGCTACAAGAGAACTTAGGACCCATTTTCCCTTTAAAATCTATGAAATAAAGATTCGTTGTATCTTCCCTTACATTTTAAACCAGTCAAATTTCATTCTCCTGGAGCAAGAGATTGAAGTATTTTAAAACTTGGTAGCTTTTTTTAAGATGCTTATGAATCTCATAACTGGACATAAAAGAAACTTAATTGTCCTTTGAATTGAGAGAAAAAAACACACTAAGTTTTAATCCAATGTAGTAATTAACTGACTCACTCATTTAATCATAAATAATTGCTCATTGCCTACTATCTGCTATACTCAGGAACACATCAGGGAACATGGCAGGAATAATCTAGAGATAGCCACTGCCCTTACTCAGGAGGCAATAAATAAATAAATAAATAAATAAATAAATAAAAACAAATGCAGGCAAAAGAAAGGCAAAACGGCTCTAATTTTTCTGTTCTATCCCCATGCCCTACCATCCCACACCTATGTCATTAAAACTTTAAGATCTCAAAGATTCACTATATATATGTATACATTTATATATTTTTTAATTTTTTTTTAACCCTTCTAAGGACTGCTACTGAATATTGCAAAAAAACAGCACAGAAGCCATGCAAACCTCTCAGGCAGTTGATAAAAATGAAAAAACTTCCTTCCTTTGTTTTGCTTTTAAGTTTAGTTTTTTTTTTAATCCCCTACCAATCATTGTTCAATATTCATTCTACTATGAAGAAATTATTATCCCATTGCACAAATTACTCTCATTCCAAAATGACACAATTAGAAATTTTCAGCTAATCAGTTAGTGGTCTGTAGTTTGATTCCCATTCATCAGTGATGCGAAAGGGGAAGATGTCAAGGAAGGGGGAAGCAGCACTCTATTAAGCATTCTCTATTAAGAAATGAATACTGAAATTGATTAATAATTGAGAAAAGAATTAAAATTCTTTTCTTTCAGCCATATTATAGAGAAGAGATTGCTATAGTTAATGGCAATTATGTGAAATATTCTGGGTAATGAAGCAACTTAAATAAACTTCGCAGTTCTCACTGATATCACAAATAGAAAGAAAAAAAAAAAACGGCAATTTAATGTAATACCCACAATTTGCATTTAAGATTATGAGGAAACTCAGTGCTTGAACTAACTCCTCTATTAGGCAATAACATTTCAGTAATTCTAAGTGTTATTATTATTAATAATCATAATAATAACATTCTCTGCCTAATTTCCTTTAGTCTGACTAGCATAGTTTACAGATATTTCCAATAGGCTGAAAGTGTAGCCTATAGCCCACTGAGATTTTGAAGAGTTCACAGACACCAAGGAGGTGGGAGTTAGGTCATTAAAGCTTGAGAATGTATCCATTTTATTATATTCTGTCATTTGTTGTTTAATCTGATCCCTGTGTCATTTATAAATAGTAATTAATACACTGGATGTCTACTACATGAAAGTAGAGTCTCTCATGTTTCTTATGTGCTATAGGTCTTATGTTCGTGGCACATTTAACTGTCCCCTATACCTGTACTTGCGCCCAAAATTCTCAGCCACTTGAATAATCAAAAGCCAACACTCTAGCCTCTGGCAGTCTTCATGGAGGGAGCAGAACAGGTAAGCACTACCCACCACAGGCAGCTTCCCAAAGACCACTGTTGGCATTATTTGTTCAGAGGCAATGTTACTAATTTTAGATAAAACTTGAAAGGAACTAATAACTGGATGTTCATTAAGCCAGTATCAATGAACCGGATGTCAACTATTTTAGGGTTAATATCTTCCGGGTTCACTAAAATAATCAAGTTGGCAAAAAAAAAGGTTTTGCTCAATACACACAATTAGGAGACACATGATCAAAGTTGTGCTAAAACACAGATAAGGAGAGAGAAAGCTCAGAAGTCTAAAGAGTAGTACTTCTCTAAATGGCACAAGTATGTATTTTACATATTTTCCATACTAAATAGAAATTACTTTTATCATGGCAAAATTAGCCTTTATGGAAATATTTTAAAACTTTAGCAGTCTACTTCCAAAACTCTGACATATACTTAAAAATATATATATTTTCTGAGCACTGTCAAATACTACATTATTTCTACAGTCATGGGCTGGTATCTGTCTCATCCTAAACACATGTTTATTTCAACTAAGTCATGTGGAAGAGGAAAATCACCTCTCACTTTCTTCAATTTAAAGTTATCTTTACTAGCTGTTGGTCAAAGGTGTTTATTATCAATGGTTCTACATAAAATTTTGATTTTTCTTCCTTTTAACTCAAACCATGAGGAGGCAGAAATGACATCCTATGAAAAATCCCCAAATAAGATTTTTTCTTGAAAGAATCATTGACAATTCAAGAAAGCCTCCAGTCTTCCCAGCATTTCTCAAGATTTTTTGCTATTTTTGTGGTGTTCTGAGTCCTGGAATCCATGACTCCCTCATATCTAGCTTCCCAAGAGTTAATCTAAGGGTGGGGGAAGGAGGGAGAAAACCGGCAGCCTGAACTTATTTTCTCATCCAGTAGTCTATTTAGACAGCAATTTTGCTTTTAACATGGTGCTATTCGGTTCTAGCTAAACCTCTGCATCCATTATTACTAACAATATTGTTCTCTTAGATTAGTAAAATGAGAATTGCAGAGGGTTTGTTGCCTAAGGGATTGACAGTAAAAAATACACGGGAATTTATTTAATGCATCTATAGAGGAGGCTAACAGAAAAGCTATATTATATGTAAGTATAATTTTATTTATAGAGTTATATATACTATATTAACATGCACTTTTTCTCATTAAAGACCTAAAGAGATCTGCAGAAATGTCCAAAAAATAAAAAGTGTTAGACACAAATGTAAAAGACTTTCAACAGCTCTACCTATAGATAACTCAAGCACACCAAGAAAATTAAACATAATTTTAACTTCTTGGAAAGTCTGAAATTAAAATAGGAGACAACCCAAAATAAATTACTGCCCATCTAAATTAACAATAGGGAAGGAGGGGCGCCTGGGTGGCTCAGTGGTTAAAGCCTCTGCCTTCGGCTCAGGTCATGGTCTCAGGGTGCTGGGATCGAGTCCCGCATCGGGCTCTCTGCTCAGCAGGGAGCCTGCCTCCTCCTCCTCTCTCTCTCTGACTGCCTCTCTGCCTACTTGTGATCTGTCTGTCAAATAAATTTAAAAAAAAAAAAACTTAAAAAAAAAACAATAGGGAAGGAGCAGATTCCATAGTAGTTTGGAGAAATGTGCAGAAGCTGTCAAGTCGCTATTATCCTGCTTTACGGTACTATTTCTAAAAGTAATAACTTGACTCAGTCCACTTCACTTTTCCCACCTCCGGCTGAGTCCAAGGATCTAGCTTTTCTCATCTGATCCAGTCAGGGGGCTCCTCGCAAATCTCCCTGCTCAAATGCTGTGTTCAGCCTCTCCTCTCCATCTGATCCTTCTGCATGTGAACATGTTCCAGTACCTCCCAATACCATTTCTGACCCTCTATTTTGCGCTTTCAGTCTCTCTCTCTCCATGTCTTTACAGCCACAGTTCCCAAAAGACTACTTAGTGCTTTTTGTGTGCCCTTCTTCAATGTTTTTCTGCTAATTCATGACCTAATTAATTCATTCAAAATCCTACTGTAACACTCAATTGGACACTTACTTCCTGAGGTCATGAAGAACCTCCTAATTGTCAGGTCCAATTTGACCTTCTGCAATATTTCATGCTGTTGACCATTCTTATCTTTTGGAAACTCTTCACATTTGCCTTTTATGACATACTTCTTCTTTCTGCATCTTTGCTTCTATGTCAGGCAGGGTCATGGCAGGAAACAGATGGTACAGTTAAATTGGATAATTTGAAGAGATTTTAATACAGGATTATTTACAAAAGTGTGAGCAAGAGAGATGATAGGATAGGGCAGTTCTCTAGGTTTAACATCTGTGGGTGTCACTACTCCCATGCAGACCACGCAAAGAAGAGGAAAAGGTTGTCAGAATCTTGAGATAGAGACGCTTTTGTTGATCCCCACAGGAAATGTGACCTTTGGTCATGGGACATGTCAATGCTTTGAGAGCCCACATGGATGGATGTGGGGAATAAAAACTCTGCACTCACTCTTCTTATTTCTGATTTTTTTTTTTTGAAAGCACCTTCTCCTTAATTGGGTGAACAATACCCAAAACTAGAGTGTAAAGGAGTGATTTTATGTGGTTCAAACAAGTCACCGTCTCAAGGCACACAGCAAGTTGGAGAGGAGTGGAGAGTTAATCTGAAAGAGCTAGCAGAAGACATTCTGCCCAGCCTTTATTTTTAAGTGGTAGTTTTTCCCCAGGGTTCTAATTTGAACACTTCTGTCTTCACAATATTTAAGCATCCTCCCGATCCTGGCACCTTCTTGTCTTCAATCCTGGTATACATTATTACTCCTATCCTGGTGATTCCCCAATCTGTGTCTCTACTATAAATATACTCTCTGAGGTCAGTCTCCTAGATTTAAAGGTATCTCTTTCTTGAATTCAACATCACAAAATCTGAAGTCATTTTTCTTCCCACCTTACTTTCTCCATATTATCTCTCTTGGCAATTGACTCCAGAACCTACCCAATTAGCTATGCTAAAACCAAAAATTATCCTTGACTTGTCTTTGCTCCCTAGATAGAGCCAACTGATCACAGTGCTCTATATACCATCTCCTAATGAATATTTAATTTACCCACTCCTGTGCACTGCCACCATCACTATCCTGATGAGTATGGCAGAAACATTCACACCAAGAGTTATAGAAACTGATTACATGAAGAATTTACCCAGTCTGAGGATTATGGGAAGTTCTTCCAGAGGAAAGCCTATGTCAGCTCAGTCCCGAAGGAGGAGTAACAGGTGCCTGAGCAAATCACGGGATAAGTACGGTTGAAAAGAAACAACATGTGTAAAGGTTTCAAGGGAAAAGAATAAGTTAAACATTTGAGAAACTAAAATAAAGTATAACTGAAGTGTGGAGAGTAGATAGGCAATCTCAAACATATCAACTGAGACTGGAGAAATAGGAAGATTGCAGAGGGCCTTGGAAGTTATAATGTGAACTCGGGACTCCGTGTGTGTGTTATTCAAGTTGATGGAAGACATAAGGAATTAAAGAAGAGGCAGCAAGAATATTATCTCTATTTAAACCTGAAAAGATCTCACAGCCTTCATCTGGAGAGTAAGACAACACACCAACCAGGTGAGAAAAGACAAACTGATCAAAGGTCACTGGTAAAGAAATCTTTTAGAAGCAGCACACCTCCTCTACCTCTCCCTAACTTTCCAAGTACAACTCATCTTTGTGCCCCAAACACCTGTGCCTATTCAAGAATTCTCCAATTACACTGTGTGTCAGGAATCCTTCCCTGAAGTGAATTGCTTTGCATATACAGTTTGGTCCCAAACTCTTGGAACTTAAGACTGTCATATCTTCCTTCCAAAAGGTAGGATGGAAAGATCATTTATTCAAGAGTGAAAAATCTTATACATTATGATATTATTAAGGTCAGTCATGACTGACCTTTCAGATTGCTTTTAACAAGGGCAAGCCACTTAAGCCACACATTTTTATTTCTTCCCTTTGAAGATAAAAGAGTTGAATGAGATAATCCCCAATTTCCAAGTCTGGAATTTTGTAAACTAAAATAAAGCAAAAACATGAGAATAGATAAAATTATACCGTTAAGATTATATCTAATCCTCTTAGCTCTATGATACTTATTATAAAATAAACCAAGTGGACAATCATGAAAAATTAGTGTTGCACATTTCCAAGTAACTCAACATTCATTCATGTAGAACAATAACATTTAATCCATAATGCCTGGTATCAGATCTAGATCTGCCACCTACCATCATACTTATTCAACTGTTAAAATTCCACCTCCAGAAATGTCTTAGTAATTAGATAGGAGACATGTCCCAAGTTAATGCACTGAGGCAATTCATCCAGGTCCTAGAAGAAACCACGTATCATGACATCCACACACGTACGCACACAGATAGTACTTATCAGAGGCTAGACTACAGGTGTCTTCAAAGACACAAGAGAATAGAAGGAATAAAAATGATGGAAAAATGAATAATGGGAGAGAAAGATGTACATCATCTTTTCTCGTTTTTATACCTTAAACTATTTTAAGTAATAACTTCTGACTTTACTCTTAATTTTCTTTTATCACCTCTTGACTTCAACTTAACACTGTCCAGTAGAGAATTATTCATCTCCTAAAGGATCCTAAGACTTAATTAATAGAGGAGTCAGCCAAAGGGATAAAGCCAGAGATATCAGAAGTAATTACAATTTAATGAAACAAGAATGAACAAATTACGGCAAAGCCCAGTAGCCTAGTAAGTGACCTGAAATAAAAATTTGGTCATCAAACCGATAACCTCTCTTTTTAGCTCTCCCCCTGAAACACCATTTCCCTTTGTTCTTTCCTATTCCATCCTCTTCTCATTTTACAGAATCTGTGAGATGGTCATAGTTAGGATTACAAATAAAAAGCATAAAAATATCACTGAAGGTCTCAACCTCAACACATACTCAAAAGTAGTTGTGAGGTGTGAGATATAGTTCAAAATTAAAATTTAAGTATTTCATTTTATTATTTAAGATTTTTTTTTGTCAGAGGGAGAGAGAAAGAGTGAGCACAAGCAGGGGGAGCAGCAGGCAGAGGGAGAAGCAGGCTTCCCCCAAGCAAGAAGCCTGATGTGGGACTTGACCCCAGGACCCTGGGATCATGACCTGAGCTGAAGGCAGATGTTTAACCAACTGAGCCACCCAGGTGTCCCAAAATTTAAGTTTTTTGGAGTCAAAATTAACTAAAGGTCTGTTGGAACAGAAGTCCACTTGTATTACAGATACACGATCGCCTTTTTTGAATATTTAACACATTTGAGGTCTACATGGAACTAACTAATATCTCCTAAACACAATTTCCAGGGTGTTCTTCAGCACAAAAGAACACTGTAGTGCATCTTAGCTGTGTAAATTCAACCTCAGAAAATGTTTGGCACAGAAGGAATGTTTATAGTCTTGTGCTGTTTATTCTGATAAACACAGTCTCTTTTCACACTGCAGGAAGGAAAGAAAAGGGGACAAGAACAACAATAAAAATGAGAGAGAAAAATCTTTGTTTTAAGTCTGTTGCTATCAAATGTTAAAAACAGAACAGAGAAAATTAACTCCCATCCCTTTCCTGAGAAGCAGCAGCAGGATGAAATTCACTGGGAAGGTAATGGCTGTCCTATTCCTAACTTCTGTCAGGGCTGAAACGAAAGCCTGTTCAAGTGCACCTCAAGCCCTTCTCCCAGAGAGGCAGAATCTCTCTCTGACACCTGTCAGGATACCTAAATGCAATGCATGCTACAAAGTATTCCAGTTTGGGGGTGGGGGGGTGGACATAGGTGATGGGAGAACAATTATCTAGTGCATACCATGGCATTCTTCATTACAGAATTAGAGAAAGAATTTCCATCTTTCAGCGAGCTCCGGGAGAGTTTAACCTTGCATATTCTTCTTATGTCTAGCAGTCCATTGCCTGTGTGGACATACTCACTTTCACAGATAAGAAAACTGAGGCAATTAAATAATGGGTCAAGTTTTACCCCAAATTTATCAACGGTCTAGTGATTGCAGTTTAAGAAATTAATCTGAGTCAACACTGCCAGATGAATAGTTATTTAGTCGTACAGCAATATTTTCTTCTGATGAGAGCTCGTTTTAGAGATACATTGAAAGGAGCCTTATCTGATCACATCCTTGGAGAATTATATTTATTAGATAGATAAAGGATGCTAAATTCCAGCAGGTTTGATAACAATGAGGAGGAAAATTAGGTTTAACTGAGTCAGAAGTATGCTCAATACAATAAGTGAAATATAAAAATAAAATGAAAATATATTGATCTATCAATGTGTTGTGACTATGAAGGAATCTGCTATGATGCCAAGAATAAAAAATAAAGACTATTAGTTAAAGTACACTATCAATAACCTCATTAAAAACAGAAGATGATTTAAAGCTGGATATTAAGTTCACTTCAAGACATGAAAGAGCAAGAAATACAGATTCTAGAATATATGAAAAGACAGGCAAAAGTTAAGACCAATGTGAAAATAGTATACACACACAGACACACATATGCACGCATATGTTTAGGTACAACTACACATGCATACGTATATACATGTAGCAAGAATTTGTAATGACTAAATTACTGTATCAGGGGAAATCCCTGTGCAACTACACATTAAGATATGTTTTCGAATTTTACGCTAAATCATCCTTGCTGTGCAGGAGTGAGGCCAGATGGAAGCTTATGGCTGCTATGTCAATACCTACAGAACACTGATGTCTTCTTAGCTAGTCCAAATAGAGCCATTCCATCTGCCATAAACACTGGACCCAAAGGCCACATTTATAGATTGCACTAAAAAAGTTAAAATTATTTTTACAGTGAAGGCATTTTTATAGGTTCTGGGAAAAGGGGAACGCAACGTGTGTTCCAAAATACTTACTCTCATGATTGTGAGTGCATTTTCATGTATGCATGTATAAGGAAATAAAATAACTTTAATGGGATATTTTTATGGATGTCAGCACTAAATTAGGCATGTGTTATTATTTTTTCCCTGGGGGGTGGTGTGATGGAGGGGACTCCCTTTTGCTTCTTCGTTTTTCCTACAATGATGACTGCCTTTATTCTTTTTTTCTTTTTCCCCTAACCACTTGACGGTTTCCTTGTCCAAATGAAAAATATGTCAACCGGCCAGAAGATAGTCAAGAAGAAGACAATAAGGCAGATCAAAGGCAAAAAAATGACTACAGGTCACAATTGTCCTAAAACCTACTCTGTTGTAATACCTCCAGCCTATGGGAAGAGTAGGAAACATTGCCCTATGCACTTCTTGCATTTCTGGTGAAGCTATTATCTTGACCGCCAAGTACTGGACATCTATCTGTGAAACACAGCATGACAAAAAGGAACCTTCTTTCAGATCAGTCTATGTGAGCAGTGAAGCAGGAGGAATCCTAAATCTTTGCTCACCTTTTTAATCCTTTGGTCAGTCAATATTTAAAAACATATTTACACTATTTTGACTTCTCTAAATAAGCATGCATAATTAAAGTGAAGGAAAGAGAAGAAATGAAGAGGATTATTGGATGTTTCTGTATCATACAAAGACACCAGATACAAGCTAATGCTTTCCTAGAATCATGCCAGACTCCACAACAAGAGTAATGAGAAGGAAAATCAACTCTGGTCCCATCTTTTCCTTCATCTAAACTTCAGTGTCTTGGCCACTGATTCTTGGTGGGTTCCTTCATACAAATCAAGTATCCCATTTGAAGAAATCTGAAATTCTCAAGTGTTAGGGGGAAAAAAAAGTTGAATAGGGAATAACTCTAAGTATTTTTAGTGCCATATAAACCTGAGTTATTGAGGAGTAGTCCCACTATACTCAGTATGAAATGGTGAGGAAGGGAGGAAATCAGCCAGTCAGGCAAGTAAGCAGACTTAGTCCTCAAGAGTATTAAGCCATGAGAAAGATGTCAAACCTGGTCAAAGTCTGCAGTAGTGCTGATTGGTCTTCCAACTATTCCTGTTGGCAGAAAGTTTATAACTCAAAGCTGCCAGAACGACCAGCCTAGGTATCAAGTGACCACAGCTAGATGGACTCAAAGCTAATTGGTATAGACCTGTGATCACACTAAAAATTCTCAGGTAGATTCTCTACCAGAAATTTGGAATGAGGATACTGAAAGACTAAGTCTGTTAGATGACGGTATATCCCTAACTGAAAGGTCTTGTAGTCCAACCAAAAGCAGAGCCATGGTCAGCCAGTGGCATATACAACAAGTTGAATTCTGGGGAAGAAGCGCAAATCTAACTGCAGAGGTGGGAGAGGAGGAAAGGAGAAAATAGAGAACAAAAACATGGCCATGTGTCTCTATAAAACAGGCAAAATATAGCTTTAGTTTCTAACTTTCTACTCAGTCTCACCTTAGCATGGATAAACTTCATTCTCTGCCTCAAAGTCGACTAACTGGTGTTTGCTTAGAAAAACCAAAACTCAGACTCTTAACTATAGAGAACAAACAGGTGGTTTCCAAAGGGGCGAGGGGGGGCAGTGACAGAATGAGTGAAAAAGGTGGTGGGGATTAGGGACTGCATGTGTTGTGATGGACACTGAGTAACACATGGCATTTTTTAATCATTATGTTGTACACTTACAATACTATGTTAATTATGCTTGGAAAAAACACCACAAATATATAGAATTAGGGGGAAAAACACCCTTTTTGTAAGCTATTTAAAATGATTCTATATGGACGTAAATATGCCATGTGTATAACACAGGTACAGCTTTCTCTCAATGCTCTTTGCATATCTACACATAACATGTGCAGACAAATATTGCAATCCAGTTCTTTCATGTCTTCTTACACTGGCTTTAATTTTATTAAGAGAAAAACTATACCTTCCAAATTGGCACATATACTACAGACCCTAGCATCCTTCTAGGAAAACCATTGCCATAATAAACATGAATTCATGTGACAATCATCTCTGTCAAATCCTTTTCCGTCAGTGGTAGTTGCTGACTATAAGGGAAATATTCTAGCATAAACATTCCCTTAGTCTAGTTTTCCACTAACACAAATTTTACTTGGGACTGGATGAATATGGAAGGCCTGTTACCCAGTACTTATCATGCCACCTCAATGGTGTCTTCACATAGGCCTTGTAAACAAGAATTTCATTAAGGAAGAACCTAGGTTATGTGGAGAAGCACCAAGAGAAGCAGTTTTGATGGATTATAACCTCAGGACTAAAACAGTTAATCTAAGAAAATAAGTCTACAGATAGACAAGTACATAAACTTAGGAAGCTTTCTGAAAGCTTTGTAACTTGGCTATATTTATTCTTAGTGTTGCTTACTTTTTCTTTGTGGAAATTAAAATTTAAGCTCTTCTGGGCAAAAGAGCTAACATACAGTACATGCTTTTTCTCAAGGATAAAAGAAGTGATGCTGTTTAGATCAATTTTATAGAAAATTTCAAGACACAGATGATGATGATGGCATATGTGTGAGCCAGTGACAGTGAAAGATTGAGACAGCAAGATGGGGGGAAATGGGTGGGGGAGGGCGAGAGACCCTCTGAGGCTCCTAACTCCAGATTGCTTCAACATCTGCAGGATCCTCAGAAGCTCCAGGAATCTCCAGGAAGTTAAGGTTTGCCTCTTGCTCCTTGTTTTCCCAAGAGACTGGTACTTTTCTTTTAAATTGTTAGAGAAATTTCATTTAGTCTCCAAACCCCGATTATGAGAGGATGCTGTATGAAACGCATCCATTTCTTACTGGAACTACCGGACTATAATGAGTCCATGTTTGAAATGCATGAAATTTAATTTTCAAGCCCACCAATGACTGATTCATGTGTTTCAAAATATTTCTGAAGAAAAAGTCTGTTTTCAACTATGAATGATAAGAGGCCAGATGCCCCTACCTACATACACAGCATGGGGTATCTTTTATGTTGCCATCTTGGGAACAGCAGAGTTTGGAAAAAGCTAGAAGCAATAGTTCCACTATGGGTAAAAACACATTCACTTCACAGGAAGCCAAATTACAGAGAATTAGTTTTCTTTATGGACAATCCATTAAAACACCCATACATATAAGAGAAATATTTTACACACTACACTTACTGTATAACAGAAATGCCCAATACAGATTCACTGAAATCCAAAACAAACCTTGAGGGAAATGCTTTGCTAAGCTCTTTGTTTCCCTGAGATATGATGTTCCTTAACCATCAGTGGCCTCCCACCCTACTGAGGGGTTGACTGGTTGGAGGTAGTTGTTGGTGGTCATTTCTCTTCTGGGAGAAGGCAACCTGTCAAAAACACTGAGCACAGAGATTTCTCTTTTTCTTCTCTTCCCCGCTTGGTCCAACAGGAAGCAATGATGTGGACTGGTGTGTGTTGCTGCTCTAAAAACTCAAATGTTGTCCTCAGGAGAACTGTGCTAATTTGGACAGTGGGAGAAATGGAGAGTGAAGGCAGGGTCATGATGAGACTCTCCCTTATGTCCTCCAACTTATCCTCTCCTGGCAGTTAGTGTGATCTTTGGGGGACTTACTCACCTGTTGACGTGTTTTTCTGATTTCCCAATTTTTCCCAAAATTCATCTGGAAAGGAAGCACCTTATTTGATGCTACAGAGAATTTATAGTATGAAGCAAGGTGTGTTTTTATATGAATTTTAAAAGGTAATTTTGAATTACTAATTAAAGTCTATAAAATACATTCAGCCATAAAATAAAATTACTGATTATCCATAAAGAACACCAACTAGTTAATCTAACATGCTTTCAAAAATTTTAAAAAACAGGGGCGCCTGGGTGCCTCGGTGGGCTAAAGCCTCTGCCTTCGGCTCGGGTCATGATCCCGGGATCCTGGGATCGAGCCTCGCATCGGGCTCTCTGCTCAGCGGGGAGCCTGCTTCCTCCTCTCTCTCTGTCTGCCTCTCTGCCTACTTGTGATCTCTCTCTGTCAAATAAATAAAATCAATCTTTAAAAAAATATATAAAAAACAAACTTACACATAATTATTTGAGATTAAGAACTAGCTACTCCACAACATTTGGTGCAGTCAAACAAAGCCATATTTAAGTCCAGAATTATGAATTCAATTAATAATTAAAGGATTATGCTCATAGGGAAGGTATATATAAAGCAGTAAATGGCTTTTTCAGGTGATTAAACATCTAAATGATGTTTCACACCAAAGAAAAAAGAAAATTTATTGTGACTATAGTCCTTAGCCTGAATAATATTCCTCTAACACAATAAGAACATAATTCAATGAAGCTAAAATAGCAGAAGAGAGTGAAGTTCCTTTCGCTCATGAAGCTCTGAATGGCTGGTCTGACGGCTTTCTTCAAATTACCAGGGATATCAGTGACTGCAAGAGAGAGGTGAGGGGAAGAATGAAGTACGAGCAGGTATGAAAATGGAATAATTATGAGAGGCTGGATTAAAGAAGTGAGTAATTTTTAGCCAAAATGATCTCTACGGAAAGGCAGTGATATAATAAGACATTTTAAAGCCAGTAAGAATTTCAGGGTCATCAGTGAGTGAGTGAATGCTTGGATTTTGTAAGCTAGCTTCAGCTAAATCCTTCTCTTGACATAGTACAGCAACTACTTCCCCACCAGCCTTTACAGGACACAAATTGGACAGTGTACAAGTAATTACTGATGAATACGAATGTGCTGCTCAGTGATGAAATGTTTTCAGAGAAACAGAATGAAGTAGATGGAAAAGGTATTCTCATCCTCTTTGAATAGATACATCCAAAGATACACTGTGACTACTACAAAAGATGTGAAGAGTTGTTCCGTAATGTGATTGTAAAGGGTCATTTAGAGATTTTTTTTTAAAAAAGCTCTTATTGTAACCTGTAAAGGGAATTGTATAGAACCAACAATAAACAGACATTACAGCTATTCAAGGCAGTATGGATGCTAAATAAGTATGTTCTATTCACTTGAAGACTGATTTTTAAAAATTCCTGGAGTTGGAAGCTTATATAGTTCAAATAAAGGCTGTGTTATAGCTAATAAAAATTAAACACTAAATATCTTTCAGGGTCAATAATAATTTTTCAAAGGTAGGCTTAATTGCATTATAATTTCCTTGAGAAACATCTATATAGTCTCAGGAAAATCAATACAGATATACATACACAGTACTAAAAACATTGTTCTTTGGCCATATTTGGTCTAGCTTTCCAGCTTTACTATTGCAGCTCAGTCCTTTGTGTATTCTCTTCTCACAGCCGCTCCAACCCATCATCTCCTAGTTCTTATGTGCTGTGGCTCTCAGGAGCACCAGCAGTCTCAGCTCAAGAAAAGGGTCCTGTATTTTGCAATCTCTCTGCCAGAAGGGCGGGACATGTTCAAGAATTAAAATGAGTTTTCTGCACTGGCCTAAACCTGTGCATTCTTCAAAGGAATACAAATAAAAATCCCAATCCAGAAGAATTGGACATTTTCTACATTTAAGTTTCTGTCACAAAATACATAGATTATTTATTATTTCATGTACCATTTTAATAATGCATTATATCAACTTCAGAAATTTGTTCGGGCTCCAGACATGCTCTTTCTCAGAGCTTTGCTTGTTATCTCCATGAGAGAACAACGTTAAGAGTCAAAAAGGGGGAGGCCCTTCAGAAATACTGCCAATATATGAAGGGACCCATGGGATTGCACAGTATCCAGGGCTTGGTCTCTCCAATCAGATAAAAACCCAAAGTTCTTAACTCTACCCCTTTCAAGATAAATGATCGCAGCCAATTTAGTCTTTCTCAGCCTGTGGGGACTGTTGTGGGAATTAAAGGAGATGTCAGTAAATACTTTATCAGAGTGCACAGCTACAACCCTTAGTTTCCATAGCCTCTGCTAGGAACTGTGGGGATGCTCATCCCACAAGAGTAGTGAACCTCTTGCTGCTCTGACTGTATTCACAACCGTCTCTCATTCCACTGCCAGGCATGTTTGGTGCAATTTGATTCTAACAAAGAAAGTACAAAAGCTAGTAAATGATTTTATTTTTGATAACAAATCGGAGCAGTCTCAAGGTTTAGGTGTAAGAAAGTTACTTTCAAGATGCTATTTTGAATGGGAATGAAAGGGGTTGAGTTAGAAGTACTGCACTGGGAGTTCCCAAGGCCCTGTCCCCTCCATGGGAGAGTATCACACAGTAGATACAAATACTATATTTATAGTAGATAAATATATATTTATATGCATATAAAGATATATTTATATATTTTATTTATATATATTTATATATATATATTTCAGTAGAGAAAGTAAAACAGAAAACCCAAAGGTAAGCTTAAGAACAATCATTTGGAGGTCCAGAAAATCAACTCACTCCATTAGTTGTTTCATGTGAATCTGTATTTGGAAATATTTTGGGGGCACAGGAGGAAGTTCCAGGGAGTTGAATATATCAGGTTATATGGTGCCTTACACAAGCAGCTAATGTCCACTCAACATTTATAAAACACCTTCTATGAGCCAGACCGCTCTGTCCTAAATGGCAGTAATAGAGCATTCACAAAAACAAAACAGAAAAACATCCCTCTGCTCTTGGAACATATATTCATCTGTGTGCATGCTGTCATGGGATAGAAGAGATGATGTGTCAAGTAAGTGGGGAAAAGAGATTATTCAACAAATGGCACTAGAAAAAGTGCGTAGCTATTTGGAAAATAAAAGCATACCTCACACACATACAAATTAAAGATTTAAATGTACAAAATCAAAGACTTAAATGAAAACATGCTAGAAAAATTCTGGAAGAAAATCTGAATAATTTTAGAATAAAAATGTCTCCTGTAAGTATGAAACCATATGTAGAAGTCAAACTTGAGTAATAACTTATCTTTATATAAAAATAAACAGAACAGTTTGCCTCATGATGTAAGAACAAAATAGAAGATATGAGTTATATGGGAAATGATCCTTTTCTTTAATAATAATTAAATAAAAAATCTGATAGGAACCTGAATCATTTTTTCCCTCCTGACCATGTTCTTCAAGAACTAAATTGAATATTTGCATAAAGATTCATTCACAGATGTGTTAGAATAAGACATTTTATAGGACTCATAATAAATAAACTTCTCTAAAGTTTAGCCATGAATATTGATTTTTGCTCTACAGTGTGGAAGTGTCTCAAAGTTTGCAGTTTTTTGACCAAACTGTTATCAACTTCTATATGTACTACCATGTTTTCTACTCATGAAAAAATTCTGTGCTACCATGGTTTAATAATGTTGGCTTACAGGCTTAGCACTTTTGAACAAAATAAAATCACATCATATTCTATAGGGCAGTTTTGAATTGGCAAAGTGCTTAAAGAAATCATTTTTCCTTTATTCTCAATAACCTAAAAATAATGGCAGCATCTATACTTACCTTTTAATAAGTTCATTTAAAAAATGAGTTTCATGCATGCCTAGTGATGTTGGGCACCATTAATTTTGTTATTAAGATTGTTTAGTGTGTGCCTAATCTGACAGCACATGCCAAAGACATCAAAAAAATTAAACTATGGTCAAGGAGATTATACAAAGCCCATTACCACATGGCAGTTTATCTCAACTCCATTTTACTTAAAAACACTTTATGAGATATCCATAAAACCTAGAAAGCCCTGAGTTAGGAGCAATAGATTATATAAAGAAAAAAGATATACTTGGGGAATTTGTGAAATCTACTCTTTAGTGCTTTTACCTCTTATTAATAGATCAATAATAATAAAAAATCATTCCATGTTCCTGCAATTTTGACTATTTACATCTTCATTATTTAGCATACCAATTCAGTATTTAAGGGCATGAGTTCTAAAGTAAATGGTTTCAAATCCTGGTTCCAGCACTAGTTTCACCCTCTTTGAAACTTCTCTGTGCCACCACTCTGAGTTGCTAGAATAAGGATAATACTACTTAATTCCTTAGGTTGCCGGCAAGTTATCATGGCATCATACCAAGAAAATGCTTAGACAGAATTGCACACATAGTACATGCTCTACACACACTAACTGCTATGTTTAGCAGCTCACCCAATATGGGAAGAGATCTCCCAGCCACTAGATACAGTATCAAACCAGAACAGGCAAATAAAGGCAGAGATACAGGCTCTATGTAAGCTGGAATGTTGGCCTCAGAAGCAACACTAAAGGCAATGATGTGCACTGAATAATACATATTGTCAGTGTGTGCTATCAGTGTGAGGAACGACACATTTTTTGAAGTACTGTGGAATCATAAAACACCCTGGATGCACATATCCAGTATGTACTCTTCTGCATTCTGTACCTCATCTCCAGTTTCCAGAACAGTGGTGAGAGGATTGGCTTTAGGTAGGTGGTTAGACAAGTCACCTATCCTCTAGCAAAAGGACAAGAGCAAGGATGTGTACAGGTGTGTGATATCCTGAGGTTCAGTGATAGCAAACTGATGGAAGTTCTACCTGTTGGCTCAGTTCCACGGTGAACTTCTCAAGAAAGATGTGTTGGTTACTTCTTCTTTTTTTTTTTTTTTTAGATTTTTATTTATTTATTTGACAGAGAGAGATCACAAGTAGGCAGAGAGGCAGGCAGAGAGAGAGGGGGAAGCAGGCTCCCCGCTGAGCAGAGAGCCTGACGCAGGGCTCAATCCCAGGACCCGGGGATCATGACCTGAGCTGAAGGCAGAGGCTTAACCCACTGAGCCACCCAGGCGCCCTATGGTTACTTCTTTAATATCATTCCCCTTCCCCAACAATGACAAGTTATTTAACTCTGCACACTTGAACACCCAAGGACTCTGTGGTTTTCTAAACTTCTCATTACTCTCGGTCACAGAATGCAAAACCAGGAACTGTAAATTATTAAGACATTTCTACAGGTCATAAAAGTCTTCTATTCTGATAGAAAAATTAAGTCTATCTTTTTGAGAAGTTCCAACTCATCACCGACATAAAAGCACAACTGAACCTGGGGAAGAACACAATACTACAAAACCTTTAGGTAGCAATCATTAACAAATATTTTTAGTTTTAGACAATGAAGATCTATACAGAAGCAAGTCACAGATTAAAATAACACCTGAGTGTTATTTAAATTCAATATTTGAATCAATTCATGATTTCCATTTTTCTTCTATTTTTAAGCACAGTGTTCTAAAATGTCCACATAATCTTTGAAGTACTTTGTTTAGCTTATAAAAGTACAAAAGCTTTTAAAATAAACACAAATAGCCTGGCAGACTTCATAAGAATATTTACTGTTAAAAGATCTATTTTCAGAAAGTATCAGCTTTGCCATTCCCTCTGATGAAAATAAAAATATCATGTAAGGTAGAATTTGTCATCCCTTAGAAGTTAACTTCTCTCTGTTCCTCATTGGACTCTCACTTGCCCTCCTGTAGCCTGCCTTATACTTTCATACAGAAGCATCTGGTCCTTCATCAGGCAGTGAGGCACACATCAGACAATCCCTCCACATAAGCCTACTGTGCACACTTATCAACATACATGTGGAGATACAAATAAGAAGTTAAAAATCTCCAGACAGACTGTATTACTCACTGCTCCCCTTCAGTCAGACTGCAGGAAGGTCATGAAAGAAATAAGGCCTCTGGCTCAGATAAGGGTAGAGGAACAGACATGATGTCACCTGGATGTTCAAAAAGTGTTCTTTTGTGAGGTTAGGGGTGGGAGCTGTTTTATGCCCTTTGAGGTTGTTCTTGTGAGAAAGGATTTCAGTGACGCAGGGAGTAGAGGCTGAAGAACTACTCAGAGTTGAAGCAGCAAAGCATGGCAAGTCTGAGATACTTAAACCAAGTATTATCAGAAGACTTTGTGTCTCTCCAGCTCACGAGGCCTCGGTTAGCTTATCTTTAAATTAGAGAGGATGGAGCCTACCTGTGACAGACTGTACTTTCCAAAAAGGGCCAGGTCCTACACGCTCTTCTAGAATGTTGCAATTTCCAATAAAGAGGCAGCTTCTCTGTCTTCCTTTTGAACTTGCACCAGACTTTTTGACTGCCTTTCCAGGCACAGTGTGGTGCAGACCACATCACATAACTTCTGAGGTCAGGTCATAAAGGGGAAGACAGCTGTCACCTGGATCTCTCCTTTAGGGACATGAGCCGATGGCTCCGCAGGGCCATCATGTAAGAAGTCCAGCTCCCGTGTGTCTACTATGAAAGAGACACCAGTGGGGAGAGCCGCCCCCTCATCCCCAGAGATAGAGCAGTTTGAATCTTCCCAAAGTACCAGAGAAGAGAAAGAAGAAGTTTTGGACTGTGACCTCATGAGAGACCCTAAAGCCAGAACCACCCAGCCCAGCTGCTCTTGAATTCCTAACCCACAGAGACTAGAAGACATAAGAAAGGATCATTATTGTGTTAAGTTACCCGTCGGATGATTTACTACACAGCAACAGATAACTAATGCCCTATCATTTAATTTATAAAGATTAGAAAGCATGTTTCAATACTTTGTTAGAGTAGGTCCTCAATAATAAGCAGATGTTTATTAATATATTTACTTGTGCTACATGCATTTATAGACCCTCTTTCCATTCTCTCCCTTATTAGGAGAGGAAAAAATACTTGTCACCTTCCGTAACAAATTTTTCTGCTCTCTGAAATTCTCTTCCAAGCATAATTTTTGTAAAGGATAATAAAATATTCAATGAGGAAAGGCACAGACCTTTTTCTGGTGCCCTTTCTTTTTAATATACCTTGAAAACGGAACTGAATGAATAAATTATGCCCCTATCACCAACACTATTTTCTCTTCTATTATTCCTCATACCTAAATCGACAAAGTGAGTTAGTTTTAGGGCGAGGACTATAGTAAGTGTGGCAGCACACCAAATATAATTATAATAGGGCATTCTTAATAAAAAAAATTATAGATTATAGCATTCGAGGATTAAGTGAGTAATCATTTCTTAGCATAACAGACTATACACTGATGCAAAAATGACAAGGTTATGTAGCCACTGGAACAAAACTGCCTCTGGGCAGAGACCAGTGAGACTCTAGCATCCTGGAGCTTAGGTGGACCTTTAGAGAAGATGCAAACCTTCAGGCATTAGCCATGCTACACGGGGCTCCAGCCAACTGAAACTGCTACCTGTAAGACCTAGGAGAAAGGAAGGCTTTTGTTTGAGAGTAAGGAAATAGAGAACTTCTGTCGGGGAAGAGGGGATTGCAAAGCAACATGACAAAATAGCCCAAGATGTAAAAACAATAAAAATGCCAATGTCTAAACCTCAGCAGCAGATTGCCTGCTTCTACTTCCACAGACACTCAGTAAGGTCTGCTGCATATTCCGAATGCCGCCCGGGGAGTTTATCAGTTTCGGATTCTGACACTGACAATAAGGGGGATGCTACAGCAGGAGCAGAGATGCACAGTTAAGAACAATGCTGGCTGTATTTAGATATTAAACAGCTCCGCAATTCTTGAAAATGTCGTTTAGTCGCTTAGCACTCAGGGAGCTTTCCCTGTCAACTCTCCCCACCCCCCACTTTTTTTTGCATTTTTTAATTTTAATTTTAGTTAACATATAGTGCCATATTGGTTTCTGGAGTAGAATGCAGTGATTCAGCACTTCCACACAACACCCAGGGCTCATCACAACATGTGCCTTCGTTAAAGAAGGCATGCCCATGCCCACCCCCTTCCCTCCATCAACCCTCTGTTCTCTACTGTTAAGAGTCTCTTATGGGTTGTTTCCCTGTCTACTCTTTAAAAGTAGTTGAGCTGTGTTGAAAATTATGGCATTCTAGTGATTTTTATTAGTAATAATGCTACCTTCCCAGCTACCAATAGCAACACGTAATTAACACTAAAGAATTCATACTTCACCTCACCTTAAAATCTCCTTCCAAATAAAGCTGGAACGGCATCAATCCCCACCAATGTGGTTATTTTTTTTTTTCCAAATAAAAAACTGGCAACCTTGAAGTGAGTTGGTAAATACATTCAACATCTGCTGTGAACCCCAATAATTTGGAGGAAGTAGCCATGTTAAATTTTGTGATACAGCACAGTGATGCCACGACAATCCAACCCATGAGCACTGAAATCCATGTTTCAATTATTAGTTTATTTAAAACTGTTGGAAAGAGTTTGGGACTTGACATTCTGAGTGTTACTTCATAATAAACCCAGAGCTACAGTTATAAATAGCATGCAGGACTAAAATCCTTGCTCTGCATCTGACTATACCTGAAAGCAGGTGCCAGGTCAGCCACTAACTAGTTGGGGGACCTTGATCAAATTACTGAGCCTCTCAGAGCCTTGATTTTTCTAGGTAGCCAGCAACACTACCTATACGCAAGGGGTTGGTCATGAGAGTCAAATGGGATGATTCAGGTTCCTGACCCAAGGTAAGCACTCGATAAATGTTACCTCGTAAATCTTCTATTTTTAAAGGTTATTCTATATGGTGAAGAAGGTGGAGTCCATTTCTCCTAATGACCAATTGAGACAACCGCCACTTCGAGCATTTGACACTTGAAAATTATTTTCACATGCTTTATCCCCACTAAGTTTCACACTGACCCCAGGTGCTGGATAGTCTTACCTATCCCTGGTTTAGAAATGAGAAACCTGAAGCTCAAGGAACTGAAGAAACCTCAGTAAGGTGACTCACATAGTTAGCAGAATGAAATCAGGAACCCGAAGCCCACATTCCATCTCCCCCAGCCCCCATTTGTGCTGCCACTGTTGCGGTAACAACTTATCTCAAAGCATAAATGACAGACCGGTGTCTGAAAGGCGTGGGTTTAAAACGTCACCTGCTTATCTACAGTCCTGACACCTGGATGTTATTCCCAGGGCCACTTCAGTATAATCTCACTTGCATTATTCCTTTGCCCACCCTTCCTCATGCTGGCCATGTTTCTGTTCACGCAGGTATAGTGCTCAACTCTCCCTCCTCCACAAGCAGTTTGGCCTCCTGGAGCTCTACATACTAGGTGAGAATAACTGGACTCCAGTGATTTGCAAAAGCTGGCTGTGTACAGCCCTCAAAGACAAGAGGAAGCGTGCTGGGTCAAAGAGGACGCTGCTGCACGAGTGCAGTGTCAAAGGCTGTCCGATCATGCTGTCATTCAGGTTCCGCACCTACTTTGCAGAACGTGGGCTGGAGTGCTAGACTGAAATACTAGGTAGACAACAGGTAGAGTGATGGCCGGGGGAAAGATGCTCCAGCCTCATTAGGTTTAAAACACAAAAATGTAAAGCTTTACACCTCTTTTCTGACGAGAAGCACAAGCTGACTTTTTCCAGATAGTGATTTTGTTTTTCTTTAGACTGTGTTACAGTGGGGTCAGCTCATTTGCTGGCCTCTGTCTTCTTCACCCTGAATATTTCATCCTAAATGCTGGACTGATTTTCAAAAAGATCCATAATATAGAGCAGAGTTTAAAAGGTTGAAGAGTCAAGGGTCCTTGAGGAATTTTGAGTAGGACAGTCAAGTAACAAGGGCACTGGAAGCTACAATTAAGTAGCCTTGAGGAACTGTAAGTAGTTGTACATAGCAACTCAGTGTTAGAGCTGTGGCTGTAAAGCACTGAAGATTTTTCCACAAACAGATGGTTTCTACCTCACTAAGTTATATGGTGCATGTGTCTTATGCTTTCTTCTAAATGTAATCTATAATGTCCTTGCCTCTCATTACATCCGGAAGGATATAGATAGTGCTTCCAAACTGAAAGGCCCCCATTGCATAACAGCAGTGCCTAAAGTGACTAATTGCATATTATCTCTGATTTACTCCCTGGTTTGTTCATCAGTTCCTTACCATTTATGGAGCCAAGCAAAAAAAAAAAAAAAAAAAAAAAAAATTGGAAGTATCTTCATAACCTTATTGTGCAGAGCTAGTGATAACATAGGATTCATTGCCAATATCTCTCACAGGCATTGCATTCCAAGAACCTCCCACACAACACTCTATATCTTTATGTGAAGCCAGCCGCTGGCTACAATGGCAGAATCTTCAAGATAAAGAACAAAGACAACCAAGGTCCTTGAAAACCTTTTAACAGTCCAGTCTCATTAGACCAAAAAAGGATTTAGACACAATAATCATGGTCAAAGCATTTTAAATCATAAAAGGAGTTTTCCCATTCTTAATAAGTGCCATCAGTTTCCACCAACCTTCCCAAGCCAGATAGTCAAAAGTCTGAAGTCAATCTCGACTTCTCTCTCATACCATCTAACAAATTCTTAAAGTTTTTTCAGTTGTAACTCCAAAATCCATTTCTCCTTCTCTGTCCTACCATCTGCAAGGCTGTCAGGAGGATCCAAAATGTCACTGCAGGCCTCAACTGCCTTCATCTCTTTGTGGACTGCCACCTCACCTCACTCCATTTTTGCACAGCACTACCATTAAAGTCTGTGCTTTTAATCCTGGCTTCCTTGCCCCCCACTTTTTTTTTTTAAGATTTTATTTGTCAGAGAGAGAGAGAGACTGATCACAACCAGAGGTGTGACAGGCAGAGTGGGAAGCAGGCTCCCTGCTGAGCAGAGAGCTTCATGTAGGTCTTGATCCCAAGACCTTAGAATCATGACCTGAGCCCAAGGTCAACGCTTCACTGACTGAGCCACCCAGGCATCCCTGACTTCCTTGCTTTTTGAGTACTTTCTAATACTTTTCCTGGATATATTGACTTTTTAACTTTTTTTTTTTTTGAATATTTGAAATCTGTACTTACCAAGTAGTTTCTTATCATTCCCATCTCCCTGCATGGCTGGCTTCTCTGCCCATGTAAGCCTCACCTATGAATTAGTAACTAATCTCCCAAGGCCATGGTAGAAGTTAAATGAGATGACAGATGTAAGCTATGCCTAACACAATGTCAGGTACACACTGTCCTCTCTTCTAGTCTTAGTTTTGGTACTTACTAGCAGTGGGACCTTGTCAATTCACTCATCAGATGTGAGTTTTAGTTGTTCACTTTCAAAGGATAGCGCTATAGTCTACATGTCCTTAAAGGGATTACGTCACGAAGTCTGAGACTCTTACACATATAAGTAATCAGCCTGACCATTCACATGGGAATGATATGTTCAATGTTTCTGATAATCCCTTCCACATTAATTTGTTGTAATTTCATCTCTGCTTTACCATGTAGAAGTGCTAAAATTAAATCCAGTATCCTTGAGAAAGCCACCACCTTCTTTCAAATGCATCAAGTGCCAAGTCTGTTTAAAGCTCTGCACCCACAGTGTGTTATAATGTAGGAGGCGGTGGTGGTCCTCGTGGTAATGTTAAGTGCACACATCCCAGGTTTTCAAATCCCTAAAAATTATCATATAAGAATGTTTTGACTTTTATGTAGATCATCTGTATTTTGAAAAGCAATTCAGGAAATAAGATTCTTCAGCAATGTAAAGACGCGCCTTCTCCAAGTGTTGAGCCCATGTAACTACACCTAGATCAGGACCCAGGAGGCAGATGGATGGCAAAAGAGCTTCCTTCCCCACTTAAAAATCCCCTCAGCGGGGTGCCTGGGTGGCTCAGTGGGTTAAAGCCTCTGCCTTCGGCTTAGGTCATGGTCTCGGGGTCCTGGGATCGAGCCCCGCTTTGGGCTCTCTGCTCAGCGGGGAGCCTGCTTCCTCCTCTCTCTCTCTCTGCCTGCCTCTCTGTCTACTTGTGATCTCTGTATGTCAAAAAAAAAAAAAAATCCCCTCAGCTTCAGTTTCACTTTTACAATATACTCAAGTCCAACTTAACTTGATTCTTTTCATATTTTGTCATAGAAGAAGAAAACATAGATAAGGAAATATGCAGTTGAAAATGCATTTGTATTTTAATCGAGAACTGTGTGTTCAGAAATTATCACTCATGCAAACAGAGATAGTAATCAATCATAAGTGTTCCTTTGTATCTGCAGTAACTTATTACAGAGAAGAAGAAGTATTTCTGGATTCTGAGAAATTTGCTGTCAGAAACACTACACAGAACTCCTTTCTTTTTTAATTTTCTCTGAAAGGAGAAATGCAATAGGAGGGATGATTTTTTCCTTTGCTGTGACCAGAAAATAGACAGGAACAGACAGTCTGTAACATTGCTATTTAAATCAAAGCTCTGAAAGTGACATTAGTCATTATTTTTATTTAGTATTGATAACCATGGTAAGATGGGCATAATACTTTATAAATGTATATATTTATATAATTGTATATATTTTTATTGTGATTCAGAAAGCAGCAAGGCACTTGGGACAGGAACTCAAAGCTTCTACCTATATATCCCGTATTACTTCCATATTATACTTCCTCATCTAATTATCTAATTTATAGTAACTAGAGATATAAGGGAAATAAAAAGAATTGTACACATCTGAATACTTTTTATGTACGTATGTACATATAATACAAAAGGTTTGTTTTCATATCCAATAATTAAAATTTCTGATCACTTTTTGCAATTAATTAAACAATATTTTTAGAATTCAACATATAGACCACTTTCCATCTCTATTTTCCATATTTAAATTGTCAAGTTTGAGAAATGTGCAACAAATGTAATCACTGATCAGCATAAACCCCAATCTGTAAATTGCTTTGTGAACATTCTTTAATCTTTCCACATGCTTCATTCTTTATTTCAGATAGTATGTAAACATCTTCCTGATGGGAACCATATTTTTTTTCTTTTTCATAATGCCTCATGATAGAAGTATTGAGAGATGAAGACAGTGAGATCTTAGTAAAACATGGTTATCTGATTTTAGTCATGTAGGTTGTAAAGATCTCATAGATAGGGGCGCCTGGGTGGCTCAGTAGGTTAAAGCCTCTGCCTTCGGCTCAGGTCATGATCCCAGGGTCCTGGGATGGAGCCCCGCATTGGGCTCTCTGCTCAGCAGGGAACCTGCTTCCTCCTCCTCTCTCTCTGCCTGTTTCTCTGCCTACTTGTGATCTCTGTCTGTCAAATAAATAAATAAAATCTTTAAAAAAAAAAAAAATCTCACAGGTAAACTTCAGTTAATGGTCTCTGTGTTCTCCTCATACTTTAAACCATAAAGTCAAGAGCTAATCAGAAGAGCTTCTCAATTGTGGCCTGATATTTAGTAGGAATAATCTCCAACTTACACCATCCAGAACATGCCCAGCCTTGACTGATGACTGAATAGACCTACATCTTCAAGTGTTTGACTAGGAAACATCACGTGAACACCGAATCCTACAGGACTTTAAGACAGACAGTACTGCCCAATGGTTAAGAGTGTAATATTTAGAGTTTGGGAAACTGAGCTTCATAATCAAACTTTCTTGTGTGAGCTTGAGCAACCTAGTCCACCCATTTAATCCTCAGGCTCTTCTTCTATGGAAGAACAATAATGGGAACAATAATGGCACTCACCTCGTTGGAGATATATCTACATATCTATATTTTATATTTTATATTTTATTTATTTGACAGAGAGAAATCACAACTAGGCAGAGAGGCAGGCAGAGAGAG
Source organism: Lontra canadensis (assembly GCF_010015895.1). Classification (NCBI taxonomy): domain Eukaryota; kingdom Metazoa; phylum Chordata; class Mammalia; order Carnivora; family Mustelidae; genus Lontra; species Lontra canadensis. The sequence continues at coordinate 3,246,700 of NW_022631045.1, forward strand.
AGGAGAAGCAGGCTCCCTGAGGGGCAGAGAGCCCGATGCGGGACTTGATCCCAGGACCCTGGGATCATGACCTGAGCCAAAGGCAGAGGCCCCAACCCACTGAGCCACCCAGGTGCCCCCTCGTTGGATATATTTAATAAAGATTATACATTAAAGGATGCACAACCCTTTGACCAGTGCCAGCACATGGTTATTCTTCATTTGACAGTACTGAGTAATCATAGGTTTATTATCTTATTAATGCTTCCATTAATACTGCTTACCTTTTGCCCACTATCCATCCATTTAACAAATATTTACTGGGGACCAACTATGTAAAAACACTGTCCCAGGGGCTAGTTGCACTATGCATACTCAATGCGTCTTCTATTTTATTATGGTACTAATGCCATTATTCAGGTTATCTCACAAGGAAATGTAAGATTTTGACGGATAAATGGTTCAAAGAAAACTGGGTTAATGCAACAAGAACCTCATCGTTTTTCCATATTGAGAAACAGACCTGACACACAACTGTCATCCACAGAATCTCAGTGTTGGAGAGAACTGAAAGAAAACCCAATTAAACACGTTTGTTATTTATTCTCTTCAGTGATTCTCCCCAGGACATTTTCTATCATTTAGTCTAAAGTTCATTTCTCTCAATTTCTTCTCACTTTCTCAACTTACTGTGATATAAGATAAATAATTATGACCAAAAAAAAAAATGAGGCTAGAGTATAAATAAGAAAACAATATAGTAAAACCTTGTTAATCCAATCCTACTTCATTCAAAATAACATTCAAATCGAATCAACAGTTATTCCCCAGTCAAATAGATACGGTTTTCTCATTAAAATTGTTCATTTAATACAAAGCATGCATTATGAATTATTTAAGGCAGAAATTAGGTCCCCAGAGTACATTGCATTATTAAAGAAGTAGAATAATTCCAAGGGATGCCAGGAAATAGCTGTATATCAGCGACAGTGAAACTATATTTGTGAACAACTATGATTACTTGAGGCTGTAGGATTTGGTTCATAAGATAATCATTCTTCCACCTCTTCTCTTTAAAACAAATATTCAGTACCATTTCTATAAGCTTACCACATTTTCCAGGAAAGGACTACCCTGTTTCTTACAATGTTCCATCCCAGCTACAGATTTACTTAAGTTTAATAATTAAAAAAAATTAAAGAAGCCTTTCTCTCAGCCATGATCTAAGTTTTCAAGGACGAGCTGGTTTTTATGATCTTGAATTCCTAAAAACCGAAAATTTCCCATTGTGAACTGCTATGTTTGTGTAACTGGAGAACTAAAAGAAACTTGCTGTCATGGAAAGGTCCTACGTGTGTGATAGGGAAAAAAAAATTGAGAGTTACAGGCTGCGTTTTTAGAGGGAAAATTTCCTCAGCTTTGTGATCTCTGAAATGGAGCTACTGTGATTTGATGTGCAGAGGATCCTTGATTTTTCAGAGAATCCAGACTTAATGTAATTTTAATGTCTAAGACCCTGAGGATCATCAGATAAGAAGTGTTACAAAAGCAGAAATTATTAGAACTGTTTAAAATGTTGTTAACTGCATCCCCTCATTGTAAAAGGAAATCTTGTTTTAGTCAGAATCCCTGGAGGGAGGGATGGTATTTCTCTTTTAAAACTGTTTGATGAGCTAAGAGCCAACAGTACAGTGAGCGTGGTCTGAGTTCTCAGGCGTGATATGAGTGGAAGATTTCCCTTCTGTTCCAGGATGCGTAACTGAGAACAATTATTCCTGCTGTGGCCCAAGTTGTGTCAATATGACAATTCACTGGAGAGATCTGTAAATCATTAGAAAAGGTTTATAGTATTTTATGCCCCCAAGGACCACAATGTGCTATGTCACCATGGTGATTTATGACTCCTTCGGAATTTCCTTGGGATAAACCATGTGCAGTTTAACATCCTATGCTCTTTAAATTAACCAGCATTACTATCTCTACATGATCCATTTGTAACACAGGGAGAGGCAGATTTGAAAGTTAAATCGCAAAGTCATGTGAGAGCAGGATATGTGTTTTATAGTAATAACTCGTGTAATGAAAGTACGGTTTTAAGGAAAGCCAATTCAATTCCTGAAAGAGGCATGAGAGCATTAACCTCACTGTTTACTTTATTAAAATGGATGTTCAACAAATATTATTGACTATCCGTGTACAATTTCTCGGGTCAACAAGAAACCAAAGATACGACCCCTATCCTCAAAATAAGTAGACTAAAAATCTTTTATTAATTTCTCCTACTCTTGCATTTCAGCTCCATCAAACCAGAGTCAAAACTAACAAACATACAAGCCTCTCTCTGCCTTCTTCCCAGACTTCCTCTTGAAGCAGAGCTAAGGTTACTGACCCCAAAGCCAGTAAACCCCATCTAATGTCAGACAGCCGACTGCAATCACCAGTCTTTAAATAAATTTCAAAAGCCAAGAGAAGGGGAGAATCCGTTGGTCCCTCTGGGCAAATCCTGGGTGCTTCTCACAGCATTAATGTCTTCCAGCAGAGATCCAGAACTATTTTTCTATTTCTGCTCAAGGAGAGAAGGCATTTCTACTTCTCTTTCCCTACAAACCCCAGATATTTAAACTTTCCATGGTTGTGCCTACAAACCCCTGCTTATGCCCCAAGGTGTGACTCCTTCTCAAATAGGAGCCACAGTCAGCCGCCACCTCCTCTCTGTCCTCCTAGCACTTCTCAGATTCATCTGTGGATCGTGCATTCTGCAATATGGGCACATTCCTGTCCCCATAGCAAGGACACAAACGGCATGAGGACCCAGGTCCCATCTTAATCATCTTATATTTCCAGAGTATAGAGCAGTACTTGGCATTCATGAGATACTTCATGAGCTAAACAATGGGCCATGAGCCCCCTTTTCAATGATTTTAAACACCTTTACATGATGGAGTGATGGGTTTGCTTTATATAGGTCCAGAATCAGAATGAGTCCCAGAAGTGGAAGCTCTGTGAGGAGGTCACATCGGAAAGAACAAAAGAAACTGCCATCAATACACAGAAACCACCATCGCTAGGAAGGAGCCCATCACCGGATGTGTTCAAGCAGGAGATGAAAAACAATTTGGTGGCAACGTTGCACAGGGAAATCCAAAAACCAGATGGTTTATAGTTCATGCAATTTATTTTACCTTTTTTTTTTTCTCTTTTCTACACAGGTAGTAAGTGAGCATACAATGATCTGTTTGGTTTTTAGATGAATGGCAAACCTACTTTGCATGTGACATAACAAGGCACGAGCAGACAGCACACTCGGACAACCTCAGTCTCCACTACGGGTTCTTTCCACTTCCCACTTTGCTTTTTCAGTCCCTTGTCCAGATTCAAACCAACCACTACGTGCATGTGTGTGTTATTAGGTGTTTTCAGGTTCCTAGACTGGGCTCATACCCAGTTTTGTTGGTTAGGTTTTAAACTTCCAGGTCTTCATCATCTGGTTCCTTCTTTCTCTTCCCCACTTTTTCTGTCTTGACAAGACAACCACCTGCCACGCTCCTCTCCTCCTCCTTCTTCCTCCACATCACCCCAATCCCCAGCCTCAAACCACTGTAGCCCAAGACCCAGCATTCTGAAGTCCAATGTTTTGGGGCCCTAATCTTGTGAATGAGCTTTGGCTCTGTTCCCTCAGATCATGCTTTAGGGAAAGAACAGGCTATCCTTTAGGGAACAAACTCCATTTTAGAAACTACGAAAGCAGTTGTACCAGAAACATATTCCCCACAGCTTCGCACTACCACAGTCACAATCATCCTATTTTTTCAGCTATGGGGTCAAGCAACCATACCACGCAGAGGCAAAGGAGTTTGCCTTTTTTTTTTCCCTTCTATTGTAAAAACACTACAAGTGTTAGCATACACCTGTCAAAAGGTTCCCCTCAGACACTCAAAGCTCTGCCATCTGAACTCAGAATGCAGAACGATCCATGTCGAGGACAGAAATCAGGATTGTATAGCAATCCCCAGATTATGGGTCAGACAGGTGGGACGGTACCATGACAGCAGTGCTCCTGGCCCCTCGTCCCCCCGCACTTGCAAGGTTACAGGAGATGTAATTAAGGGGCCATGCCAGTGTGCCTCTGGGCTCAAGGTTAATTAGCCACTGGAAGAGGACACCTTCAGGTGTCCTGGATCGTAACAGCACCAGCCAAAGCAGCACGAGTCTAAATTGACAGCACTGACGCCACACGGCAGCAGAGTTGAAACCAGCAGAGGTGAAAACAAAGACTGACATAGGTTGCGGCACCGCTGACAAGATGGAAAAGGAACACACTCCGACTGCTTTGGGGAGAAATAACAGGCAAACCAAAAAAAAACCCATGATGCCCCACTGTTGGCGTGAGCACCGTCCCAGAATTAACTGTGCATGGAAAGCTCTATCGCCTGTGCTCCCGGGCCCCTCCTTTCTATCCACTGAAAGTTGGCTCTCCAGAGCCCTGCACCCATGACTCCAATACACACACCAACTCTCTCTTTTGACTTTCCGGTTCTTTCCCAGAGAAGATCAAGTCCAGCACAGAGTGTGCAAAACACCTGTCACTGAATGCAAAGACATCGCAGAAAGTCTCCTACCTTCTAGGAGCCTCTTCGGTTCTTGAAGCACTTACCTTCTTGGTGGTCCATTTCCTTCCAGTGGATGGCCCTTTATTATTCTATGTCTTTCCTTTTCCAGTTTTCAAGCTATGTCCAGACTGGTCTGCTCTAGGATCTGGCACACCCATGGGACCTGGAAGACATAAACTCGGTGAGAAAGAGACTTTCTGGCTCTCGACATCAAAGATCCTGGAGCTTCTCACCAGATGTTTTCTGCCTGCCTGGGGAACTGGGCCTCGGCTACCTGGTAAGGGAGTGTGTTGTTGTGGTTGGGTAGAGTGAGGATAGGATTTTGTTTCTTTGGTGCAGGGCACCCTACCAACCAGCATGGAACCCCACTCTGCGCACGAATGCAGCGTGCTCTGCTCTGTCTCCCACCAAATCCCCTCTGCTATCAATTTGTAAACAACCCAGCTCTGCCTGCATCATATGTGAGCAGGCCATGCCAGCGCCACACTGTGCCCTTCCCTGCTCCCAGCCAAGTGCACCTGCTGCCCAGGGCTCTGGCTGCCGCTGCTGCTACTGCCGTCATTATGCTCTGCCATCGCTTGCCCTGCTGCTTGCTGGGCTGGCGGCACATCTTTGGCATGGGAAGGAATGTTTATTAGTTTTAATTGGTGGACACGGCTGGACAGTGACATTTGGGGGGGACTGTGTGTCATCCCCCTGTACCAGGTGCCGGCTGCGATGGCAGATGTAGGTGGATCAACTCAGAATACAACCTATAGATTATTCCCTTTCCAGAACAATGCAACTGCTGTGCCTCTCCCCTACCTGTGGGGACACACTCTCCCCTTTCTCTTTATCCCTTCTGTGTTTTCCTAAGTGGAAAAGTTTTATTTATTCTGGAATATAGTAGTCTCTTTCAAAAAACAAAGCAAAACAAAACAAAACAAACAAACAAAATCCTCTCCCCAAATCATAGTCTGTGAATCCCAGTATCTTTCTGCGTGACCCAAGCATCGCCCTGAATTGACTGCAAACATTCCATACGCTGTAAGAGCTCATATACTTCTTGAGCAATACTCTGAATATCAACTTAGCAAATCATTTTATACACAAATAAACTGTTTTACTATCACTTTCTACTCCTACTCAGCTCTGTAACTAGCCTCTCGCTGTTAAGAAGTCTCAGAGCCGCATGCTTTCAATGCACAAGATTTGGTTTTACATGTTTCACTGTTTGTCCACGTTCTGTTGTCTCATTGCTCCTCTTCCAGCGGGGGTCAGGCAGTAACAGCCCCACGAGCAGGGCCAGGCGGAGGCACCAGCGGTCCCTCCAGCAGCACAGCCTGGCAGTTGCCACTTGTCTCGTTTGGACGCCCTAGTCCTGGACTGTGGTACAAAACCACACACACACACACACACACACACACACACAGCCCGACCTCAACAAAGAATCATTTTGTCAGGATTCCTTCCTCTACCTCGGCCCCTCAGCAAAGTCCTGCCTTCACCAGACCATCAGAAGCCAAAAACTTGGCTTGGAGTTGTTGCTTTCCGCTTTAAGAATGGTGGTGTGGGTCACACATAGTCTCTGCGTGTTTACACGTTTGTATCAGCCTCCTCTGCGGCAGAAGCCAGAGTACTTGCTTCGGAAGCACAGAGCCAGAAATCGTAAAACTCTTCTGCCACCTAGCGGCGTAGCAAAAGCCGCACTCATCAGGAAAATATAAACCTGTCTATAGGGCCGGGGCTATCAACTTGTTAAACTCTGGGTGCACTTTAAAAGGAGACAACTAAAACCTATACCCCATGTCCTCAAGTGTAGTGATTACAAGTGACCTAAAAGTAACGTTTTAATGATACCAGATCTTTAAACAGTCAACGACCCAACAAAATGCCCTATGCTGGTAACTAATTATAGGATTCTCAATCGTTGATTTATAAAACAAAGTAACTCAAGCAAATAAAATCCTTCTATTGAATTTCTTCCTGAGATTCTCGGGGGTTATTTATTTATTTCTTTATTTATTTTTAGTTTGTTTGTGTTACCATGTGTTGTTTAGCTATATACTAATCCAGAGTGCAGGGAAGGCTTAGAGTGTGGTTCTCAGTGAAAAGATTAGCTTTGAAAAATATGCAGCCGGTGTCTTAGCACAGAGTACGTCCAGCCCCTGAAGCTATCGCTCATCCTAAAATATTAGAAAAGAGGGAAAATTCAGGATCTATGTAACAAATGCCCTATAATTCTTCAGTTACTGAATCCTATTTTCATAGGATTTTAAAATGACCACACAGGTTACAGAAATACTGCAAAATACAATGACTAAGTCATTTCCAGATCACTGCTGAGTGACTTCTGTGGCTGTTTTAACACAAGTAAATGTGATGTCTGATGGAATCACCCTAGCCGTTCCTCCTCCAAAGGGTTTAAAAGAATCTTAGGGAAATGGTCTAAACAGCAGATGGCATGGCTCCTTCTGGATGCTCAACATTCAACAGCGAGAGATGCAGGTAACGCTAAAGGTGTAGAAACTGCAGAATCAAGTTATCTTTCTCCCCTCTAAAAATGTAAAATAGGATGCATCATTTATGGATGCCCCAGGATAGTCTTAAATTATGCAATCCACATATCCATGAAAAGTTACCTAATGTATTCCCTTACTTCATGACACCGATGGCCCCCTTGGCGCGCACACACGCAGGCACATGCCTGCGCATGCGGACTCACTCACACTCGTTCACTCTCCGAGAGGAGTTAGGGAAGCAGGTCTGTATCTACCATGTGAGTAACATTCATTTCTAAAGCAAATACACCCGTGAGCAGGGAAGCACAGAGGTACTTGCTAACTAAATGCTTCTTTTATCAACTCAGTGGTCTTCCCCGCTTAGAAAGCTTCTCAAACGTGCATAATGGGATTAAAAGCACTCTCAATAAAGCTCATTACCTTAGTGGTCCTTCCCATCTTCTTGTGAAATTAACTGTATCTCCTATATGTACATCTACTTAAGATAGTAATTTAATGACAATAACAGCTATATCTAAGAGGGTTATTTTTCTCTTGGATCTGCTCCCCACTTAGAGACCTCTTCATGTTTAGATTAAAAACCAGAAACACCGTTTTCCTTCCATTTTAGGGAAATGAAGAAAAGGACAAAGGTGAAAAAAATCAAAGGTCTTTGAAAGCAATAATCCTGGAAAATGATAATGCCACAAATACTTTAATATGAATGTCGGATGGGGGAGAAAGATGAATGAACTAGGTATACTTGATTTAAACTAAGTAATCTCATTTTATTATTGGTATTTAATCACACATTCCCCTCTATCCCCATCACCCCACCCCTATGCACACACATATACAACCTCACTCCAACTGTTTTGGCAAATCATATCCACTTTCCCTATTTTCATACACATTCAAGGTAGGTATTCTTAAGCTGTGTTAGATAGGGGTTTAACATAAAGCTGATTTCCCTTTCTTTTAAGGGCAGAGCCCCAATTTTTTTTTCTTTTCCACCTTCTCACACTTGGCTCAGAAGACTGAGACTCTCCCCAGCACTAAACATCAACTTGCCAAAACTAATCAACATCATCTCAATGATGAGTGGAGGGTAGGCATGTGACCTAGGTGTTCCCACTGTCATGGGAGATGTGCTAAGGAAGTAGTATACTGGCTCTGGAGTCCTACAACAACATTGGGAAAGCAGGCAGCCTTTCGGATGACCGGAGAGAATGAAGGGAATTGAGTCTGTGATGACTTTAGACCCGGCGGTCCACTAACCCTAGAGCCCCTGACCTTGAAGTAAAAGTCAGTGATCCAACCAAGTAGATTCTAACCTACATCTTTGCTCAATGGTGTGCAGGAGGAAAGGCACAGATGGCTTCAGACCACATTCTTCTCTACTATCAGCTAATTCCAATACCTGACACTCTCTAGGTTGCTAACTCAAAATTATTCAAGGGATACCAGAGTGGCTCAGTCTGTTAAGCATCTGCCTTTGATTCAGGTCATGATCTAAGGGTCCTAGGATCAGGTCCCACATCAGGCTCTTCTCCTCTCTCTGCCTGCCTCTCCCACTGCTTGTGCTTGCTCTCTTTCTGACAAACAAAATCTTAAAAAAAAAAAATTATCCTAACTATCCTAATTATCCATTCTTTGCTCCTTCAAGTACATTTATAAAAATCCTATATGTCTTACTGGTTGAGTATCTCTTGAATCAACCTTTTGTAAACTATTCTGCATTCACTACTGTAGTTCAGCCCCTCATAACTTTTTTCGTGGAGTCTCGTTACAGCCTCGTAACTCCTCTACTTCAAATAAATCCTTCACTCCACCTGTAGCAGGACCTCATACATTTCAAATGCAATAGGTCCCTTTCTATGCACAATGGCATCCCTACATATCCCTCTGCATTCATGTTCAAAGTGAAGCTTTTCTGTGGTTGGGAGGCACTTCTTGACCCATCCTTGAAAAAACGAGCTTTTCTCAGCCCTCTTGTCTTTATCTTCAATCATCTAGCCATAGTGAAATAACTATACATCTAAAATTTTGTTATTTTTTGCCTCTGGGCCTTTGCACTTTTGTTCCCTCGCCTGTGCTGTATGTTCTTGTATCGATCAACGGCAAGTCTAGTTTATCCCAGCTGGTTACTTTGTAGGGCAGTACCCAAGAAGCCATCCCTCCGGTCCTGACTCTGTCTTTGGTTGTGAGTCCCTCTTTCTCCTCCACTATCACACTCTACTTGACTCTTACATAGTGCTGAGCACACTGCCCGCTCTCTTTTGCTGGTAAATCTGCCTCACTAGTAGATGAGCTCTTTCAGGATATGGAGCATAGCTTTACCAACACTTCCTACCATACCCAGTACAGAAGAGGCTCTCATTAGACGGTTTTTGAGAAAATAATATCTAATGGCCACCCAACTTAAAAAATAACTATATAAAGGCAAAGAGCTAGTTAGTGGTATAAATGCAAGTAGAACGGAGAACTCTTGATTCCCAGTCCTGTTATCTTTTTATTACAATATACTGTTTCAGACTAGGTTTACTCTGGACCTTAGTGTTTAAAACTCAGAACTGTCATTTAAGACAAATAGCTTCTTCTGAGGACTTTACCAAAGCCTTATAGTTACAATGGCCTGAGGTAGATCTTTTAACCTTCCTACCATCCTCTTTCTTATTTACAAAAAGGGGGTAATAGAATTGCTCATCTCTTTTTGCTAAGAGATGATGAATGTAAGGGCCAGTGAAACCAATATCCATGGAAATGATTAAAGGCAGGGCTAAAACTCAGAATATCCACATGCCCCTCTTTGGTTTGCTAATACCCTTCTGTGTATGTATTGAATACAAGAAATTCATCAACTGTACAACTCAGTTGTATACCTCCCTATAATATGTGAGAAACTGATATGAAACAAAGAATCACAAAGGTGATATACAAAGCCATCACCTGTACATACTCGGCCCTGTTACAAAATGGAGTTCAACATCTTTATATTTCACTGTGTATATAGATTAGGTCATAAGCCCTTGGCCCTGTAACATGTTGTATTCCAGTGCATTTAATCAATTCTATATTTATGTATATTTATACACTGAAACATTGTGCATTTTGATTCTGCTCAGTATATGGTAGTATAAATGCAATGATTTTATGGGAAAAGATGATAATTAGTTGGAATTAAGTGAAACCTGAGTTGTCTTTCAAGTCTGAATCTTTTAGGAATGATCAGAGCTATGTTGCTATGTAGATAAAAACAGTATCATCTAGATAAACTCATTTCTCAACGTCTTCAGTTTCTCCTCAAATTTTACCTTAACAGAGAGACCTTTCTCAACCATTCTATATAAAATGGCAGCTCCTACCCCTCATCTACCCCTGCCTTACACACACACATACACACAGGCTTAATTTCTTTCCTGACCTCTGATGCCTTTTTTTAAGATTTTGTCTGAGAGAGAGAAAGAGAGAGTGTGCATGAAAGGGGGAGGGTCAGAGGGAGAAGCAGACTCCCCACTGAGCAGGGAACCCAATGGAGGACTGGATCCTGGGACTCCAGGATCACAACCCAAGCCAAAGGCAGTCACTTAACCAACTGAGCCACCCAGGTGCCCTTTAGAAGTTTTCCTGCTACTTTATCTTCCTAGTATCACAACACTAAATAACATACCATTTATTTTACTTGTTTATTGATTTAGTGCTTATCTCTTCCCAAGTGTAGTCTCATGAGGGGCGAGGCAGTTTTGGGATTCGTTTTATGCCACATTAGCTGTGCCTAGAACAGCTTCTAGCAAGTAGGAGGTGTTTTGATAAATATGCACCGAGATAATGAGTATCTTCTACTGCATAGACTTGGGAGTACCTCCCAAAATAGGACCTCGTTATCCTATGATCTCTGACCTGTTTTTTTTTTCTTGACCTTTTTTTTTTTTTAATGCATCGCAGATGAAATATGTTTAGTGCCTTCAATGGTCATTCCCTAAATGGTTTGAGCATCCTCACTAATTTCCATTAAATGCTGCCACAGCTTCACTAGACAATAAGCATTTCTATCATGATATCCTAATATCATTGCAATATTCAGAATCTTCTCAGGCATGTCCTTTGAAACTTACAGTCTCTGATAAAGCATCTCATGAATGGGGATATATAGCTGATAAAATGCTAAAAGAAAATTAATAGGTCCACATTTTATCTCTGCTTCAAAAAAAAAAATTATCCTCTGAGATACAAAACATGATGATCTAAGTTAAAAGAACAGAACCTTCTCCTGGTTTATGAAGTGCTCTCCCAACACCATGCTAGCTGGTATTGGCAGCCCACATGCCACTTGAGGAAGATAACACAGAAAAGTCTGTTTCTAAGACAACAGCATTTTCTTTTGTGTCTTCTGCTACACTACAGTTCCTATTACCTCAAGGATCACCTGGAATTTCGCCTACAATAAAATGGTATAAATTAAACCAAATAAGTATCCCTTCAAAGGCCAAAATAAATGGAATTTTCCTGATTGAAAGTATTACAATAACTTTATAACAATTTACACTGCACTACCATGACAAAGAGGCAAAATTCAGGTATTTAAAAACAGACTGCATTTTAATTAAAGTGGCCACTGAAGGGAACATACCTGCTACTTTTAAAATATTCCTTTCCTGACAATATCCAAAAATAACACATTAGATGTAATTTCAGACCTTATTTTACCATACCTCTCAATACCATATGAGTTTACTCATCCTGTGTCCAAATTTTCTTTATAAAATGGAAAGAATAATACTGCCTCAGACTGAAAAGAGCTTTGAATCCTCTGTGTAAAAATTTTAGGAAAACCTACAATAAGTTTAACACCATGAATAATTCACCACTGATTCCAGAAATAATCCTTGTAGACTTTAGTAGTAAGTTCTCTTATTCTATGTAAATGTTAAGACCTTCTTGGGGTGACTGGGTGGCTCAATGGGTTAAAGCCTCTGCCTTAGGCTCCCAGGGTCCTGGGATCAAGACTTGCATCAGGCTCTCTTCTCAGTGGGGATCCTGACTCCTCCTTCCCCCCTCTCTCTCTGCCTATCTCCCTACTTGTGATCTCTGTCAAATAAATAAATACAATCTTTAAAAAAAAGACCTTATCTATTAACAATTACATTTCAGTCTTTCAGTCTTATGAATATTAGCACCAGAACATGTGTTGTTAAAAATAATCTCAAGCATGTTTTTTCTTATCAAAAAAGAAGAGAAAAATATTTATTTGGGTTGAAGGAGTTTTTAAAAGAATCACTTTTGAACATTTTAAAACTAAGGTATATACAGTATGTCTGTGTAATAAATTAAAACTGATTCCTTATTCCTCCACACCACCAATTATCCCATTTACAACCTTGCTTAAGATTATAAATTCAGTAAATTTGTCTTTTTTTATTTGAAGTTACTTATAAGTTCAAGTCAAGAAAAGCTACACATGAGGGCAGAAAATGGCTGTGATATGTCCAGGCATAATTAATAAGTACCTGCCACAAATAAAGAAAAAGGTAGGGAGATAAGACAATAATACAAGCCAGATTATGATAAACGCCAAAAGGCAGACACAAACAATGTCCTAAACGTCTCATTGTGAACAAAAGATCCCTTTATGCTAATCCTCCTTCCAGTCTGAATTACAACACAGGCAAAGGCTATTATAAATGTTAACAGAAAAAGAAAAAAAATCAGATCAGAGCATTGTATTATTTTCAATTTATTCTTGTAAGACCAGAAACTACCAAATATGCACTTTAGTTTTTTTGAAAGGTTTTCCAAGACGTGTTCCTCCAATTTCTTTTGTTTCTTCCACAGGCCTTACAGTGAACCTCGCCTGACTGTAGTACTCTCCACTGACAGGTGGGCACTTCAACACCTTTTGTTCCTTCTCATTCAGCCTGTTTTCAACACATGTGATTGCTCTCATAGCCAAGCCAATTTAAATTATTTGGGGAATAAGATTTCATTAAACACTACATCAAATGCCTCACTGAGATCAATACATATTACCTCCACTATATGGCCTTTATTCACTAATGCTGTAGTCCTGCCAGGACCTGGAAACAAATAGGTGGTTTATAATTTACATAGGACATCCATGAGTCACGCTTGGCTCCCTCGAGTTCCCACATATGGCTTTGTTTAACATTTCTTATTTTACTTTACTAAGGAGAGGATTAGACGTATTTGAGTAAAATATTCAAACTCAATCTGCTTGCCTCCTTTCAAAAGTGAATGACGTTTTGTCTATAATGTTTTATATTTGTCAGGTTCTGTGACTTCCGAAAAGCCAATTATTCTTTATTTGATCATATATTCATTTCTTTACAAAATTTCTATCCATTATATTGTCAGTTTTTCCACAATGAAAATATACTTTATAACTGAATTACTTTAGTTTAAATTTATATCCTCTGTATACCCAATTATCTAGCGAATATAATTTTTTTAGCACTTGAATATTAAACTATTATTTTTGGCTAAATAAAAAAAAGTCTGTCCACAAAAGACTCAAATACTGCTTTCAGTATTCTGAATAATTTATAATGATGGCATCAATGAACTCACATAACATTAAATGTCAAGGCAGTCTCACCCAAAAGCCCTAAACTCGAACATTGTGTGTTGAGCCACTGGCAACAGGGGAACATGGAGTAAATGTGGACTCTGGTTACTGGGGCTTTGCCAACACAGACTCTCTTAGCTGAGAATATCAGGAAGGGCAATTCAACAGGAAATATTAAAATGAAACACTGCCACAAACTGCAGCTTATTTTTTGGTCTAAAATTGTTGGAAATTTCTACATATCTCTAGTTTGCTTTTAAAGCACAAACTCTGAGCTCATCAGATCTGCGTACCACATCTCAATGTCAAGAGTGTTACTAGGATGAAATTACAGAAAGACCAATTACTCATCGATCCATAAATATGTAAACTTTTAGAATGAGCAGAAAGAATGCCTGCAGGATATTTGGTTTAGATTCCTTACTTTGTAGGTAGGAAGAAGAGTTCCGCTGATATGAGGGGACTTTCTCCAAGATGGCACAACCAGTTAGAAGCAGGACCAGAACACAGTATTTACAGGTGTATCTTGGGACTATAGTAGGTGTGGTTCTAGAGCACCACACTAAAGCAAATATCACAAAGTGAGCCAAATTATTTTTTTGGTTTCTCAGTGCATCTAAAAGCTATGTTCACATTATACCATAGTCTATCAAGTGTGCAACAGCATCATGTCTACACAAGGTGCATGTGTTAATTTAAATATAATTCATTGCTACAAAATGCTGACCATCATGTGAGCTCTCAGCAGGTTGTAATCCTGCTGGTGGAAGATCTCATCTTGATGTTGATGGCTGTGCACTGGTTGGAGTGGTGCTTGCTGAAGGTTGGGTGGCTGTGGCGATTTCTTAGGAGAAGGCAACAATGAAGTCTGCCACAAGGACTCTTTATTTCACAAATTATTTCTCTGTAGCACGTCAATAATTTCACAAATTATTTCTCTGTAGCTGTTTGGTAGAATGTTACCCATAATAGAGCTTCTTTCAGAACTGGAGTCAAGGGGTGCCTGGGTGGCTCAGTGGGTTAAAGCCTCTGCATTCGGCTCAGGTCATGGTCTCAAGGTCCTGGGATCGAGCCCCGCATCGGGCTCTCTGCTCAGCAGGGAGCCTGCTTCCTCCCTCTCTCTCTGCCTGCCTCTCTGCCTACTTGTGATCTCTGTCTGTCAAATAAATAAATAAGAAATCTTAAAAAAAAAAAAAAAAAAAAAGAACTGGAGTCAATCATCTCAAAACCTGCCATAGCTTTATCAGCTAAGTTTATATAATAGTCTAAATCTTTTGCTGTTATTTCAACAATCTTCACGGCATCTTCACCAGGAATAGACTGTGTCTCAAGAAACCACCTTCTTTGCTCATCCATAGGAAGCAGATCCTCATCTACTGAAGTTTTACCATGAGACTGTAGCAGTTCAATCCCATCCTCAGGCTTCACTTCCAATTCTAGTTTTCTTGTTCTTTTCACCACATCTCCAGTTAACTTCCTCCACTGAGGTCATGAACCCCTCAAAGTCATCCATGAGGGTTAGAACCAACTTCTTCCCAATTCCTGTGAATATTGGTATTTTGACCTCTTCCCATGAATCACAAATGTTCTTAATGGCGTCTAAAACAGTGAATTTTTTTCAGAAGGTTTTCCATTTACTTTGCTCGGATTCATCAAAACAAGCACACAAACAAACAAACAAAACCCACTATCTATGGCAGCTCTAGCCTTATGAAATGGTATTTCTTTAATAGCAAGACTTTAAAGTCAAAATTCCTCCTTGATCTACGGGCTGCAGAATGTTATATTAGTGGGCATGAGAACAACAATCTCCCTGTACAGCTTCTTCAAAGCTCTTGGGTGGCCAGGTGCATTGTCAAAGAGTGTTAATATTCTGAAAGTCATCTTTTCTTTTTTCTAAGAAGTTCAACAGTAGGCTTAAAATATTCAGTAAACCATGTTGTGTAAATGGATGTTCTGTCACCCAGATTTTGTTGTTCCATTTAGAGAGCACAGGCTGAGTAAATTGAGTGTAATTCTTTAGGTCCCTGGGATTTTTGGAATAGTGACCACTGGCTTCAACTTAAAGTCACCAGCTGCATTAGCCCATTAACATGGGAGTCAGTCTGTTCTTTGAAGCTAAGCATTGACTTCTCTCTAGCTATGAAAGTCCTGGATAGCATCTTCTTCTAGTAGAAGCTTATGATACCTACACTGAAAATCTGTTTAGTGTAGCCACCTTCATTCATGATCTTAGCTAGATCTTCTGGATCATTACTGCAGCTTCTACAATAGCACTAGCTGTTTCACCTTGTATTTTTATGTTACCCAAAACACTAAAATTTTCTCTGTATTGGCAGTAAGGCAGTTTCATTTTCTTTTCATCCATAGGTTCACTGAAGTAGCATTTTTTTTTAAGATTTTATTTATTTGACAGAGAGAGAGATCACAAGTAGGCAGAGAGGCAGGCAGAGAGAGAGAGGGGAGGAAGCAGGCTCCCTGCGGAGCAGAGAGCCCGACGCGGGGCTCGATCCCAGGACCCTGGGATTGTGACCTGAGCTGAAGGCAGAGGCTTTAACCCACTGAGCCACCCAGGCGCCCTTGAAGTAGGATTTTTAATGTCTCTCAAGAGCTTTTCCTTTGCATTCACATCTTGAGTGTTTGCAGCAAGAGGCCTAGCTTTCAGCCTATGTTGGCTTTCAACACACCTTCCTCACTATCTTAATCCTTTCTAGCTTTTAAAGTGAGACACGCGATTCTTCCTTTCACCTGAACACTTTGAGGCCATTGTAGGTGTATTGACTGATCTAATTTCAATATTGTTGTGTCTCAGGGAATAGGGAGAGAGATGGGGAATGGCCCACCAGAGAAGCAGTCAGAACACACACTTTTATTAATTTTGCTGTCCTATATGGGTGCCGTTGGTGGTGCCCCCAAAACAATTACAATGGTAACAAAGATTACTGATCACAGATCACCATAACAAATAAAATAAATTCCAAAATACTGTGAGAATTACCAAAATGTGACAGAAGCGAGCAAACGCTATTGGAAAACAGCACTGACAGACTTGCTCAATAAGTTTGCCACAAACATTCAATTTGTAAAGAACATACTACCTGTGAAGGACAACAGAGCAAAGCGCAATAAAACGAGGTATGTCTGTACCAATTCAAGTCTCGGACTCTAGTCGTAATACCATGCTATCTCGTCAATGTTCAATAAGAGGAGCATAACACATTGTTGTGGATTTTACAGAATTCAAGATCTCTAAGAAAAATTATTATGGTATCTATAGTTCTTTACAGAAATTTTATAGAATTCCCAGGTGTACTGAAGTAGAAATAAACTATATTGAAAACTTGCTCAAAACTCATTGCTATAGCCTATATTTAAGTTAAGTATTTTCCTCATTATGTTCAATTTTATAAAGAGAAAAGAACTGGAATAAATCAATAGCAGCAACTCTCTCTCCTTACAAAATCTCATTCCATCACATGATTTCAACTCCCTTCTCCATGATGATTGTTGAAACCTCTGGATCTTCAGTCCAAATCTCTCTGGCACTCCAGACATCACTATGTAATGGTCAACACTACTTAATGATCGTGAGCACCTCAAACTCAAAATATCAAAAGTAGAACTTATCCTGTTTCTCCCACACCCAAATGTCACAACGAAACCAAAGAAACAAAAATCAGATTAGGTTTCTCTTCATTATTCTCTAATACTAGAAGACAGAGCCAGCCTCCTCACCTCCTAAATACTTCTCCCCTCCTCAAGATCTGGGCTCCCACCCTTTCTTCATCCTTCTATCCCCAGATCATCACACCTTAGATCCTTCACATTCTCCTGGATTAGAATAGTGGTTGAACTGCGATGGCACCATTTTCATTCTAAAACTCAAAACCTGTATTTCTCTATGCTTATGAGCATAGCATGATGTACAGAAGTTGAATTATGTTACAAGCCTGAAGCTAATATAACGTTGTGTCTTTTTTTTTTTTTTTTAAAGAAACCTGAATTTCTTCTCATGGTCCACATTCTTTATTATGGCACAAAAGGCCTGTCCTGATCTGACCCTGGGATACCTCCACAACCTCCTCCTTTCCACTCCTGCTTCACTACTAAATCCTCTCCCCGCATTTAAATCCTTGCAGTTCTCAGAAGGTTATGTCTCTCTTTCATGTTCAGACCTTTACGTAGTGTATTCCCTCTGTGGGGGATAATCTTCCTTTCTCTAGGTCTTGCCACCTGACCCCACCCCTTTTAACTGAGCAGACGCTATTCCCTCAAATCCAGCTAAGCCCTATCTTTTTTAGGAAGTTCTCTCTGACTGCCACAGATCAGATGCTGCTCGTAAAAGTTACAATGCAAAATTAAATACTTCTCAATTCATAATTAGCACACACCATTGTGTTTCTCCATCTTGAAGCTAATTTTTCAATTTCTTTTAAATCTGCTGGAGCCTTACAGTCTAATTCAACAAAATAAGGAAATTGGATTAGATGACCTTCAATATACCTTCTAAATGGAGATACTTTATATTTTTGATAGCATACTAAATACCGATTTTAAGGCAGAAGAGGATTGATTTCTTAAACATGTATTATGTATAAATTATTTAACATTCATGATCTCATTTAATTTGATATCAGTGGGAATACCTAATGCTACATATCAGAAATTCACTTAAGATAGTTTAAATAAAAAATAAGTTTATTATCTCACAAACACAAAAGAAACCTCTAGAAATAAGAATTAGCTCCAGGTACAATTGAATCCAGGGCTCAACCAGTATCTTCAGCACTTGTTCCCGGATTCATTTTTATCTCTGTGTTCCTTAGAGTTAATCTCTTAGAAACAGTGCCTTGAACAGCTAAAGCTTGCCATTATTATTCATCTAATTCCAGGAGAAAGGTTTTTTTTTTTTTTCCTCCCCCCAAATGTAGCAAAAGCCTCACGGCTGGATCTTATTGGACCTACTTGGGCCATGTGAATAATTTTCTGTGACCAGAGACAGTGAAAAGTAGGATTAGCCAGCTGGGTACCCATCCCAAGAGCAAACAAATAGAGTCAGGCCCATCCATAGCTTACAGTTTGAGATCAGGGTAGGCTTTGCCACTGAATAATAAACTCTTATTAGAAAAAGATTTATGCTGGCTAGGCAAAAATAGCACATAGTCCACAAGAAATTGCAACAATTTGTGAGGTTGGTGTTATGGTCTCCACTATTTTCCCAATAGACTAGGGGTCAGCAAGCTTTTTCTTCAAAGGACCAGACAGCAAATATTTTATGCTTTTGCAAGTCTCATATGGTCTCTGTCACATATTCAATTTTTTTCTACAAGCCCTGAAAAACATAAAAATCTTTCTTAGCTTAAGGGCTATACAAAAGTTGGCTATGCATTAGATTTGACTTCGGGTCATAGTTTGCTGATCCCTGCACTAGATAACTGAGTAAGCTGAAGGCAGAAGGCATGTCTTCTCGGTATTAGCATCTACCAGGCTAGCACATAGTGAGTGCTCAGTAAACTTTTGCTTGCTGAATAAATTCAGACTTGGATCAATTAAATTGAGAACTGGAATGAGAAAATGATCTTCAAACTCATTTCATACAGAGCATTAGAATAATCAGAAATGGAAGCTCTTTCTTAGAAAGTTAAGTGTCTTTGACCTCAACTCCCTGGGGAAAACAAAGTTGGGAGAGAAGGGAAACGAAGAAGAGAAAAGAACTATAATGGTCAAGAAAAATTCCTCATACAGTTATTAAAGACCACAGAGAGACTGCACAGGAGTTGTCTGGCAGGACTGTAGAGAGGAAAAGCGCAAAGGAACTAGGAAAACACTCCCCTGAGACAACACCTACCTAAAGTACAAGTTCATGGAAAGAAACAACTGGAAGACGGGCGTATTTCTCAACACAGATCCACTCTCACTTATGCCTCCAAACTCCTGAAGGCTAAAGCTCTCAATTCCCTATGGCCACACGAAGACACAAAGCTATAGTAACAATCAGGGAAAATGGAATTTTTATGACAGCTGCCCTGAAATAGTATAGGAAGAGACATTACCCTGTATTAGGGAGTTCTTTAATTTATGTAGTACTCAGTGTTTTATCTTACTTTTTAATGAACATATGTCTCAATTTCATATAGGTCATTTTACCACCTCCATCATTCTATGTCATTTTTTCTAGCACTAGGATTCCAATCAGCCTCACCTAAAAGCCCAATCCTTCGACCCCAACATCTTTTTTCATATTAGTCATTCCCCCTTGAAATCTTCTTTTTCTCCTCACATAGCTTATGAAACCATGTGAGTGACTGCATCCAATCTCAGCTCCTTGCTGCTCATAGTGGCTGAACTGGTGGCCCCCAAAATGGTATATCTATGTCCTAATTCTAAGGACCTGTGAAAGTTATCTTCTTTGACCTGGGTGGGTGGAGGCGGGAGCAGTCTTTGCAGATATAATTCTGTGAAAGATTCTGAGATGAGATCATCCTGGACTATCCAGATTGGCCCTAAATTCAAGGACAAGTGTCCTTAGGAAAGACACGCAGAAGACAGAGAAGGTGATGTGAAGACAAAATTGAATGATGCATCCATTAGCCAGAGAGGAGAAGAGGAAGAAAGTGATCATGGGGGGCAGACACTAGAGTGAGACACCCACAAGTCAAGAAATGCCAAGAGCAACCAGAAGCTGGAAGAGACCAACAACAGATTCTCCCCTAGAGCCTTTGGAGAGAGTTCAGCTCTGCTGACATCTGATTTCAGACTTGTGACCTCTAGAACTACGAGAAAATAAATTTATGTTTTTCAAGTCACCCAGTTTGTGGTCATTTGTTACAGCAGCCACACGTCTTTTCTTAGCATACTCTGAGTCACTCCAAATGTCCACTTCCTCTGGACCTTACTACCCCATGCACTGAACATAGCTGGAGAAAATTCACAACTCATACCATTTAAAATCCATGACTGCAAACTTCCCTGGGCCATTCATTGTTCTTGCTCTCCTTAACAATGATTTCTTATTCTCGCTCTTGGCTGACAATCTTACTTTCTCTTTCACTGAAAATAAATAGAAGAAATCAAAGAAGTTTTATAGCCTCTCACCCTTCAGTAGGTACCCATTTATCCTAGATATGTAGATCAATTATTTATATGCCTCTCTAAATATCTAAAGACAATCCCCTCCATAAGTGGATCCATCCCTTCTTATCTATCAAAGTTCAGGGCTTCAAAAATTCCTTATCTCTTCTACATCATATTTTCTCTTTACTGAATCATTTCCTTCAGGGTACAACTATGTTCCTCTTTATTTTTCCCTTCTGTAGCAAAACTCCACTAAGTTGCTTGAACCTACCCACTTCAACTCCTCTGCTCTCATTTTATAGTAAACCCATTCCAACTGAGATTTTTCCCCACTACTCAATGATCAGTTACCTGTTTAGTTAAAACTTGCTACTTTTCTTACTCTTGTGCGCCTCTATGGTATTTCCTGCCTAGCCTTCTTCCCTTTGCTTGGTAACTCACAGCTCTCCATTTTCCACATGGCTCTAGAAGGAACTGGTATATTTACACATGACTTCACAATCTGACTGCAATCAGTTTTGATTGTCTAAGCTCAGCCACTCACTGCCCTTCTGAAGACACAAAGCAGGAGTATTACAAGCTATGAAGGAACACACAACTAGGTTGGTTTCCAATTATATGGAGGGAATTATTCCGTAAAACAACAACAACAAAAATGAATCCCTCGTGCAGAAAGATGAAGAGAGATGGGGAGGAGTCGGGGTGTGAGGACTGATGTCTAGTTCTTGAAATGCTGGCCATTCTAGTTTCAGGTACTCCCAAGTTGGGACTGCAAACCTGTGTTACTGACACTGACTAATTCAACTTCTCCTTGGATTTGAAACCAAATTCCCATCTCAGATTGTTTCTTCTTATTTCCAAATCATATTTTTCTTATTTTCAAATTCTGCATTTGTAAAATATAGTATTACAACCTAATAAGGCACCAGTACTACATTAAGATACTCCAAATCACAAACCCCATCCCTACAAGGTATAATAACGTTCAAATGGGTATGTCTTGGGAAGTGAGACTGAGTTAATTAGACAAACCTCAGAGAAAAATAAGCACAATAAAATATTCTACCCTTAGGAAATACTTCTAAGAAATAACAATCTGAAATAAAAATCAGTGGTCCAACAGATCCATGAGCCCTTGTTTTCTCCATGTGCTTTAAGCCAAGGTCTGCAATTTCAAAAGAATATAGGATACCAGGCAAACAATGCAAATCCTGAGCTGGACATTAAAAAAATAATAATAATTCATAGAAGTGGTGGTGATTGCAGAAAATTGAGGCACTTTTCCTTCAAGGGACAGGTTCTGCTCAGCTCCAGCCATTTGTCACCATTTCTATACACTTTAAGAAATCCAGAAATTTTCATTTTATGTGAAACCTCTGTATTTATAAATATCAGTTCAAGGTTTTACAACACTGTGCAGGCCAAAAAGAACACATTTGCAGGCCAAATACAGGCCGTGGTATCCACTGGCAATCCATGCTTTGAACTTTCATTGGTTATCCAGAACCACTAATGACTTGGCAAATTATGAACACAAAGAATCCGACATATTTATAGTAGTCTCCCAGGAAAGCCTTCGAGGAAGTTTTGTTTTCTTTCAGTTCTTCGATATGACTTACTTCTTAAACTTCCCATAGACTAGGTTGGATACTTTTAAGTTGTGAGATCATGAGTTACTCCCACATAGTTGAATGTGTAAGAAAAATGTGGTGGTGTTTTAAATGTATTTACTACATAACCAGTCTGCCCATTACTCACAGAAGCACATTCAACTGGATCGTGTAGATAAAAAATAAAGTACTCCAATCTAATAATGCAAGGTCTTTAGACAATTCATCTTTGAGGGGAATAATGCTGTCTTATATCACCTCTTCTTCCCCCAACCCTCTGCAGAGATGCTATCTTCCTACACGGAAAAGGGCACTTTTGTGCCTACTGGCGCATTTGCCAGTAGGGTTAAGTGGACACCCTGAAGGTATTCAATACTTGAATCTCTAGTTGGTAAAATAATGGTGTGTCCATGAATTCAAGTAGTGTCCCAAGGGAAGTCCTCATTTGCCGATAAGGTCTATTTGACTCTTTCTGGCTCTAAAAGTCTAGTAGTAACTCCCATATGGTTCCTTACCTGGGTGAGCTGCAGGGCAGCTGTTAACTTCAAAGCCCTTCCTCTCAGCTACAAGGATCCCCAGCTCCCTGGCATGCTTATCAGCCAGCCACACTAGGCTTCCTTCTGTATCTTCCATTTAAAGGTCTTTATCAATACAGAAGCCTACTTTCCTGCACACAGCTGCCTTCCCACAGCCAGTTGCCTCTTCCATTCTGAGGCAGCCCCGTCACAGCCCCACCCACAGACCATGCAGGAATTCTCCCCACAGTGTCCCCCAGCAGAAAATGAAATCAAAGACCCTTTGTCTACATTTTCCCCTCTACCTCACCAGATGTCAGAAAAGTCACTTAATGTCAACAAGGCAGAAGACCTAAACAGGAGTTAAACAAGCCCCCTTCCTCACGCTACCTCCAAACCAAGAGGAACTGGGACAGGAAGGTCTGGAATGGGAGTTTCTCCCTCTCCTAAGTATGAAAATTGTATGATTAAGAAAGCTACGGGGCGCCTAGGTGGCTCAGTGGGTTAAAGCCTCTGCTTTCGGCTCAGGTCATGATCCCAGGGTCCTGGGATTGAGCCCCACATCGGGCTCTCTGCTCAGCAGGGAGCCTGCTTCCTCCTCTCTCTCTGCCTGCCTCTCTGCCTACTTGTGATCTCTGTCAAATAAATAAATAAAATCTTTAAAAAAAAAAAAAAAAAGCTAGGCTTTTGATAGTTATAGCAGTAAATGGAGAAACCTAGAAAATACTTTTCCCAAGCCTATCACCTTACTGAAGACCTGAAAATCCTATTTTGGGGGTCAGAATACTGTATTTCTTGCTTTCTCTTTGCGTTCACACCATAACATTCCTCACAGTCTTGGAGGCAGGCAATTGCATCAGGCTAAATATGGTGGAGGTCATAAATAAGCAAATAAGTTAGAAGCCCAGTAAGAATCAACTCATATACATGTATGTAAACAGTTACCTAGAGCAGGTGTTTCAAGCATATTTCAGATGTCCTACTAAGCAAAACTGAGGCGTTGGCACAGATCCTTGTTTATGCTTCCCAGTCCCAAGCTTGAGATTGAACCCATATTAAAACACTTACAAGAGCTGGAGATGGCATACCTGGGTGGCTCAGTCAGTTGAGCATCAGGATCATCAGACTCTTGGTTTTCAATCAGGTCATGATCTCAGAGTCCTGGGATCAAGTCTTATGTTAGCCTCCGCACTCAGTGGGGAGTCTGCTTGAGATGCTCTCCCTTTCCCCCAATACCCTCACATGAGCACACATGCTCTCTCACACTCTAAATAAACCTAAAAAGAAGAAGAAGAAGAAGGAGGAGGAGGAGGAGGAGGAGGAGGAGGAGGAGGAGGAGGAGGAGGAGAAAAATATCCTTTCCACTACAGTCAGTTTTAGGATGGGATTCTTGCTTTTACTCTACAACCCTGCAACCTCCTCTGATGTTTAGTGAATGGTAACTTATTACTATTGATACAAGCCTCATACATTTTTTCCTTCCTCGACATTGTGTCATTTTCTTCTTGCTCTTAAAAATTTTTTCATCTCAAATTTTTGTCATTATAGTATCAAAGAGGTCTTTCCATAGTAACATATCAGTGTTATTCTCTCATTCATTACATTATATTTATTTTAATGCGTTTAAGATTTTAAAGTAAAATTACTTATAAAAGCTATTTTTCATTTTAATATACTTTTCCTTTTTGAACTTTGAGGGTTTACTTTTGATTGATTTTTAATGACAAAGTTATCTTTCTTCCATGTTAAATTGATATTTGAGTACTCTATTTTTTTCTTAGGTGATGCACTAGAATTAACCTGAACATTTCTTTGATGTTTCAGTGTAAGTATTTTTTCTCAAAATCTGTTGCAAATTACACTTTGTTCTATAGCAAACATGCTGTATTTGTGGACATGTATCACTTGAAACAAATAGTCTTCTCTATAAAACTTTTCTTTGAAAGGTAATTAATCTCATTCAATTAAGATTATACTGGCAAACCAAACTTTAAATTTAATTATGAGTTTCCAAATGTCTAAGTGTCCTTAAAGAACACACAATAATTCTGGGTCATATTTTTTAAACAGCTAACAAAAAATAGGTACATCTCACACCCTGAATTATATTTTAGGGTGTGTGAAAGGAATTAGGTGGATTATTCTTTATTGTTTTGAAAATATTTTTGTATGAGTACTCAGAAGAAAGGAAGCCCTGGTGTTTCCAAATATCACCGCTTTTTTAAACACAAGAGTTACTAACCCAGGGAAACACTGATTCCTGTGGATCTACAGAGACTCCAACACATACCATGCCTGACACACACTAACTTCTTACAGAAGATTATATTAGAGTTCAGTAATATTCACTCTCCCCTAGTGCCTGCCATGGAGGAGTACCCACCCCCGTCCTACTGGTTTTGCATTCAGTCACATGATGTACCCTGGCCAGTGAAACATGGACTCTTTCAGGGTCACTAAATTTTAGAGATCTACCAAAAAGGTTACTGAAAGCTCTCCTTGCCTCTTTGCTGTGACACAACAACAGCATGCCCTTATAAGAGCTTCTCCTTCAGACTAGATTCTGGACAGTGGTGTGGGAGACAAAGGCAAAAGAAATGTAGCTTAAATTAAAATCTCCTTCCAGCTTGCAACCCACTGATAGATACCTGAACATGCGGAGCGTGACTTTCCTCCAGGAACTCACGGCTGCCTTAGTGCCTTAATGTTTAAAAGTAACTTCATCTTGGCAGCAGCTAGCCCCTCAGGGTCCTGAGAGCCTTGCTTCTAGATTCCTTGGAGACTTGTGCTATCTGTAACCCCCAACTAATAATACTAATAATACTAATAATACTTTTTTAGTATTACAATCAGTCACTGCTCACAATCCTAGTATAACTCTTTCTGCCCACAGGTCCTGTACCACAAGTAGGTAAGGGGTTAAGCTATAGGCAAGAGAGGTAGGAGGCCTCTAACTGGGCGTGAAACTACTCCTGGCAGGTGGAGACACAGACCTGAACAAGAGATAAGGAACAAACCAAGACCTCACAAGAAACTCAAGGAAACAAGCTTCCCAGTCAGTTCTCAATAAAAGCCCGCCAAGCCCGTCACTAAAAGCCTTCAGGGGCAACCCAGTCAGGACCCCTCTCACTCTAGAGAGCTTTTCTCTTTCCATTCTTACTCTTTCACTTGATGAACTTCCACTTCACTTCACCTTTTTGTGTCGGCGAGATTCATTCTTCGACTCCGTGAGACAAGAACCCTGCAATCCTGCAACATCAGGACATGTGGTAGAGACTAGAAACTAATCCCCGGCCTGAAGTAGAGCAGCTGCAGCCAATCCAGATTGGCGAATGGGAAATCAGTATGCATTTTTGTCAACCACTGGCATTTGGGGAGTACTGGGTTCATAGCATCACTACAACCACAGCATATAAACAGAGAAGTTGATCCCCAGAAGATGCATGCTGGGAGATCACAAAATTAAGAAATGTGTCACCTGGCTCTGTGGCTGAGTGGAAGGCAGCCCAGAAATTTATTTTAGGCTAGGCAAATGGTGACATTTTATGGCCAGATATTTGGCAACACTGTCACCTCAAGTAACTCAGAAGGCAGAAAATACACCTCAGGAATCTGTAGGTTTGAGCTGGGAGATTTTGAGACAGAATACTGTTAGCCTAGGTGGCTTGTTACTAGCCGCAGTTGATAAACATCATGAGAAGGAAATGAGGTCAGGAAAGAACTGGCCTCTTTACAAGGAGGAAGAAAAGGGAAGGAAAAAAAAATCCAAACATTCCTGAACTTTCAAAGTTTGAGGATGCAACTGATTCTCATTTCCAGCCTCTTCAGTCTTAAAATGATGGTCAGATTGAGAGTGCTATGGAGAAAGACCAGTCTAAGAAAAGATTCTCTGTCTTTGTTAAGACCTCTGACTGGATTAAGATGTCTTCCAGTAATTTTCCCCCCAACAAGATGGCTCAGTGGAAAGTGACTAACAACACGATCCACAGAAGTCTAATAACCTCAAAATATAAGTCTATAGATATGTTGACACAAGGTGGTGAGTGAAATCAAATAAAATTAAAAATTTTAATTTTAATTAAAAAATTAAAACCTTTGGGAGAGTTCTATTGCCAAAAGTGCTGTAAAGCTAGACCAAAAAAAGACTGAGGATTAAAGAAGTAAAATAATGACCCGCCCTTTCTTTGGACTTTCTATGGACAAGAGTTAAACAGAGAATGCAGCTCAGCACTAAGGAGGGGCCTTTCTTCCATGGCTGCCTCAGATGTTAGGAAGAAGTATCGTGGAACAGGAAAACCCACCAAGAGGGCTGAGTCAAAGCCTTGGAGAACAATGAACTTGAGAGTTCCTCATAGGACAGAACTGGAGCCTATCAAAGAATGTCACTGATACCCAGAATAAAGGGCTTCAGAGTATCTGCCCAGTGGGCTTTCATAATAGCTGTCTATCAATGACTACTATGTGATGCCCTTTCTTCCCCTCTTTGAATAGGAGTGATTATTACATTTGGCTTTCCTTTGTACTCTGTGTGTTGGAAATGTAGGGGGAAGATAACTTTCTTTTCAGTTTATAGATTTCTACAATGAGTTAAATCCACCATTGTACAGAAACAGACCATCAGAAAATGTGTTACACTCAGTATTTGTTGCTTATATGAATGAATGAAGTAAAGTCCCCTGAGGTGGCACACATACTGAATGGAGTTGACCTTTAGGTGCTGACTTCCCTGTGCAATTAAAAGTCATGTGTAGCTTTTGACTCCCCGAAACCTAACTACTAAGACCTTACTGTTAACTAGAAGCCCTACCGATAACAGTCAATTAACACATTTCACATGTAATGTGTTATGTTTATTATATAAGCTATTCTTACAAAAAAGCTAAAGAAAGTGTTAAAATCATAAGAAAATACAGAGTACTGTACTATATAGAAAGAATGTACATGTAAATGGGCCTCAAACCCATGTTGTTCAAGGGCCAACTGTATTTTGATCAGAAGAGTTTACACAATTTAATCATTAAATATATTCATTTGACAAATACTTATTGGTGTAATAACAGTCCCAGAATTCTCTAATTGTTCTTCTCTTGACAAGGAAAATCCATCATCCACATAAACCACCAGATTGATTTATCTAAAAAGTAGAGCTGACCACATGGGACAGGGCTCTAATTAAACCCAAGGTGTGTCCTCTACCAGCCAGAGGCTAAAGTTCCTATTCCTTTTTAGTAAACAAGGTTCTCCACGAAATGGTTTTTGCTTTCATTTTCAGTGCTTTTTGTCCTCAAAATTTACACTTATAGATATTAAATTGATGGGAACAAACATCAGTTGTTTGAGGATTCCCAAATTAACCAATTTTACTAGATGTTTCCATGCCACGGAAGTGACCTGACCAGATGAAGTTGGCCTCTGAGATTATTTCAACAGGAAATCTAAACAAGAAGTGATAGATTTGACAAGGGCATCCTTGTTCCATTTGGTTTGTTTCCTCAATCCCGTGCTTGCCCCCATCACTCCCTAGACTAGGAAACATTTTAATGAATGCCTGATTTAACTGAACAAAGGTGAGTGTACACCCAGCCTACAGCATTATTTGACACTCAAAAATATAATGGTAACATGAGGGGCAGAATCATGTGGGAATGGTTTTCGTTCATTTACTTTTTCAAACTGTCACTATAAAGAAAGAAAATATTTACGGAGGGAAATAAGTCAGATGTCAGATGATTCTGACAAATGCCAGATGATTTAAGGCTACAGAGAACACTGATAGTTAATGCAAGGGTGGTTCAACATTCACAAATCTATTAATGTGATAGAAAAAAAAATAAGTAAGAGAAGAGAGAACCACATGGTCCTCTCAACCGATGCAGAAAAAGCATTTGGCAAAATAAAGCATCCGTTCCTGATTAAAACTCTTCAAACTATAGGGATAGAGGGAACATCCCTCAACTTCATTAAATCTATCTATGAAAAACCCACAGCAAATATCATTCCCAATGGGGAAAAACTGATAGCCTTCCAACTGAGATCAGGAACACGACAAGGATGCCCATTCTCACCACTCTTGTTCAACATAGTACTAGAAGTCCTAACAACAATCAGACAACACAAAGAAATAGAAGGTATTCAAATTGACAAAGAAGGAGTCAAATTCTCTCTCTTTGCAGAGGACATGATACTTTATATGGAAAACCCCAAAGACTCCATACCCAAACTACTAGAATTCATATAGTAATTCAGTAATGTGGCAGGATACAAAAATCAATGCACAGAAATCAGTTGCTTTCTTATACACTAACAATGAAAATATAGAAAGGGAAATTAGAGAATCGATTCCATTTACTATAGCACCAAGAACCACAAGATACCTTGGAATAAACCTAACCAAAGAGGTAAAGGATCTGTATTTGAGGAACTGCAGAATACTCATGAAAGAAATTGAAGATGACACACAAAGATGGAAAAGCATTCCATGCTCATGGATTAGAATACTAAACATTGTTAAAATGTCTATACTGCCCAGAGCAATCTATCCTTTCAATGCCATCCTGATCAAAATTCCACCGGCATTTTTCAAAGTGCTGGAACAAACAATTCCTAAAATTTGTATGGAACCAGAAGAGACCCTGAATTGTCAAGGAAATGTTGAAAAAGAAAACAAAGCTGGGGGCATCATGTTGCCTGATTTCAAGCTTTACTACAAAGCTGTGATCACCAAGACAGCATGGTACTGACACAAAACCACGCACATAGATTATTGGAACAGAATAGAGAGTCCAGAAATGGACCCTCAACTCTATGGTCAACTAATCTTCAAAACAGCAGGAAAAAATATCCAATGGAAAAGACAGTCTCGGGCGCCTGGGTGGCTCAGTGGGTTAAGCCGCTGCCTTCAGCTCAGGTCATGATCTCAGGGTCCTGGGATCGAGTCCCGCATCGGGCTCTCTGCTCAGCGGGGAGCCTGCTTCCCTCTCTCTCTCTCTCTCTCTGCCTGCCTCTCCATCTACTTGTGATCTCTCTCTGTCAAATAAATAAATAAAATCTTTAAAAAAAAAAAAAAGAAAAGACAGTCTCTTCAATAAGTGGTGCTGGGAAAATTGGACAGCTAGGTACAGAAAAATGAAACTTGAACATACTCTTATACATACACGAAGATAAACTCAAAATGGATTAAAGACCTCAACGTGAGGCAGGAATCTATCAAAATCTTAGAGGAGAACATAGGCAGTAACCTCTTCGATATTGGCCACAGCAACTTCTTTCAAGATATGTCTCCAAAGGCAAAGGAAACAAAAGCGAAAATGAACTTTTGGGACTTCATCAAGATCAAAAGCTTCTGCAAAGCAAAGGAAACAGTCAACAAAACAAAGAGGCAACCCACAGAATGGGAGAAGATATTTGCAAATGACACTACAGACAAAGATCTATAAAGAGCTCCTTAAACTCAACACACACAAAACAGATAATCACGTCAAAAAATGGGCAGAAGACATAAACAGACACTTCTCCAAAGAAGACATACAAATGGCTAACAGACACATGAAAAAATGTTCATCATCATTAGCCATCACAGAAATACACTAAGATCAATCAAAACCACAATTGAGATACCACCTTACACCAGTTAAAATGGCCAAAATTAACAAGACAGTAAACAACAAGTGTTGGAAAGGATGTGGAGAAAGGTGAACCTTCTTACACTGTTGGTGGGAATGCAAGTTGGTGCAGCCACTTTGGAAAACAGTGTGGAGATTACTTAAGAAATTAAAAATAGAGCTTCCCTATGACCCTGCAATTGCACTACTGGGTATTTACCCCAAACATACAGATGTAGTGAAAAGAAGGGCCATCTGTACCCCAGTGTTCATAGCAGCAATGGCCACAGTTGTCGCCAAACTGTGGAAAGAGCCAAGATGCCCTTCAATGGACGAATGGATAAAGAAGATGTGGTCCATATATACAATGGAGTATTATGCCTCCATCAGAAAGAATGAATACCCAACTTTTGTATCAATGTGGACAGGACTGAAGGAGAGAGTATGCTGAGTGAAATAAGTCAAGCAGAGAAAGTTAATTATCATATGGTTTCACTTACTTGTGGATCATAAGGAATAACATGGAGGACATTAGGAGAAAGAAAGGAAGAGTCTACACAGATGAGTTTTTTGTTTTTTTTTTTTTGCAAATTCTGTGCAGTTTTTTCTTTCATTTTACTCACCTAGGTATATCTTTGAGAAGTTAGACCCATGACACTAGCAGACCATTCAGATGAACAGCTCATTGAGTTTTTCTTACAACTTACTCTTTAATCTCTTCACAAACAGTGCAAAAGCTTCTGTGAATTAAATTCCTCACTGGATAAATAGATGATGGCATGGCTACTTCTGTTGTAGCAACACACAATTGAAAGAAAATTTGATTTTCTTCTAAAGATCTTGTGTTCAAGGTGTGGTTTCCAAACAACCAATAGAATGCTCTTGAACAATCACTTAACTTATCTCTGCCTCAGTTTGCTGATAAGCAAAAAAAAAAAAAAAAAAAAAAGTCTATCCAGTCAACTTGGATGGGTTGTTCTGAGGAGCCAATAAGGTGAAAAGTGTAAAATTACATTATAAATGGCATTCTAAGGAGATAAGCTATTATATTTTAATAATGCCATTTCTCTAAACCCAGTTTGAATATAAAAATTGAGATGCTCAGCTTGAGTGATATTACATTTATTCCAATCTCAAACCTCTAAATTAAGGCACTTCTAGAAGATCAAGAAGGGATATGGTAACAGTTAACTCTTTTTAAAGTGAAATGATGTAGCAAATATTCTCTGAACCAGTTAAATTTTAATTGCTTGTACATGGATGATTCTATAGTGCTTTGCTCAGATAAGTGCTTAATAAATACTTGTGGAATTGAATTAACTGAACCAAAAGACATATTTCCTTCTAATAGATTTAGCAGTGTGACAGTTACCAGTCCCATCATGCAGAAATAAATTACAATGTCTTTAAATAGCAGCTTCATATAGAATTGATAAAAGTTCAGTATCAACTATTCTATATCCATTCATTACTGTTCCTTTGTTTCCTTTCTGTTCACTCCAATACTATCAGTATTAATGTTTGTAATCTCCCTTGAAGTTGATAGTGTTACAACAGCATTTTAACTTATCTTAAATTTTCTCATTTTACCTTTGTAAATTTCCCATTCTTCAAAGCCCAAATCATTGTCTATCTTCTCTATACACACTCAGAATTTTTCAGAAAAATCCATGTGATTCTATTTGCGGACTCTGCAGAACCGTAAATGTACTACTTTATGTTGCTAGCACCTAAAATTTCGTGTATTTTGCATCTTATAAATGTTGTTCAGTAAACGGACGTTTGTTACTTTTGTCTGTCCCTGAAAAGTGTAAGTTCTGTGAATGTAAGAACCATGTCTTACACCTATTTTGCATTCCATGAAGAATTCTTTCAACAAATATTTGCTGAAAATCTGCTATATGCAAGTCACCATGCTCAGTGCTTTGGGGGGGTGGGGACAAAGATGTGTCAGATGCAATTCCTGTCCTCCAGTACTTACAATGTATAATTGATAAGTGGCCTGAAGCCTATCTTATAATTACATGAGTTCACTCCATTTAGGATATTTTAATTTCCACTACCACCTGTTTGTTGTTTTGCTGTTGGTATTTTTTTTAACTCAACATCAAAATGGGAATTCAAATGAATCCCCTGAATATCAAATTTGTGATGTGTGATGACATCTTGTGTTTCCTTTCTCATTATATATTTTTTTCTGTCAAAAGAATGCCAATGCACACATTTAAATCAGAGTATCTGATCTCATAGTTTTATTTTGTCCCCCCTCAAGTTAGTACTTTGAAAATTCCTCTATTCTATCTATTCTATCTAAGGGCCTCCTTACCACTTTTAAATGCACAACCTTACCACTCTATTCAGAAGATTTTCCTCTTCCCTTGCCGAGTCTGACTGCTTTTCTTTGAGGCAATTCTAGAAAACACTCAACAGCGGCCTCTGGGTAAATAAAGGTTGAATAAATAAATTCTTGCCTTTTCAACAGCTTCTCTTTAAGACTCCATAACTATCATTACAAATGCTACTCATGCTGGAAACAAATTCCTTCAAAAGCCAGAAGGTGCATTCGGATAAAATGGGCTACAATCAACTCTAGAAAACTTTTTAACCATCCATGATGCCAACTAACACTTCTTAACAACCAGTGTTATGGATATATGTCCTTACACATTTGTCCCAACCCAGAGAGTAAACAGCAGCAGGGGTGAACCTTAAGGTAAACTACAATACGACTTTGGGTGATTATGCTGTCTCAATGCAGTTTCATCAGTTGTAACAAATGTACCACTCTGGTGGGGGGTGTTGATAATGGGAGAAGCTACATATGTGTGGGGACAAGAATATATGGAGAATCTCTGTGCCACCTTCTCAGTTTTTCTGGGAACCTACAACTTCTCTAAAAATACAATGAAGTCTTAAAAAAGTGTTATGGTCACTTTTTTGGGGTTCAGCACTAATTTTCTTTAGGTTCTATTTCAATATTTTAAGTATATTAATCCAGCTCTTAAACAATGAGTTGATCAGATTGACCTAGGGGAATACATATGCATAGTACTTCCTCCTTATCATCTGTATCACTGTTCAGTAGACCCTGATACTTATTTTAATAATGTGAACACTGACTAAAGTTATTTTCAAGTTACTGTTACCAAATAAGTTACTAAATAAAGTTATTTTCCAGTTACTAAGACTTGATATATATTAGCTCATTTATCATCACATGATGGTATGAGGTATGAACTATTAATATCTCCATTTTTTATATAGTGAAAATTAGACCCACACAATCTTGATAATATACCTTTGGTCATCCAGCTATTAAATGATAGAGTCCATGACTTTAATTACTTAGTTATTAGTAAGTATTAATTATTGTGCTGTACTTCTATATATCATTTTTCATATGTAAATTACCACATCATTCCTCTTTTCTCATATCGCTCTGTTAGGTCTCATTAAAAATTGATTTGGGCTGATTTCATTAGTAAAAATTTGAAATATAAAATATTCAAAAATATAAGTTTACTGCCTACAGATATTTGAATAACTTGGAGTTGACTAATACATGTTGCCTAAAAGCTGAACCTCTCAAGTGGCTTCTTTTATTAGAGAATTATTTGTAATTCACATGTTTTTATAAATAGGAATTTCGAAGTTTACTGAGTGAACTTGAAATTTTTCTAACATATGCAAGCAAAGATAAAACTGCAGTGTTTTTCTTTAAAAAAAAACTATAAACAGAATCTGCAGAGTACAAAGTAGATAGGATATATTGTCTATAAATTCCAAGTTAAATCATGCAGAATCACCACAAAAACATGACAGCAAAAAGCATGAAGACATCTAAGGAACTTAGCTATCAAGAGGCAATTTTTCTTCAAGAGTAAAACTATACATAATGTAAGAGGGTATATTAATTTCTAACACTTACCATAATTCTTAACATATAATAAGCAACAAATAAATACTGATCAGTTGGTTCCCAGATATGAGTTAATATTTATCAGCGGCAGTACTACTGATCATTCTCACTATTCCTTTCTCTTCCCTATTTCTAGTTTAGTTTACATAAAAATGACATGCCAGATGGCTCCATTCTCTAGAACCATATTTCATCACACATGACAAGGCTCCAATGTAGCATCATCTAGCATAGTCTAGAAACAACCTTCCAGGAAGCTTAAAGCACCTAGCTATAGCTGGGCAGAGTGACATTGACAATGTTGTAGAGAAAAGGGAACCTGAGCACTGTCTTAAATCTTCCCATTGTCAAGACTTCTGTTGCATCCATTTCTTAGAACTTTTCTGGCTTCCTGCCATTGCCAAGGCCTGGCTGTTGGGCACCATTAGACTCCATGTGATACCATAATCCCTCCCAGCAAGGATTTATTGTGCTTAAAGTTGGCTTCTTTTATTTTCAGCAACAAAAAACCCGCAACAAAATCTTTACTATTAAAACCTTGGTTTAAAAAGACAGGTCACTCCAATCTGCGTAGAAAACCTCTTACCACTACCAAAGGAGCTTCCCTTTCACTGTACTTGCCTAATACTTGGTATGTAATTATAGTTGGTATAGTATTTTTAATATCACTGACAATTTGGTAGCTGAAAATGACATCTCATTGTTACTTCCATTTTACTTCTTTGAATACTAGAGAGATAGAAAATATTTTCACATATAACTTTGGCCATTACATTTCTTCTTGTAAAATGTCAGTTAAAGTTCTTTGCTCCTATTTCTATTGGGGTGTTCACCTTTGTCATATTGATTTGTAGAAGCTACTAGAAATACTAACTCCTTATTTGCTAAGTATAATATGAATTTCCCAACTTTATAGTATGTCTTCTAATTATTCTGATCCTTTTTGGACAAATAGAATCTCACTCATTTTTAAAACAATGAATACTGCCTGGTCTGTTTCTTTTGTTTTTTTTTTCCCTGACTTTTAACTTCATATTCTTTCCTTATTCTGATTTTTTGAAAATTTAATCTGTATGCTTCACTCTGTATTTCCTCCAGAATATATATTCCTAGAAGGTAGAGCTCTAACTGTGCATTTACTTAGGTGAGCTTGTTTTTTTTTCCCCCAAAGAGCCCTCAATAATACATTTAACAATTATTCTTTTCTGACTCAAAATATCCCTTGTGATATTTGCTTTTCAGTCTTTACTTTTTTTTGCTGATAACACCATTAAGTACATTTTGAAGGGCAAATGTCAATCACATGTCCAATGTGTGGGTTAAGGACTGACTCACCCAATGGATCCAATGAATTGGGTGTTCTTTTGCAGAGATTTGGACTCAGACATGCAATAAATTGAAAATGACTAGAGTTCACTTTTCTCAGCTGTGATCAAATGAGGGTCTCTACTTTATGCCACCGCTTGCATTGCTAGAGCAACCAAATTCTTTTCCCTGCTGAACTGCTCCTCATCATTCAGTTTCTCTCTGGGATATTCATACTCTTAAAATGAACTTCTTTCCTGCATTGACCCAGAACCACTTTATATTTGTGAAACCAAAATACCTGAGGATTAATATTTGCATATTAATAGGAAAAGACCTGAAGGAAATAGAAAATATATTCTTACAAGCAAATAAAATATTGGCAATATTGCTAAGAATGTATTTTATATAATATTATTGTCTTATGCAGAAAAGTCCAGAATGCCACTCAGTGCGTCTTTATACTGGGTATGGACATGAATGAAGGGCAAAGGCTGCCAACATAACCTTCAGGTTACTGACTGCTTTGGCCAGCATCAGCAACAGACCTTCATGAGAAATTCTTAAGTGGTGTAAGAATCTGTAAAAAGAAAGCAGACTCTCTTCCCAAGCATGGACCTCTGCAGCCAGCACAAGTCCTCCCCTTATCCTCACCGGGAGGTAAGGGTGGGGAGTGGGACAGGGAGCTCAGCAGC
This sequence comes from Lontra canadensis, assembly GCF_010015895.1. NCBI lineage: Eukaryota > Metazoa > Chordata > Mammalia > Carnivora > Mustelidae > Lontra > Lontra canadensis. Next base: position 3,283,071 of record NW_022631045.1, read on the forward strand.
ATGCACAAGAGGCCCTTCCAGTATATTAAAGACTCACTGAGGCACTCTCCCCTGGGAAGGTATGGAATGACGAAAGAAAGGTTTGTGACATTAGAGCAACTGGAGACAGAGATGTGGAAAGCATCTCCAGGTCATATCCAAGAGCTGACCTTATACTCTAAAGACTGAGTCTGTGGTTTACCTTTTGATGACTTCGCTTAAACCCACATTCTAACTAGCATCATGTTCCAACCAACATCTTCAGAATATGGGTCTACTCTCAATTTAATACTAACTCATCACATTACAGTTATGCTAGGTTTTGAATACAGGCGCTCTTAAAATATCCCCCTAAACCAGTAGATTCTATGATCTTTCCTATCTCACTTATATCATTTATCTCTAGCTGTTTTGGCCAAAAGGCATGATCATTCCTTTGAAGCCTCTCTTTCTCCAAAAGTTTACTCAGTTCTGCTTTCTAAATAGACTGCCATTCTAACCCTTTTTTACCACTCCATTGCCCTCTCCTTGCCCAAACCATCATCACTCACCTGGATTAATGCAATAGTTTGCTTTTCTTGCTACTCTCCTGGGCTCCCTGGATCCTTGTCTGAATGTGGCTGCTAGGTTAATGCTACTAAAAATAGGTAAGACTATGTTTTCTCAAAATCCTCCGATGATCTCCCTTCTCAAAGGAAAAAAAATTTTTAATCTTATATGGAAGGGCTGTGTGATCTGACTTCCCATGACCTCTCTTACATTATCTCTTTCCACTGCCTATGTTCTTTGCTGGGACCATACTATCCCTTCCTATCACTCAACCCAGCATACTCCTATTTCAGGGTCTTTGCACACATTCTTTCCTTCATCTGGAATGTTCTTCTCAGGTAGCTGCCTGGTCAGTCCCATCAATTCAGGCCTTCATTCAAAAGTCATCTTTTCTAGGAAGCTTTCCTTCATACCTACCTAAAACCTCAATTTCCCTCCAACATTTCACATTTTGCCTTCTTTACTTTTTCACCTTTGTGCCTATCTATCATACTATTATTTACTTGTCCAATTTTATTTTGTGTCTCCTACACACATAGAATATGAGTGTCATGAGGACATATTTTTCTCATCATGGACCTTGTCATCCCCAGCACCTAGAATCATGGCCTAACACATGGTAAACACCCAGAAGACAGATGATAAATGGAAAATGAATGAATGGTTCTTCCCTAGTCCAGAAAAGTTTTTAGAAGACTGCAATCTTCTACTACAAGCTTCTAGAGGGCAAAAATCATAGCCAGTTAGTTTTCTGATAAAATAGATAAAAAATATAAATGTAAAATATTCATTAATGTATAAATAGTGGTCATCATGAGAGGTTTAGAGAATGAAACCCAAAGTAGAAACCTTATACAAAAGACTCAGTGTACCTATTACTTGAGTAAGCTAATGAGGAAGCACATGATTTAGAAAGAACCACAGAACAGAAAATTAAAATAGCCAAAGAGATGCAGTAGCTTCCATCCCTAAACAATTTTCTTCTCTACAGAAAATGTCTGAAAAGACTGTATCCGTATCTATAAGATCGTTACAGCGTGACTAAAGTGGACACAAACGTGCGCAATTATCCAGAATGTTTACATGAGGGAACGATCCCTGAAGCTATAGAAAACAAATTAGGGCAAAAATCAAGCCCTATTATTTTATAGAGTAGGTAATAAAAATACAGAATTCATTAACAGTATAGAGCAGACTAGCTAGGAAATAGAAACAAATTAAGAGGGTTTTGGAGAATACATGGGTAAAATCAGTCCACACCCAACTAGTATTTAACAAATAGGATTCAGGATCCATCCTGAAACTTTAGAGGTTCTCATCATGAAGAACTACTGACTAATCCCCCAAATCTTCCCGATGTTCCTGTAAGCGATAGAATATTAGGATTCACCTTTGTTCTGAGGAACTGTAATAAAAATTTCTTATGTTCTTAGGTCTAAATATCTGAGCTCCATCTGGTTCAGTGTACTTATCTAGACCCAGCTTCCATTTTTTTTTTTAAATAATAAAAGTACTTTACTAGGGAAGTAAAAATAGCAAATGCTGATCATTAGTTGTGGCTTGTGAAAGAACACATTGCTTATAATATAGATACAGATATTGAGTCCTGATGAGTTGTAGTTTATGACTGCTCACAAAACTAAATTAATCTTCTACTTGCATGGCACAGTAAAGCAAATCAGTGTACAAAATGACATACCTTGCAATCAAGTGATGTAAATAAATCAGATAATCAACCTAAAATCAATATGCAAGTAAACATGAAATATAAGGTAACAACCAAAAGTCTGAATATGAGTGGTGATGCAAATCCTGTCACTTTTTCTATTTTTTAATCAAATTTAGCTAATGATTAGAACCACCTAGGGAGATTTTTCTAAAGTACATATTTCCTGGCTACATCCCCTAGATATTAGAATTCAGAGATTTGGGGTAGGCTCTGAGAACATTAATAAGCTATTAATATAAACATTTGAAAATTGAGTAGTTATAAAGCTGTGTTAGTATTTCTTAGTCAAGGTTGTCACTGACCATTCAAAATAAAATGAGATTAATAAGGAGAATCATGTGTAATCTGAAATGCTTATAAATACTTTTAAGATTATATTGATTTTACTTGAACAATGTAGTGAGAGTTTGAAGAAGTCAAATACCAGGGATTTATCCTTTGGAAACATAATGTAAAACCTAGTCTGGAAGAATCTTTTTGGACACTAACAACTCACTGAGCTGCAACAGGTCAACACATCTGTTCACAAAATTAGCAAGTGTTAAATTTCAAACACACACTTATCAATGTGTACTTTTCTTGTCTGAGTGGTAAGATGTTAATGAAGTTTCTTAGAATTGCAAAGCATGGCTCTCTCTTCCGTTTCCACCTAAGCAAAGTTCAGAGAGCTCCATTCAGGACCAATGCTCACAGAAGCTGTTCTGCCTGGTATTAAGTGCCCTCGATATCTATTACGTCTCAGCTACTTTACATTTCCCAATCACAAATTTAAACGTTTAGTTTCCAACTGGAAAGCAGTGACAACAGCAGTATCTGCCCGTATATGTTAGCATGTTTTATCTTGCAACTGACCAAGTAAAAATGCTTCATCTGTCCAAAGAGCTAGGGCTGACTTGTGGTTCATTTGGATGCTAGGGCTGACTTGTGGTTCATTTGGATGCAGAGGTTCAAATGACGTCATCCAGATCAGATTTTTAATCAGAACACATTTAGACATTAAAATCAAAACCTAGCTAAAGGAAATGAGTCAATCAGAGAAAGACAATTACCATATGATCTCCCTGATATGAGGAAGTGGAGATGCAATGTGGGGGGTTTGGGGGGGAGGAAAGGAATAAATGAAACAAGATGGGATTGGGAGGGAGACAAACCACAATAGAATCTTAATCTCACAAAACAAACTGAGGGTTGGGGTGGGGGAGGGTGGTTGGGTTACAGACATGGGAAGGGTATGTACTATGGTGAGTGCTGTGAAGTGTATAAACCTGGTGATTCACAGACCTGTACCCCTGGGGCTAATAATACATTATATGTTAATAAAAAAATAAAAAATTATTAAAAAAAAAGAAACCCTAGCTAAAGACATAGAATAGTTCAGATATACCTTAAGATGGCACTTTATGTATGCTGATCCCTTCCCCTTACAGGACTCTACCTTCCAGATCATCACTAACTTGTCTGGTGTTCATGATTGTTTCCTTAATCCATAAATGAAAAAAATACACAACTAACTTTATGCATGCCTCAAGTGTTTTATAAAGATCTTTGAATATATATTCTTTTGTGTTTGTTTTGTTCAAGATATTTGTGAAGTTTATCCATATAAATACATGTAGCCCTAGTTGATCTACATTAACATCTGTATAACATTCTAATTCTACTGAATGACATTTAGTTGCTTCCAATTTCTTTTTACTACTAAAACATAAGTGAAACAAACATTCTTATACCTATCTCCTTTGGTAAATATTCAAGAGTTTTTATTCAGGACTTGTCTTTTTCTTACTAATTGACAGGAATTCTTTATAATAGCCATTGCAATCTTTAGTTTAATAACAGAAATTGTCATGACAATATCTTCTTACAATTTATAGCTTGTCAAAAATACCAAAGATTTATATTTTACTGTCATTGAATACTGCAGTATTTTCTTTTATGGTTTGTGACTTTTGGAGTATATTAAAAAAAAAAAATCTATCATCACCCAAGATCATAAGAGGATTTTCCTTTTCCACTTTTTCATATGTAGTAGTTTAATCCATCTGGAAGTGATTTGTGTATTATAAGGAATTAAAAAATATTTCCATATGGATATAAGTACTTGCTTACTCTAGAAAGAATCCTGTAGCAGGGAAAGGAGATGAATGAATTCTCTTAGCTCTGTGTTACATGTTTACTCCTGAAGTATAGATAGATCTTCACCAAGAACAGATGAACTGAGAATGGAGAAAATTTGAATCCTACACCTCCATATTGGGAAGTACTTTGATTAAACTCTTAGAAGAGAACAGCTAAAATTTGAGTTGGTTTTTGTTTTTGTGTTTTGTTTTATTTTGGTTTTTGTTTGTTTTGTTTTGGGAGATTTTTTATGGTGGTAGTAGTGTGGTTCTTCTATACTAGCCAACTTAATTCATGAAAACAAAAATTAATAAAATATAAGACACTTCCTCAGGAATAAAGAGTGTGCAGATTACTGGGAGTTTCCTCATGCCCTCTGTATTTTAAGTGTAAGTTTAGAAGAGGCCAATAGCAGTAATCCCCATGCAGAATTTTAGTTAGAAAAACCACATTTTCAAACATTGGATGCCTACCACCTACTTATCCCTAAGTGAAGCCTCAAAATTGACCACCTTAGCTCCTCACAGAGCACCAGTCAGCCTCTAGGTTCAGAGAGACTTATTATATAAGCAAATTCACACAACAGAAGAGGAAACAGACTAACTGTCCAGAATTAATCCAATTCTGTCATAAAATATCAAGAGAAAACAGCTATATAAAAAAAATAGCAACAGAAAAATGAATGATCAAGACTGAACAGCAAAACAACAGCAAAAACAAAACTCCTTAGCCCTGGAGAAGCAAACATACATAACTCAGGGAATAGACCAAAAAGAGAGAGACAGAGACAGAGAAACAAACTAAAATAACTAATGTTCTTCGGGAACATAAAGATTTTACCCCAAAATGGAAGCCATCAGGGAATAAGAAAAACCTGTTGAAAATTAAAAGAGGCAGAGGATCAACCAAAGAGGTCCAACATCCAATTAAGAGATATTCCAGAGAGAGAAAGAGAACTAGAGGATAGAAAAAAATCACAAAACTTAAGTAGAAAAGTAATTCCTAGCAAAGAACACATAGATCTTCTCACTGAAAGGGCCCAAAGAATATAAAAGAAACCAGATCTATGCTCAGTCCTATACAGTTTCAAAAAACACTTTCAAACATTTCTCAATGACAAAAAAGCAAATACATATAAATAAAATTGGCATCAAATCTGAAATAAGCAACACTTCATGCTGTGAAAGCTCTGAGAGAAAACAATCTTAAACTGTAATTCTATTAATACAAAGTATCAAGTATAAGATCACAATAAAAATTTCAAAATGTAAAAATGTATAGCTTACTTCTCATTTCCTTTTGAGGGAAAGAAAAGGACATGGTATATAAGAACATGGTAAAAAAAAAAAAAAATCTCCAAAAGATGCCTACTCAGCTGGTCTACAAAGATATTGGTCCAAATTAGAACAGGAAGTCAGTAAGCTAGGAGCAAAAATATCCTCAAGAGAAGTTATGGTGAATTCCATTCAACTGTTACCCAATGTGGAAATCTGTACTTCAACCAAAAATAAGAAGAAAAAGAGAGAGAGAAAGAGAGGGGAGAGAGAGAAAGAAGTTAACTTTGCCCAGTGTTAACCAAACTATACAGCATAGTTTTAATCAATTGATGGAATATAAGAAAATTCAAGAAAAAACTCGATCTTTGAAATAGTCTCCATAAAGGTCATAGGAATTATGATATTATACAAACAAGAATGCAAAAAAAAGAGTATCTAATCATGGCATACCAACTGGCTTTCTAGGGAGCAGTGTTTCCATAATCATAAGGTAAATAAATTAAATGGCTTTCCACTTTATAAGGAAGAACAGAAAAGAATAGAAAAGGTATTAACTTGATAGTGTACAGATAAAATTATGGTTGATAGATACTCAATGATGAAAGGTGGTAGAAAGATTGGAAGTACGTAGTATCCTCATCTATACAATAGGAAAGAAATGGCCCAAGAAGTCAGAGTTTATGAGTATTAAGTATGCTTGGTAAACCAATAAACTGAAGACAATCTAAAAATTTATATTTGGAAAAGAGAGGGAGAGATGGATGGGGTTACTATTGGTAAGGTAATCTTCATCTTCCTTAAACGAAAATGTAAGATCAAATGTTGATTATTCATAGACATGGAAGCAATTATCAGAGCCACAAGTATGTAAAAAAATAATTGTTTCAGCTCTGGGAGCTACAGACTGCTGCTTTATTGCATAAGTTCTTTTGGTTATTTGTATTTTTCTACTGTACTTGAATTTATGTCTTGTTTTTTTTACTCTAATTTTTTTTAAATGCCATAACACTAAATAGCTGATGGAGAACATGGATAAATAGGCTACTTAACCTAAATCCATACATAACTACTAACTTAGCCTAAATCCATACATAACCACTAACACATATAATGTAGCTCTGCCTCATTGATTTAGAAAGAATAATGCTGTTGGGTCTGTGAAGTAGATGAATGGGCTTTCCTTAGTTGGCAGAGGGTTTCAGTGAGAAAAATACCTCAGAGGTGGGTAAGGAGAGTGCTGTGTTGGTTTGAAGATACTCAAACACTCATCTCATTCTCTTAACTTTCTGAAGAGCGCTTTGAATAAAGTATTAATAAGATATTTTGGTCCCTAACAACACAAAAATAAAGGCAATGTCATATTCAAAATAAATTTTGTTCATTAAGGAATTAACATCTTTTTAAAATCCAAATAGAATGTTGCTGAAATAACCAACCCCAATAAGTCATTTTGTTCTCGGAGACAATATCTCCCAGTATCTTTCTGCAATGCTAAGTTCGATTTTAAGGTATTTTATAAATCATTTTCATTTATTTAAAAATTTTTTTTAAGATTTGAAAGCTGGAGGGGAAGCAGATGGGAAAGGCAGAGAGAGAGAGAATCTTTCAAGCAGACTCTTCTCTGAGCCACTCAACTTGACATGGGGCTTAATGTCAGAACCCTGAGGTCAAGACCTGAGCCAAAACCAAGAGTCCGATGCTTAACTGACCACACCATCCAGGCACCCTTATTAAAAGTGTCTTAGTACAGCATTAATACAAATACCTAAATACAAATAGCCTATTTTCTAATTTTCTTTGACATTCTAAAAGGAAAAAATCTAACTACACTGGGTTTTAATGAAAAATCACTCTCACAGAAAAAAGAAAAAAGAAAATTACTCTTACATGAATACTAGTAAAAAATTGTTGTTAACTGTACATATCTTTATTATATTGCTCTCTATATATACTTTTTTAGTGTTCCTTAAATAATGTATTATCCTTTTAATAAGGTCTCAAATACTCCATATTCTTCCTCCAAAGTCACTGTCCTTTTAAATCAACTCATTTCCTGAAAAGCAGCACTTATGATTTCCTGAGTTATTTGTCAAATTTTTAAAACATTCACTCTATACAGAGTAAGATAGGAATTGTGAATTTCTGGTGTGTATATATCCAATGATATGACAAACACTTTGAACTCTGGTTTAGATCCAAGACATATAAGTGTTTTGTTTTTGTTTAGAAAGTGGTCCTGATACTCTTATGAGGCTCAGGATATTTAGGCAAAGTTTCTATATTCTGTTACATTTTCTAGGTCACATGAAACACATTGACCTAGTAGACATACTCATTTTAAGAATCAACATAATTGTTCAAGATTAATTTTAGGGCATACAGGCTTAGTTTTAATGTTTGGTGTTTGAAATTTTTTAAGCAAAGAAACTAATGTAGTTGAGTACAACTAAATACCATTTAGTGCAATAAAAAATGGGCAAATGATATATTTTTTGAAGATTTTATTTATTTATTTGACAGAGAGAGATCACAAGTAGGCAGAGAGGCAGGCAAAGACAAAGTGGGAAGCAGGTGCCAAGCAGAGTGCCGGATGCAGGGCTCGATCCCAGGACCCTGAGACCATGACCTGAGCCAAAGGCAGAGTTTTAACCCACTGAGTCACCCAGGTGCCCCAAAATGATACATTTTTAATTTAGTTTCATATTTGTGTTAAAAAGAAAAGGTTGGACATTAGTGGAATCATCCTACCAATAGAAACCCACAAAAGACATGTGGTAGCCATGATTAAAAACTAAATAAATGATATAACACAAAGGATATCATAAAAACTTTTAGGTACAACTAATTTTATGAACTCTGTTTAAAGAATGTATGATAGTAGCACTACATAAAGCCTTACATAAGCAAATATAATTCTCACGACATACTATTTCCCCAAGATTAGCATTAAACAAGATCATTTATGGGCATTGTACTTTGGATTCTTGGAGAATTTGTGATAGAAATGGCTTATTTATTCACCAACTTCCCTCTTCCTCCTGTACACCCAGCTGTGCTGCATTTCTTTCCAGACAATTCCAGCCATGGGGCTAAAATTTGGCTGGAAGAATGCAGGATGGAGAAGTCCTCCACTTGGCCACTTTGCTCCTATAAATCCTCTGGTGTGACCCTCAGCTTTTTCACAGTCTTATAACTGGATGAGGAGGACAAGTTGTTATGTGCCTGGGTCTGCAGAGGATTAAACAGACTAGAGCTCCTCCTCCTTGCCTTGCACTGGATTGGGACGTAGGAAATATGGTTCTATTACAGAAAGACACTGAAATTTTGAATTTTACAGCAAGAAGCCTATCTTTAGTCTATTAAACATACCAAGTTACCAACAACATAGTATAGCAAACATCCCCAGATAAGAGTCAAGAGACCTAGATCCTAGCCTGGACCTGCCATCTTCCACACAAACAAGCAGTTAGCATCAATAATGTCCCTTCAAACAAGCCTCATGTAAGCAACATCACCACTGCTGAATTCTACTACTGAAAAACCCACATGATAGTTACTTTAAAGACTCATTAAGTTGCTTACAAGAGGAGACCGATATTCTGCTAATTCCACAGGTAAAAACAGCCTCAGATTTTTTTCAAATGACATAGCTACAAAGTAGCTGAAGCAACATTAGATGCCCAGGCTCTAGGGCTCCCACTACTTGCTAATGACTCCTGGGGGAACTTCACATAGGCTCTTGACTTCTCCACACTCTAGCTTCCTCCTCAGAAAAAGGAGAGGACTGGGCCAGAAAATTTTTGAAGGCATCGACTCTAAGATTTCTTTACGAGAAATGAGGAATGGTTGTCAGGAAAACACGGAATATTGGCTGACATCCTCCCCTGTGTTAAACTATCTCAGCTGTGTTATGTCGCCTACTAACTTCGGGGACAAAGACAGTGGTCTGACTAATCTTCGCTACCTGCACACCTACCCTGTCTTCCATAACTTACAGTAATTCATAGTGTGACTCATTTATTTCACAGTTTATTTGAAAAGGAAACGCCAACCAGAGGGAAGATTAGACATTAGGGAGCCTGAGGAGACCAACTTACATAGGATATGAACTTTATACCCAAAAAAATTTTACATATTACGAAATTTTACATATTACTCTAAATATTACATATTACTCAAATAGCAGTAGTCTTTAATATGAGGATTGTTTTATAAACAGGGTTAGTGATCTCAGTACAAAGTCCTTTGTGAGGAAGTTGAAATGATCCCTGAAGAACCAGCAGAATTTGTATGATGTTACACAGGTGGGCAAGATGGCAGGTGACAATCCAGTCAAGGAAGTAGAAGGAGCTAAGCGGTCATGAGGGTGAAAAGCAGGAGACTATCCATTAACATAGGGTACAATATAGAATATTTCACTCTATGTGGCCTCCCCTTCTATACCCTGACCTTACAAATCTGTTTCTGAGGTTCTCCTGGCCTCTTCCCCTTCCAGGTCTACCACTTTATCACCTGTATGTTTACTACTTCCACACCTAGGTTTCATTTAACAAACACATATGGCACTTGACTACAGACTCTTGTCTAAGCAGTAGCAAATATTAGGTCATTTAATTCCTTATACAACCTTATAAGGTAGGTGTGTTGTTTCAATTCTCATATTCTAGGTGAGAAACTGAGGCTCAGAGAGGCTACATAGGTCACCCAGCTAATAATGGTTAGAGCTGGGAGATAACCACTCTGCTTGGACACAGCTCCTAAATCTTTCTTAAACAACCATGTTCAGATACGAAGGGTGTGGCATAAATTTGGGAAGTCATCTTAGTAGATGGGGTTGCTCAAGACTTGGAGAGGGTTCAAGGTCTGATTGTCAATGTGCACAGAATACTGGAAAAAGAACAAGGGATAGAACTCTGGAAATTTCCACTATTATAAATAAAAGGAGGCAGAGTCAAGGATAGAATTGGAAGTAAAGGCAATGCAAGTGAGGGTGTGCACGGCCATACAATTTGGGGTAGAAGGTAGAACAGGAATGTGGTCCATATTGGCCTGAGTTCTAAGAAAACACCGTAGTACTTGACATTCTTGCAACCTGAGAGCATGATCGAGGTCAGTAGGTAGGCAACAATAAAATGGGGAAAACAACTGTAAATTAATAAGGGAAATGATGGTGTTGCAGGCAATGCATTAAGAGCTCTGTTCTGCTGAGATTTGAGAATGCCTTCTCCCCACTACCCACCATTTTAACCTTTATTTTCTGTAGTTAATAAAACAGAAGAGTTTGGCTGAATAATTTCTCCTCAGATTTATGACCTTATCAGAATATTGACTGCAGAGGGACAGAGGAGGTAATTGGGAGGTTGGTGTGTTTGTTTAAAGCAAATGTTTATTGGTAAGCATGCTGAGGAGTAACCTGGCTCTGCCAGCTTCCCAGCTATCATGAGACCCAACTAAGTCAGAGACACAAAACCACTCAGAAGAAAGTGAAGTTAAAAAACAAAACAAAACCAAATAAAACAACAACAAAAAAAAACAAATCTAGAAGAACTTTGTTTTATTTCTAATTTCACCTTTAAAGTGGACATTCTTAGGACTCCTTGAGAGACTGAGGACTAAAATTATTACCAGCAAATCCTTCTTTTCATGTCAGTCCTTAGTTTGGGCCTTTTTATTCCCTTAAGACCCTGGGTCAGATATAGCCATCAAGTGCTTGGGGTGACCAAAGTGAACTTCTGCTATTTGCCATCATTTATATAATTTCAGTGTCAACCTGTTCACTTTTAAAATGTCAGTAACACTTCTTCAAGCTGAATCAAACAAAAAAACTTTGGGTTGTCAGGGCATCCTAACAGAGCACAGAAGGAAAACAAAGTACTCACTGGTATGGGTTCCAAAGGATGCTAGAGGAGGGACCATAAGCACAGAGATGTTAGGAGCCCTAAGAAAGATGCTATAATCAGTACAAATAAACTCACTATTCCAAACTCAAAGGTATTCAGCCTATATCAAGGCCAGCAGTAGAGACTAATGGATGCCACAGAGCCCTATGTGAAATTTTGTAATCACAAAAACTACTTAACATAACCTCTAGCTCCCATGCCTGTCAAGGAGATAGAGCAGACATTCATCTCATTCAAACCTCCTGAACGTGGCTTCTACGTCTTGTAACTTCTACCCAGGAGTCCTTATTTCCCCAGGAGAAGACTTTTGCCAGCTGGGACACAGGCATGCAGATTCTGTAGGTAGGCCAGTCAGAAACATGCTCCCATTTCCCTAAAAGAGGGAGAGCGATGTGAAGAGGGCAGAACTGTGTAAAGGGGAAAAGGGCAGAAGGATGTTTAGTTCTCAGAGGCAGCAATATTAGAGATGTAAGCCAGAGACCCTCGTGCTCAGGGGCCCGGGCATAAGACACCTGCACCCGGAGGCAGTGGTGATCGAATTTCGTGTGAAGCAGACTCATGTGTAACAGGGATGTAGTTCCTGGCTATCCATCCACCTGGGCTTAACTCCTTTTCCTCTTGAAAAGGAAGGATGCCTCTTAATGTCCTTTACAAAATCCCTTTCACCTTAAATGGGAGAGGTTTTAGTTTTTGCAATTAAGAATGCTTAGCTTTAAACAGAAAATTCAAACAGCTGATTTTTGAAAGAGAAGAGTGTAATTACAATAAAGATTATATTCTGGTCCTGTCCATGGTGCCAGTTTTGCCCATGACTATTTTTCTGCCCTCTCAAAACACTTCTTCATCTACACATGGCTTCTTAGCTCTGCTGTCTTCATTCATTTGTGTATTCATTCAACTGTGATGTCGTGAACATCCATAATGCTTATTGAGTGTCTAGAAGCCAATGAATAATGATGACTGAACCTCTGTCCTTGACTTCATAAATCTCTCAGGGCTAATGGCAGAAGTAAACTAGAAAACAAGTATGTATAATACAATGACATCATACAATTAATACTATGATAAAAAGTGAGCACTAGGGGAACACAAGGGTGAGTGCTCCATTTAACAGAAGCCTAGCCATGGGAAAGTCAGGACAGACCAGATAAGGGAAACTCCATATCAAAAAACAAAGGATGGGCAGAGGCAGGTCAGTGTGAAGGAGGAGGACTGACAGAAGTAGAAGAATAGTGTAAACAGTCCTAATTCCAAGAACGATCACTGTATGTCCAAGGGACGGCAAGGCATGTGGTGTAATTTGAGCTATAATAAAACATGGATGCAAAAGAAGTGACGCTAACCGGGAAGCAAAGAACAATGTTCCATATAAAGGAATTGGATAAAATTAAATAAAAATAAAGGAATTGGTCAGCAATGGGAACTCACTGTGGAACTGAGGTCTTTAAAGCCAAGATACGCCCTCAGATGAATGAGGATGAAGAGGATGATGGTGCTATGATGATTTTTTAAAGGGATATTTTTTCCTCTGGTCTGATTAGAAGCAACTTTTTCTACAATGTGCAAAACAATTAAGGGCAGATCGGTGCCTCATAGTAGGGTACTGATGTAAGTAAGCCTCTTGGTCGATTTCAATCAGCCGGAGGTCGTATGTGCACAGAAAGTGCTGAGCAGCAACAGAGCTCTCTCCTCATTTCAGATAATACTGACCAGGTTTCTCTCCTGAAGTTATCCCTCAGGAGTTTGGCCCCTCCAAGGTATAAGCCTAGGTGCCTTAGAAATGAACAGTCATATTTATAAGGAGTCTTTATGTCATTACTACCAATGAAAAAAATCCCTGCTCTTCTGACCCAAAATACAGAGCAAAACCTTTTCATATATCCCTGCCTCTCCCAAAACTCATCCTCCTCTGCCTAAAACAAAGGTTCTTCGTAGGCCCAAGTCAGGCAATCCAATACTTTTCACTTACTTTATCTTCTTCTACAAAGTAATCAAGTCTTCTCTTCACTCTGCTAAAGCATAGTGCCCCAGAACTGCATTCCCAAAGCTGGTTACCTTCCTTATTCCTGGAAGCTGACTTCTTTATTATTTTCCCCTTTCATAGACCCCTTATGAAATAGTAAGATCTGAAGCAATCCTGAGCCAAAGCTTTGGGGAACTCTTTCCTGCAGTCACTCATCATACACGCAATGACTACAGACACCATGTCAGGACTGTGCTAGGTGTGACAGAGCAACAATGAACAACACAGCCATGGTCCCCAGCCCCAGAGCTTAGAGAAGTACATTTTCCTAGTCTGAAGTTCTCTGAAGGTTAAGGACTTAGCATGGTTTGGCTGTACAATGGTATGGAAGTGACAGGGATTCAGGAGAAGCCATACTTTAATTTTTATCTTTTCCCAGGCTAGTGATATGCAGTATGGTACTCTCTCATGATGCTGAGCAGGGGCAGAGAGCCACAGCTCGCAGTCAGCCATGAGATCACAAGAATAAACGGCTGATACACCTGCAACCATTCTGTACCCCTACAACCATTCTGTTTTTCACCTTTGTTGCAACATTCAGTAGAGTACATGAGATTTCCAATATTTTATTATAAAACGGGCTTTGTTTTAGATTTATGTTTTAGGCGAGGCTAAGTTATGATGTTTGGTAGGTTACATGCATTAGATGCACTTTTGACTTACAGTATTTTCAACTTAAAATGGGTTTATCAGGACATAACCCCAACATGAGTGGAGGAAGATTTGTAACTACTTCCTTACCAGTACTTAGCTGAATGTTGTGCTCAATTAAAAGCATGCCAAATATCTATGTATTTGCTGATAGTTGCTCTGAACCACTCAGGGGAAGGTGTGTCATGTTCTTAACAGATTTAGAATTTTTTTTTTTTTTATGCAGTGGAGAGACATATGCAAGTCCTATCTATAGCCTAAATAGCTGATATTTTCATTATTTGTCCTCGGCAAGTTAGCTGAGAAAGTGTTTTATTGAATTATTTAAAACTAATCATAACCTATCCTCTAGCAAACTGAATACTCAGATTTTTATTAAAGTGTTTCTCTGGTTTGGTATGGAATTGTTACTTTGAGATCAGTAACAAGTGAGCTACACAATGAATGACAATTATAGCTATTCTTTAGAAAATAAGTCTTGGCTCTTCCTATAGACCCCTGATGCTCAAAGTATGGTTCCCAGAACAGCAGCATCGACATCATTTGTTAGAAATGAGAATTCTCTGGCCTCACCCAAGACTTACTAAACCAGAATTCTGGAAACCTGTGCTTTCCCAAGCCTTGAGGAGACTGATGCGCTCTCAATTTCAAGAACCATGCTACAGAAACATTACACCTAGTGGCTTTCAAATTTTCAACTTTAAAGAGTAAGACCCTCATAAAAGAACACAAAAAAGTCATGTAAATGAACTACTTCACTAAAATTAAACAAGTGGACAATAAACCAATGTTATTCTATGGCTTAATAGACTAGAGAATATTTTACAATCTTTACAGTATTGGCACAGACTCAGGGAAATAGATCTTAGTAAAAGTATAAATTTGTTCACATTCTAGAAGGCACATTGCTAATGATCAAAAGCCTTTAGATATCTGTAACTTTGCCCCCAAATTCCAGTTCTAGAAGTTTAATATGAAGAAATAAGATTGAGAGCTTCAACTCTGAAGTTAGGCAGACTTGGGCACATACTAGCTTATGATCTTTGGGTAAGTTCCTTAAAGCCTCAAAAGGTCAGTCTCTACTGTTTGTGAAATGGGTTTAATCACACAAGCCCTTTCTCAACTTGCTGTTAAAAATGGTATAATTCAGACGATTAGGGTTGCCACATAAAATGTAGAACATCCAGTTACTTTTGAATTTCAGATAACTAATGGTGAGTGTACATACCCCTCAAATACTGTGTGAGACGTACATACTAAAAAAAACTATGTTATTACCTGAAACTTAAATGTAACCGGCTGTCTTGCACTTTTACTCCCTAAATATGGCAACTCTACCTACAGTGAGGTAGGTATTTAGTAAATATTAGGTGTTTGTTTATTGTACTTCTACTTAAAACATTTATAAAGCAAACTGGTGGCAAGTAAGTTTGCTGGTTTAAATTGCAATTAGCAGTTGTGTGAAACTCAAAAAAAGTTTGTACTTATGAAAACTTCATGATATGCAGATGAATGTGCTAAAATACAATCTTAAGATGGCTCATATCTAGAAATACCCCTGAGTAATCAAAGACATTCAGTATCTTGGGTTTGAATAAACCCAAATTAACTGGAAAACCTGATTTGTTAAAACATTTTAGCATCTCAGTTCTGCTGCACTATAAGAAAATATTTGCTTATACATGTATCAAAAAACTCCTCTGATAATAGAAAAAAATAGAGTGAAAGTAGGTCTGCTGACTTTGTAAGAAACAGAAAGAAACCCATGTGCTATCAATTTGTTACTAATAAAATGTAAACATCCTGAAACTTAAAACTGCATTTGATTCCTCAACCAAAAATAAATTCATCTCTTTAAAACTGTAAAGTTATCTCTTTATGCCAATAAAATTTAGTGACATAATTATGCCCCCAAATGTATGTGACAGTTTAAAACATATGGTTATAATTTGCCTTCCCCTCCCCCCACTCCTTAAAATCCAGAGCTGGATGCAAATGAAATAGGAGGACAACATTGTGACAGACCCTGTCTTCACTATCAAAGACTATCAAAGACAGTGACTGGATCGTGACTGGACACAAATGATCAAGTCATTCTGGCTGTCTTACTGATAGATGGAGATACTTCCCAGATCAATTCTGCCTGCCACTATGAGAGGCAATGACCTACAGGCGGATGGAAATGACTGAGCTGTGGTCAAAATCACTAGCTACAAAGATCTGGCTGAAGTTGGGATTGTCCAGAAAACAATGAGATCATTTCCAGCAGGAAGGGATGGGAGTGAAGGGGTGGGGGGGGGGGGCTGCTGTCTGAGAAAGATCTATGGAAGAAATATTATTGGATTTTGGTCTTGAAAAGGACAAGGATTAGGTAAAGAGAAGAAAAGAGGCATCCTGGCCAGATGGGAAACACAGAGCTCATGTCCACTAGGGACCAATGAGTGAAGTGGAACAGAGCATTCTTGAGAACAAAATAAGGTGAAATAATTTTGGGTCTGCCTAGAGGTCCTAAGGAGTATAGATCTTAGTCTACCCCAAAATCTTGGGGTTTTTTAAACACAGATTAGATTTTCAAAAGGTTAATCCTATAGGAATATAGAAAGTGTGCTGGTAGAATGAGGGAATGGAGGCAGAGATAGATTAGAACCTCTCCTAAGAGTCCTGGCATTAAGATGCGAGAGATCCGCTTTATGGAAGTTGTAAGAACAGAAAGCAGCCATGATGGAAATTAAGCCATGGGAAGCAAGAATTGCTAAAACTCAGTCTATACTGGGAGTGGTAAGAGGGATGAAGGGGAATCTGGCTTAAACTGGGAAGAGTGCAGGGGTCAATTTGATTAAAGATCAGCGATGTCTTAGTAGGGTGTCCAACTGGAAATGTCCACTAGCAGCTCAAAATGCAGAATTACATCTTTTAAAAAAAGGTTTAGTGACATAAATAAAAGTCTGGGAGACCACTGCTGGGAGGGAAAAAAGAAGCAGTGAGAATAAATTGGAGAAAGGAGTGGAAAGAGTAGAAAGAGTGCGACTGGTTAACATTTTATACCAAAATACCTCCTGCTGCAAGAGCAGGTGAATACAGAGCACTTACAATATAGGACCAGGAACTGTGAGACCCAAGAGGAGCAGTACTAGAGAGACAAAGCTAGCTTAGAATTCAATAAAAAAAGGTGCCTGGGTGTTTCAGTCAGTTAAGGGTCTGCTTTCCGCTCAGGTCATGATCCCAGGGTCCTGGGATCAAGGCCTCTTCCCAGTGGGGAGTTTGCTTCTTCCTCTGCCTCTCTTGCTAGCTCATGCTCTCTCATGAATAAATAAAATTTAATTTTTTTTTAATTTTAATCACAAAAGCAAAGTTGAAAGACAATCAAGAGGTGGGAAAAATGTGGAACCTGGGTGGCACATGCTGTACTGTATTGAATTTTCTAGTCATTGTTATACATCTGAAACTAAAATTGCATGTCAGTAAATACCTGATTAAAAAAAAGCAAAAGTACCCAGTCTCGATGGAGCAGGCATAGTAAAAAGCAAAAAAAGACGTTCTAGGCAGGTCAAATGGCCAGTGTAAATTCTGACGTGAGAAAGCTGAAGTTCGGAGGAAAAATAGGACTTGGAAAACAGCAGAGTCTGAACTCCCAGCTGGGTTTGAATGCTGATATTCTTCCATTAAATGGAAATAATAATGCTGTTATCAGAGTTTCCAGTCAGGTCATCTGGGTCAGATAACCAGAGCTCCAATCAGTAAGGGGTCAGAGAACATTTCCTAAATACAATGATAAAGGTCGATGCATTTCTAGAAACTTCTTGAAGAAAGACTGTGTGTGGTTAGAAGGAACACTTTAATTAGCTATTTGTTTGGGGAGGAAGCATAATGAGCATTCCATAAATTGCTACCCCATCCTTGGCAAAGGCCATTCAACATAGAATTGACCTCCCCTTGACTGAGAAAAAATTGTCGAGTTTTGTTTTTTGTTTTTTTTCAAAGTCGGTTGTGCTGCTATGGTCACCTTAAGGAGAATCATTTTTGCCCCTATTCCTTATTCAAGACTCACTGTTGCATCTTATTAAACACTGAACAAATATATGAAGAATAAGGTTTCAGGGGGAGCAAATTAGCCTGCCTGAAACACCCACAGGTCTCCACCCGGCCCTGACTTGTCTCGTTGTAAAGATTAGACGTAGATGATGAACCAAGCGTGGTATCTTTCAAAATTGTTATCCAACTAATGTGGCTTCGCCAGGGGTCTTTATAAAGCACTACAGAGAGATAAAAACACAGGTTTAGGAGAGCACATGGAAGGTGTTATGCCAGACCAAGGGGTGAAGACGAGGGGAGACACTGAGAATTTTGTAATCCATGTTTTCGTGTGGGCAGCCCTGTTTTAATCTCAGCCTACTGTTTACAAGCTGTATGAGCTTGAGCAATACACAAACTTTCTTGAGTCCGTCTGCTCCCTAACTCTAAAATTAAAAGGACACTTCGTTTAGAAACATGTTGTGGTAACCATTGACAGCCAGCAATACAAGGTGGTAGAAACCAAACTGAAGGGGGCTAGAAAGGAGATAAATAATAGAGCATGACACCAGTTCTTACAGACATTTAGAAGATGGCCAGGAAGAGTGGCCACAGAGCAAAGGAGGGCCCAGTGACTGACCTACCTGCCTATCCTCCTCCCACCTCCACCTCCGCCTTCCTATCTACCTTCCTTCTCCCTAATTCTCAACATGGGAAGAACTATCACTTATAACAAAGAAGCCACCAGCACAGTTAATAAAATGGTATCAACCCACTAAAAATTAGGGTTTCTGCTGGGGTTCCTTCTTTTTCCTTTTTTATACAGCATAGAAGTACATTTACATAAGCCATTAAATACAGAATTTCCCTGAATTTGGGATAGTCGTCATCTTCGTTATGTATTGCTTGTCAAGGATTCTCCCTTTCTGCCACTAAGAAGTCAAACTCATTTCTCAACTAAGAATACGAGGAGTAGATAAGTCTAATGCTGGCTGGAAAGAGATGCTAGATAAATAGGCCCCAACAGAAAGCCCTTTGAGGTGCTATAGCAAGCAGCCCCCTGTGTTTCCCTGAAACCCTGCTCATAGACAAACATGCCTCTCAAGGATAGGGAGTAGATGGAGATTGAGTGATACTGTGACACTCGGAAAAGTCAGTTCTATCAAAACAAACAAATAAACAAACCATCAATGTCTTTTTTCCACCTGATTCCTGTTTTCATTCTTGTTTCTTAATGCATGAATCTCATAAAAATACACTTTTGGGGTACCTGGGTGGCTCAGTGGGTTAGGGCCTCTGCCTTTGGCTCAGGTCATGATCCCAGGGTCCTGGGATCAAGCCCCGCATTGGGCTCTCTGCTCTGCAGGAAGCCCGCTTCCTCCTCTCTCTCTGCCTGCCTCTTTGCCTAGTTGTGATTTCTCTCTGTCAAAAAAAAAAAAAAAAAAAAAAATACACTTTTATTCTGGTCAAGAAAAGAGTGGTGTTTGGATTTTAAAACCACCAAAAATATTCTCTTCCCCATCCTCATTATCCTCAGTTCTACACCATTAACAGATAATTACTGAAACCAATAATTGATAGGAAGCTTTTTTTTTTTTTTTTTTCTGCTTCTTTTCAACCTATCCATCCCAAACAGCTATGTAGAAACATTCCCTGGGCCAGGGATGTGATTTATAAGGAAAGCCAGAGCTTATGTGAAAAGGAAAATGTTCAAGTTTCATGCATCTATAAACAAGGAGTGGGTGACAATCCCCAAAGATTTGGGGTGATTTTCATTTTAATCAAATGGCATAAACTATTAATGTTTACTCTTAAATTTATAATCATGGATTAAATAGTAATATTGCTATCTGGGAAAACAGACACCATGGTGCCAGTTGCCTTGAAATTGCATTAATAGAGAATACAGTGGTTGTTTTGGCCTTTGGTCTGTCGTATCTTACATTTTTATTTTCATTGGTGTTTGAAGTGATAAGCCTCAACCACCATTTCTATAAAGAGAAAAAAAATCATATCTTTGCTTAATTGCTAAAAAACGTGTTTTAATTCCATTTTAGATTCCACTTATTTGAAAAACATAAGTTAGCAACTCATTTTCCTAAGTCCACATGGCAAAGTCAAGTATAGATTAACTCAACAGTGGTTTTGCAAAACCCAAATGCATAAAACTGTATCTTATCTCTCACCTGACTTTAAACACAACCCCATTTACACCATCTCAGATGAAGAAAACCCTTCTGCTTTTAAAGAACTCCAGACAGACTTTCCTCCCTCATTTTTCTCAGCTTCTAAGTGGCTAAAATTGACTTCATAAAACTGGAAGATTAATTATACATGGTACTTAGTACACTGCCCAGCATACTTTAGCTATTCAAAAAATTAACTATTATTTTCTTATTACCCAAAAAACATCATGTATATCTATAAATATAAATGCAAAATATTTAAGACTGCAGGCTAGCATGAATTTCCCTACAAAACCATTTATTTTAGGCTGCATTGTTTTTCCTCAAACATTTCCTGAGCATGCACCACATACCACACTATCTGTTGGCACTAGTAATAAAGAAAGCTAAGCCCGGGACTTGGCCTCATGGGACTTGCATTATTTTACACCATAACAGCATGCAATTCCCAGCATGCTTTTGTAGGCTAGTAGCTCTAATTTCTTATATGAGAACTCTTCAAAAAGCTACAATATCAGGATGTAAAGAGCTCCCTGGTATAACAGGAAGAATGCGAGCGTAAATTGTTTTTGTTTTGTTTGCTTATTTTTGTAAATCAGATTTTTATCTTGCTCATAAAATGAGGAAATGAAATCTTGATTTATCTCAAAATCAACAGGGTATGAGGGATGCACAAATCACAGTTCAATACCCATTACCTGTTCCAAATCTGCTTAATGGATAAACTCACAAAATTTGAAAACTGTAAAAACAAGAGGCTCTTACTTTAAGCATAGCAAATTACATAAGTAGGAAAATAACAAAATGTTGTCCCTTCTTTCATATAAAAATAAACATAAGAAATGACAAGTTAGCCCAGCAGCCTATTAACCACCACCATGGATTGGCAGTAAAGCATTCTTCCACTACTGAGATGGGGAAGGGGTAGGTAATACATGTCACTGAACAGTATAAGCACAGTGGAAGATTTGGGAGGCTACTCAAATCAATTTGAGCTTCTGAAATGAAGAATCACTTTGGAAATGCAAATGAAATAAAAAGCGAGTACAACAAAACACACACACACCACACACACACACAATTATTCCCTTAAGACTGTCAAACAAGGATATTATGCATGCTACCTAAGGCAATGACTATGTCTCCGCCATGAAGGAAATCTTCTTTTAACCTGTCTAAACAAGAGAAACTGTTTACCTAGTCATATAAATATTTGTTCTGTTTGTACACTATGTAATTCAATAGGAAACAGAAGCTTATTATTAGTCCATCCTTCTCTTGCAAGGGGATCTATGCTTCTTCATTTTTTATTCTGATGACTATGTCATTGACAACATCATTAATAAATACTTATCATTAAGCCAACAAAATTGTAGCTGTAAGGGCAAAAATCGTACTGTTACACATCAATTGCTCAATTGAAAGTTTAAAAGTGTTCAGATCCTGCGAATGTTTCTAGAACTCTGGCATTTAAACACTCCCATCCATTTCCCAAAGGATTCATAACCACTGCCCTTGTGCCCAGGCACTGTGCTCAACATTAAAACAAGTTCAGTCTAGTGGTAAAGATGGATAGTAAACAATATGAAATCTTAAATCTGTAATTATGTATGCCAGGGGAAGATCTTTGACTTTGGAGAATGAAACAATAGTCTTCCAAATGTAAAAACCTCATAATGTGGTAAAAAAGCAGGATTCCCTAAGTAGAAAATATTCCATTGGTAAAGGAGAAGAGGAAAGAAAAGAAAAGCATACTATAAGATCTTGGAGGGAAACTAACAAAGATTAAGTGGTGAGAATAATTATTTTATGAATTTCTTTGGATCTTTGGTTCTAAAACCTTCCTTTAAAAATGTACTAAGGTATTGTTCTCTTGATGCAGCATTGGATATATCCTACATCAGAAGTGTTTTGACTTCCTGGATGGATGAACACTTTACAGAAACTGTTGTACTCTTCACACAGGCGAGGAAAGCATGAGTAATCTTTGAAACCAAATGTATTTCTCCCATTTCACATTTGACAAAAAGCTTTAGGAAAATAATAAGTTATTAGAAACTTTATTGCGTTAATCTTGAATGGTGATGGATTAGTTACAAAGTGTCCCAGAATGGCAGCTTTTGGCATATTTACTTTTAATCGAAGACCATTCCTGGGACACCAATAGCCCATTGTTCCAGAGTATTGGGTCTGAGCATTTTCCAAGCAGAGGGAGAAGGACGGTGGCTCCAGGATGGATGGTCTTCTCTGTTACCTGCTCTTTCTGTACAAGCCTCATTTTATAGGGATGCGTTACTGATTATTAGAAAGAAAGGGATATCAAAAAACAACAAATCAGGTTTAGAAAAATCTTGCAAATACTTACCATCATTGACCATGGCTTATCCAGGTGCCCACAAAAGGCAACTGAATGAATGATGTCTATTCACTAAATCTTCCTTTGTCCCATTATTTAATTTGGAAAGGAGGGAAGAGTTTTGTTTTTTTGTTTTTTGTTTTGTTTTGTTTTGTTTTATTTCCTGAGGTATTAATAGCATTAGACTGTGGCCAAAGAATAAGAAACTCAGCTTTCAAGCAGAGGTCAGCTTTTGGTCTGCATCTGGATCTCTTTCAGATTCAGACATGAAATAGAAGAGGGTTTTTCAGTCCTAGTCACAGAGATGGACAGCTTGAGTACTGTGGGGTAAGGGGTGGGTTGGGGTGGGGTGGAGGAGAGAGGTGTGGTGAAATAGATGGCTGTAACTATGTAAATAGTTTGAATTTTGTAATATTACTTCTTTCTACGTGAGGGAGCCAGAAGCACCGAGGAGGTCAGTCATTAAAACCAGTTTATAGAATTTCCATATCCTAATCATACTCTGTGGTCAAGAGCCATCGCCCATGATGAAAACAATACCTGAGTCCTTAGGACACAACCCAGTGCAGAACTAATGTGTATGTGAGAGAACATCATCCCCAGACAGCCTTCCTTCCCTTTCCTCCACACCATTTTCTCTCAAAATCATCAATCTCTCAACCCCCTTCCTCTCTTCTTCTACCACTTTGGTCAGCAGCTGCCAATACTCTTCAGATTCTGACTATAAATCACATTCTGAAGCCCCCGCAGCCCAGCCCTGTTGCTGCCATCACGTTTGTGTTTGCGACGACAGCACCAACATCTCTAGCTTCGAGTGCCTTTGTGCCCCTCTTCCTCCACAGGCACTATGTGGCTACAGCCTTCCCCTCAACTGTGGTCTCACTACCACTTTGGTGAAGATCAACAGAACTGCCAACACCACAGAAAAACAATTCCTCAAAAGTTTTCTGTACCTAGGTCTCACACAGGCACAAAATTCAAATTTTAAAACTAGAGAAATTCTGGGGCGCCTGGGTGGCTCAGTGGGTTAAGCCTCTGCCTTCAGCTCCAGTCATGATCTCAGGGTCTTGGGATCAAGCCCTGCATCGGGCCCTCTGCTCAGCAGGCAGCCTGCTTTCCCCAACCCCTGCCTGCCTCTCTGCCTACCTATGATCTCTCTCTCTCTGTCAAATAAATCTTTAAAAACAAAACAAAACAAAACAAACAAACAACAACACAAAAAAATAGAGAAACTTTTTAAGAAGTATTTGATGGAAGAGAAACTCTTAACTGAATAACTGGAAGTCCATCCCAGTTCACAAAATCGATTATCCTTAATTTCCTTTTCCTGTTCACCTGTAACAAAAGAATGTAGTTACCATGATCCTTCTTAAAAATCCAAAAATTTCCGATTTCCTGGACCAAAAAAAACACAATTATTTGCTAACTACCTACTTTTCAGAAAATAGGGTGCTTAGCATGGTGGCAAGTAACTAAGTCAAGGCATCCAAAAATCTTAGAAGCAAGAGACAAATGCATTTAAAACACCATAAACGCAAATGTCGTGAAGAGATTAATTCCTTTCATCTACAGATTGTGTCTTCACATAGCAGTCAACCTCCTCATTAGAACTCTTCGCTTAGACTTGTTTTAAATGCCACCAGTATACACAACACAGGAAACCCACTTTGCCTGAAGGCAGTTTCAAAATCCTTCCCCAAATTGTTTTTAAGAGATATAAATAGTGTAGACAGGCTTTAGATATTCAGTAATCCTGATAACATTTAAAAATTTCCATTACTCCGACAACTTTGCCCTCTGAATAATAATCAGGACCTTTCTTTTGAATACTATCCTAGTGGTATCTGCTATGCATTTGCCTATGTGCCTTATTACTACCAGGGGATCAATGGACCAGTTTTGAACTTCTGTTTTTACCATTTTTCTAGACAATACCAAAGCTCTGAATACTTTCTTCCACTAAATTTCATAGATTATTTAACTAGTGAAATTCTCACACTCAGCTTCTCATGTCTTCACTCCTTTGGTTGCAAACCACATTATATTATTCTATAAAAATTTTTTTATAAATGAATAAAACTACAATTTTTTCTTTAAGCAATTTAGAATGAGCTCATGGAAAATAAGTTTTCAAAAAGCACCCATTTCTATTCATTAGCCATCAAATTTAACCGATCTGGTATTTCAAATTTTTCTCTAAAAGGTGAATGGTAAAAAAAATTTATAACTTACAATTTTTATCACCTGAGGTCTGCAGTTTCTGTGACACACTTAGAAATCACTGATTAATCATGTCAATGCTTTTATGAAATGAATATCATCTCTATAGCTATAGGATTTAAAATTGAGTCTTTTTTTTTTTTTTTTTAAATAAACCTGAGCATTTGTAATCTACTTTAAGTAGGATTCAAATCACTGTCAGGGGAAATGTTCTAATGTGTGAATTTGGTGATACAAAGCAATTTGTCAGTGTATGGTTTAGATTAATTTTGATTTCTTAAATCACCTTAGGACATAATGAAAAATCTTATGTTTTAGGACCAACAGTTAGTGAAAAATGTTTCTATGCCAAAGCCCAACAATATTATCATTTAAAAGACCATGAGGCTGATTACAGAAGTTTGCAATCCATGTGTTTATAAGGCTGCCAGCCTAAAATATTGATAGAACTCTTTTAAAATTTAGCATATTTAGCATAAAATTTGGCATTAAACTTTTATGTGAGAATTTGTACTAAAAAACCCATGACTTCTCATTAAATCCCAAGGAAGCATAAGTGAATAAAATTAGCTAATCATTATCATCATTCTCTCGTCTCCCTAGTATACCAGTGCACATGCTGTCCCTTCCAGTTGAATTTTATATTTACTAAGAGTGAATTATCTCTGTTTTGAGACCTACTTATGGAAGTTTTAATTATGTAATTTAATAAAATATAAACTGATGAAATATGAGCACAAAATAGAAATATCTTGTTTTACGATAACTATTATAAATGCTTTGGAAATTTTCCAAAAAGAGGAGTTATTTTTTTAAAAAATGCTATCAAATTAGGTGTAGGTGAAGCCATTACAAGAGACTAATAATTATAAAAGTACAGAAAGATCTACCGTTGGATTGTATCACAAGTGTTTCTAAGTTCCCATTGTACCATAAACAGAATGAAACTGAACTGAAAAATCATTCCTTTCTGCCATATGAACATGCTTTTTTTACATGGTTTTTTTACAAAAAAACAAATACAAAGAATAGGGTGTCCTTTCACTCAGATAGGAGTGAACATAATGTATCCTATGTTGTAAGTTAAAATAATTTGTGTATCATTTTTAATGACTCTATATTTTATCTGATGTTCTTGAGTAGTTAACTAAAGATGCATCAAGAAAGGATAAAAACATTTCTACTGTAGTATCTGAAATCCTGAGGAAAATCAACCATAGAGAGTTTTCCTCCAGTTTTTAGGGTTCTGAAAATATGGATTTATACCCTTAAATAATGATGTTCATCCTATTCTTTCAGATAATAAAGATGGAACAATCAAGACCAACTGTCAAAACTCAGTTTGGATAACTTATCAAAAATGCCTTTTTTTCCACATTTGCTTCTACTTCTAAGTAATTCCAAACCCAAACAGATGCCAAGAACCTTTTTCTCTTCTGTTTGAATACCTCATTTATATTTGTACTCTTGGACCATACTTATAGACATCGCTCTCCTTTAGTCTAATATAGAACCTGACAGGCTCAGAACGTGCTACACTAAAATACTGCACCTTGGTATACTGCAGGTCTTAAGCTGAAGGAGTTTGGGAAAATAGCAGATGTAGGAAGATTACTCTGGGCTCTCCCCACTTCCCCTAAAGCAGGTCACAAGACCGTAAGAGGTGCCCTCTCTATTACCCAGAGGAAAGGAACATTCTTGTCTCTAAGAGTGATGTAGGAAGACATTAGGGTTTGAAGCCAATGACCAAGAAAGAATTCTTGAGACATCTTTGGTGCAAAAAGGTGATTTTATTAAAGCAGGGGGACAGGACCCATGGGCAGAAAGAGCTGCACCAGGGTCACAAAGAGTGGCTCATATATTATATACCTTCAAGTTGGGAGGCGGTTAGGAATAGAGTAAGTTGTTATAGGAATTTTAGAAGCAAGGTTTCCAGAAACTTGAGGGGGGCTGGCTGTTGTTGGGAAAAGGTCATTTACATCTGAAGGGTCTCATGACTAAGGTTTTTCTTACCCTGGTCTTGAGACCCTTCAGATGTATATCAGTGAGCCATAAGCTTGGGAGAGGATTGCTAACATGTATCTTGGTGGGTTTAGAGACAAAGTTTCCAAAAGAATTTTTATATGCTAAAGTAGGCTTATGGGATCCTGGAAGTGGGGGC
This sequence comes from Lontra canadensis, assembly GCF_010015895.1. NCBI lineage: Eukaryota > Metazoa > Chordata > Mammalia > Carnivora > Mustelidae > Lontra > Lontra canadensis. The sequence goes on from NW_022631045.1 coordinate 3,310,231, forward strand.
CCGGGTGTGGCAGATCAGGATAGGATTCCTTTTTACCCTTAGCAAAGTGTCAACATCCAGGCAGATGAATCCCTAGAGAAATGTCACTCTGCTGTTTCAAGGACTTGTCAGTGGGCTGTAGGTCATAAGGAAATTTAGTAATTTTTCTTCTGCCTCTGTTTCCCATATCAAGAGGAACAAGAATCCACACAAATAAGCCTTGCTCCTTTCCCCCAGTCTGCTGCACTTCATACTCTGCCCGATATTTTTCCACAACGGTCCAACTCCTCATCAAACCTAGTTTAAAAATAGCCAGGTTCAACTGTTTCTTCAGGTCTTCATTTCCTTTTGAAGGTTCCCATGCCACGTAAAATTTATCTTAAATCAATGTGTCAGCTTTTCTCCCATTAATCTTTGTCAGTTCAATTTTCAGACTGAGCCAGGAACCCTAAGAGAATGAAGAAAAACTTTTCCTCCCTTGCAAAGCCAAAAGAAGAGCTTGGCTAGTTATGCTCAAGTGATACATTGAGAGAAAGCCCATTACAGAAAAACAACGATTTGCTTCAATTCTTTCCTCTCCCTCTTATCTGCATGATCCTTGGGAAAACACTTTGACCTCAGTTATTTTATTTGAAATATTAGGTAGTAAAACTAGAATTAAGATACAATGTACCAGACACTATTTTCCATTCATTGTCTCATTTAATTCTTGCAATAGTCATATAAGGTAAATGTTAATACCCCCATTTTACATATAAACAAACAGAATTGTATGAGTCAGTAGGTGGCAGAGATGAGGGGGAAAAGCTAGGTGTGCCTAAACCTTAAGGTCAACAAGGTAATTTGAAACTTCTTAAAAATGAAGTAAAAAAAAATTTTTTTCCTACATGAACCAGACTTGTGGACTGCATGATTTAACTAGTTTTAGTGTTTAACTATTTACCTACTTTGTCAAGCCCCAGCAAAAATAAGCCTGAAAGAGGACAGAAGAGAAAGACAGCTTCCCCATTTTGCAACATTTATAAACTGAGTTTCAGGTTGGCCACTTCATATCTGTGAGCCCTCTGACACATGTTTAATATATATGTTCATTTATACCACCCTGAAAGGAAACAAAAGGTCTCTGGGTCAGGAACAACCTATTATTCACTGCAATAAGCACCTTGATTCCTTATGCACCATTTTTCCCCTTCAGGGCAATGAAAAAGGAACCAGAAATATCCTATGCAAACTATATATTACTTTTTTTTTCCCCACCGCAGGAATGAACCCCAAAATTATGAATCTAGGAGTTTATGTAGACTACATGCTGTCCTCTCAGCTGCCACCCCCCCAGAGGAGAAGGAGAGAGACTTCATCTTCATTAAGGAAACAAATTCTCACTGGGAAGAGAAGAAGGCAAACATTTGACTCCGGGGGGCTACAGGTTTTATTATCCTTTGAATGAGAGCAGATGGTTCCACAATAAAAGAGAAAAGCCACTCTAGTTCTAATGCCCTTGAAATATGAGGAATGAATTATCTAGAAAAAAAGTTATTTTAGTTAAATATTATTCTCTATACTTACAGCATAGCATTTATTTTGCCGAGAATGTCCCGGTCATACAGTAGTATGAAAGCATCCGTAAGGCTTGTCAGCATTTGAGTATCTTTGCCTGCAAAATAAAGGATTTGCTATACAAGGTCTCCAAATTCCATCCATTTAAGATGTTTTAATAGAAGTGATAGCTCCACTTAGGAAACATGCAATGGCTAAAAACAAAGTTAAGACCCCTACAGGCAAAATGGCAAACTGAAGAAATCGCTGAGCTAGAGGTCCTACCTCTTATCTGTGGCAAGTCATGTAAACTTCCAGCCTCCATGTTCTTAAGTGGCTCAATGAATAGGTTGGACAAAAATAAATAATACTCCTTTCAACTGTAAGGCTATGAAAGTACTTCTGAGTTAAAATAAGTGAATATGTGTGTTTTTAAATTTCATTCCTATAATTTCATTTCCATTCTCAAATTTGCATCAGTGACGCTACCGGCCAGATTCTATAGTTACAATGTAAAGTAAATAAATATTTCAGTCATTCATATAATTGAGGTCATGAATCATAGCTCACTGCTGGTGTTGATTTTCTTTACTTTTCCAAAGGAGGCTGGGAAAGAGGAGGATATTTTGAACTCAGACTTTAGCAGGCAACAGAAAGAATCATCGAGAGATCTTGCTTTTTGCACCAGTCTCTAATTCAGCACACCAGGAGGCGTCTCAATCACTTGCCTATTGAAATCCCCATGTGACATTAATACTGCTGGTCAAGGGTCCACACTTGTAGAACCACTGACTTACAGATCTCTAACAGTGTTTCTAAAACTTTAATTGATAGAAATCCCTTGGGGATCCTGGAAAAAAATGCACTCTGATTCAGTAGGTCTGGGGTGGAGCCTGCCATTCTGCGTTTCTAACAAGCTTCCAGGCGATGCTGCTTTCCTGAGCCACAGCCCACAGGACACTCCCTGAGTGCAAAGGGTCCCTATCGGCATCACCTAGAAGCCGTTAGGCTCACAAAATTGAAACTCGAACATACTGACTGCATACAATGTCTCACATACTGTAAAAATGGCTAGTGCCCCCAAATTAATTACATCCTGCCTATGAACTCAGTAAAGTTTAGGGAGGAAATCAGAAAATTAAACACATGTAAGCTCAATGATAAAAAGCATAATAAAAAGCACTACAGAAAGAAAAATCATGACCCGCTTAGCTTTGACCAAAGGGTATGAAGTTTGGAAAACTCAGCACAGGGGGACAGGTCTTTCCTGGAAAAAAATGTAAATATTGTGTATTTTACTTAAAAGGCCAAGAAAAATTAAGTTTAAGACACAACGTGAACATTTTGAACTTCTTTGAATTAACACACATACTAGAATAGGCAAGAAAAAAGAAAAAAAGCCCTACTTTAAATACTTAGACCAAGCAAACAACCATTTTCACTTTAAAAAGATCTAAACTTAGCTAACCAAATAAGCAGACATGTTAAGCCTCCCTTTAAAAATAAAATAAACAAATAAAATGAACCCACAGGATTTCGAATAAAGTAAATAATGCTCCACAAAATTACTCAGATGCCCAAAGATTCTGGTAATGCAAATACCAAGTAGGCTAAAGCAACAAAGACATACAGACTCCACGGGTCCCAGAAAGAAAAGGCACCAGTGGGAGGCACCCGACCAAATTTAAAGTGCTACCAGGACTCTGATTGGCCAAGAAATCTCTACCTCCAAACATTTCCTGTCCTGAGAGGGCAGTTTCATTCTGAGGCGCTGTAGACAGCTTGGGTCCCATAAAATTGAAAGCCTACAAGGAAGTATTTTCTTCTGATCTAATGGAAAGTGTGGACTCCCTAACTTCTCAGCTAACAGTGTTTTTTTGGTTTTTTGGTTTCTGTTTTTCATTTGTGTGTGTGTGTGTGTGTGTGTGTGCGTGGGCAATAGAAAATTAAGACAAAATGACAACAAAGCTGTCCTTTCTATACAGAGAAATAACTTATAAATTAAAACTTAAAACAGTCACGTAAACAATTAGATATAATTGAGTCAGCACTTAAAAAAAAAAAGAAAATGGTTTCTGGTAGAGTGTTAAGTCACTGTCACCATATGAAGTGAAGAGAATAAATATACCACATGATGTATGAGGGATTTTTGTGGTGTTTTTTTTTTTTTGTTTGTTTGGTTGGGTTTTTTTAAGCTGTGCTATTAGGAGGAGGACATGAAGATAGGACAGAACTCTGACCAGAAAAGAATTGGCCTTTTCCCTCAGGGCAGGTGAGAAAGTATGGGAGCTGAGGCTAAGGCACTGCTGAATACAGATGAAAATCCTCCTGTCCTCACTGCTCTCAGTGTAACCTCAACGGCCGACCTCGTTGTAGAAAGTCAAGAGGCAACAACTAGAAAACAATCACAGCAACACAGCAAACAAACGACTGTGTGGAGAGTTCAGGCTCAAGGGTCTTCCAGCTGCGTCCAGAAAGAGGGTTGAAACAACATTCAAGAGAGGGATTCCCACAAGGGGGAAGCATACCCACCTCCCGCTAAAGAGCCACAACTGCCCAAAACTAGTTTGGATTTTTGTTTGTTTGTTTGTTTGGGGGGTGGTGCTTGTTATTGTTGTTGTTAACAGATTAATCAGGGGAATTAGCACTATCAATTCCAATGACTCAAAAACCGACTGTAAAAATAACGTTAAATGGGCTCATTCTTTGCCAAGTCTGGATTATGCTCAGTGTTTACTGAATACCTACTACACATTAAAAGTTATAAATACAGAACCTCGGGGTAAACTTCACGGTAAAGTTGAGCAGTTTGGAGTTTAGATTACATTGCACGCAATGGAACCCTATCCTACCCAGAAAGCTGTTGGCCAGCACTACAACAAAATCTGGCCAGCACATGCCCTCCGTCCTTGCATCACAGAACACCTCTTGCTTTCTTCATTTTAATGAATGCGAAAACTGAGGGGGATTTTATACACCCAGGACTCCAGGTACTGTCCCTTAATGGAATAATAAAAATTCTGCACAATTCATGGCCCTGACTTGCAGACAAACTAAGTGGAGGGGGAGAAGGAATAGGAAACAAGGTTTTGTTTTGTTTAAATGAAGCAAAAAAAAAAAAAAAAGTAAGGAAGGCATTACATCGCTTTGTTTTGTTTTGCTTTGTTTTGAAATACCTGTTTCGAGAGTTTAACACATAACAGTTAAAGCCTAGGCAATAAAATACAGAAAAGAAAATGAGTGTAAACATTTTCTGAGAACTGCTCTTTATAGATTTTAATGTGATGTTACCCTCTATTTAAACATATGCTTGTAAGTTCACTGACTCAGAGTATATTGGATGTGTCAGAAGGTAGAGTTTTAATAACTAGGAAAAAAATCTCAGATAAACTCGACTCTTAGACATGAACAAAAATGTCATTCTCTTTGCAGCTAGATTTTAATACATCCTTTAAGGTGTAAGGAGTGTGGGAAATCAATAGCAAATCCCAGGGCCCTTCTGCTGAGATATTCAAAATGTTAACTCTAATGGGAGTGATACCAGAGAAAAAAGGCAGATATAACCCAGGGTTGAGCAGTTCACTCAAGAGCTAGAAAGAATTATTGTGCAAAATCTAAACACATCTTGTTTCTTAAGCAACAGCACAAAAGCTTGCATTTGTCATCATAATTTCAACAAACAATGTAGCCATTTTTCAGAACCGGAAGCACTGATACGAAGGTAGATAATTTTGGAGAAATTATTTTCTCTTGCTTAGTAATTATCATTAATGAAAGAAAGATTTCTTAAATACTAATAAATCAGGGCTGAATTGACTGACCATGCATCCAAATTCCTGCATTATTCACACTGGAATTACTCCAAAAGATTAGCTGCAAATTGCCCTCTAAATTGAATTTATGGTTTCATTTTTCATAACTACTGTGTTGTGACAGATGAGATGAATCTGAGAGGAAAATGACAGCGATGGACCCAATTTCTTAGTGCTCTATCTTCAAGATAGAGCCAAACTATCTCCATAATTTATTTTGGCAAGCATAAAACCCTGAGAGGCTAACACCCAGGAGATTCCACTCCATATTCCTTTCAGGAAAAGGAAAAGGTCAACACTGTTTTTGTCAAGTGGAGGGTAATCAAATGGACATCCATAGAGGAGAAAGGAAGTTCACATATGTGACACAATTATGTTGTGTGTCACATTCTTTGATTTAATCCCTACAACAGCACCATAGGTTAGGTCCTTGTATCTTCATTTTAGAGAAAAGGAAAAAATGAAATGCTGAGAGACTGCAAATCTGCCCACATCTGGACTTTTGAGAGGACTCTCTGATGGCAAAATCCATGGCAGATCTCCCGCCACGCCACAGCCCTGAGAGGGCTACTGCTTTGAACCCATTACCAAGGCAGACACATTAATTTTATGTCTGGCAAATCATTCTGGGATTCCTTTTCCCGCCAAAGAAAATAAAAATGACCACAGTACAAGTCAGACTTGGAGGGGGTTCAGGAAGGCACACGAAATGATTCTACTGGGCATTATGAACACATCAAAATCTTTAGCACGACTGTTATTAGACTATTATTGAAAAGCTGAGACAAAATAAGAGCACCAGATCAGAGGGACAGTACAGGCCTCCCTCTTTATATGAGGTGTGTAACTTGTTGCAGTACAGAGAGGGGAAAACAATTTTGTTAGCCTTTGAATTGGGTTCATATCATCCAGGACTCCCCGTTTAAAAATGATTGAAAACAAATATTGGATTTCGCGACAAATGCAGTTGATGCCTTCAGGTTTATGAGACACTGGTATGTGAACATACACTCTGTTTGTAAGACAAATGATTAGGCAGCCTCCTACAGCTTTCTGTTTCTAAGGGTAGGACGAGTCACCATCTTTCTTCTGTAATGGTCTCTGGTATCCTTTCTTTTATCAAGCTAGCTCTCACGTTGATGCACGGATACCCAGACATTAATGGCATTTCTAAAATGCGCAGAGGCCAGAAAAGTTATTTTCACTTACAAATAAATGTTTTCACTTTTGTTTCTTGTTTTTTTTTTTTTTTTTTTAATGTTGGTTGCTAAGAGGGGATTGAAATGTTCCTTTAAGAAGACAGAAGGAAAACCTTTACCAGTTAGAGGGGAAATGGCAAAGCTCTGGGTCTCTAGATAAATCTTTGTGTCCTTTACCCTTCTAATGTAATTACCTTATCACTGTTTTTATGATGTATCTTTTTGTAATGCATATGATTTAATTTTTTCTCCTCTGAAGATAATTTTTAATAATTTAACTTATGCTATATAATTTAATTTATATAAGTTTTCAAATAAATATACATATTTCTACTCCACTGTTACCAATGTTGCCTTTATCCCACCAAACTGGACCATTTGGGTTTTCTCTTGGATCATTTTAAAGAAAACTAAAGTGTTGACAGTTGAATTCAAATTTAAACACTATTCTTAGCTGACAACAGATGTGAAAACAAACTTTACTCAACCATTCGACACACATGGACAATATAATACTAACTCTGGATGTCCAGAGTAACTAAATTCTTTTTATTTTGGATTTTGCCACTACATAGAAAACACAAGCCAAAATCCATGGTACACAAGATACTTTAAAAGTTCAGCTAACTGTGTGTCCTCTGGTAAGTTCCTCAACATCTCTGAGCTTCTTCACTAAGGATGTGGTTAAAATTGCCCACTCACAGGGATGTTGGGAGGACAAAAGAACCAAGTTTCTGGATCTTATTTAGAAGGCCTGTCCTCAAGACTTTGCATCATTTATGAGAAGAAGGGGTTAAACATCACTGTTGAAAAAAGAGGAAAGGATCCAATGATGAAAGAGGAAAGCAATACTAAGCCCAAGTCAATGATCTGGATTTTGGTTTTCAGGAAGATTTTCCATGTACAGTATGCAAACACATATGATCAAAGAAATCCAGGGGGAATATCCACAGCTTGTAAACAATGGTTACCTTGGGAACCAGGTTAGATGGACTTTCATTTCCTGTTACCTATTTCTGGAAGGTTTGAAGTTGTTTATAATAAGCATATATTACTTTTGTGATAAAAAATTCTAATAAATATTAAAAAGTAAAAAGTGCCTAGACTATTGTAGTGCTCAGTTAATAAGTTTTTCTCATCTTCCAGAGTCACCAGCTATAAAAAAAAAAAAAAAATACAACTAATATTTATTGACTAACTACTAGTTCTGAGCTCTTCTGGGTGCTGCTGATTCAAAGTGAAAGGAAATAGACAAGTCTCTGTCTTTCCTATGTGACAAGACATAGGGAAAGTTAATAGAACTTTCAAAATTCCCTACAAGGAAATTTTTCAAAAGCTTCCTCTCAATCTGATTCTCTGTCAGTTAAATTCATAGCACAGTGAGTCTCCCCATCTGAAAATTGGCCACTATTCTCTGAAAAATAATGTTAGAAAAATACTTCAGGTATATGTAAACAAAATATAAATTGTTGTGATAGTATGATATCCTTTTCTGAGTAAAACATTAATAAGCATATATTTGCTTGAACTACGTATATAATTCCTATTTTTATAGGTCAAAATGAGGGGGAAGATAACTTTCTTTTCAGTTTATAGATTTCTACAATGAGTTAAATCCACCATCGTACAGAAACAGACCATCAGAAAATGTGTTACACTCAGTATTTGTTGCTTATATGAATGAATGAAGACGAGCTGTGCTTGCAAGGACTTCATAGTTGTCAAGAATTATAGGTCAAAATGGCCAAAGAGCAATTTTCATGAACTAATGTTTACTCTCAAGATAGTTTCAAGACAATATTGCATCCATGTTTCAACGGAGATCCCCACAAAATAAACACATTTCTCATTTTACAAACCTGGCCCTGAGTGCAGCTAAGAATTCTCAGAATAATTTTCTAGACAATTTTTGATATCTGCATGAATGGATGGGAGCAGCAACACATATGAGCCAAACTGACAGAAAGTCCAAAAATTATTCACATATGGCTTTCAGATATTCCCCAGAAAGCACAAGGATATATGCCTTAATGAATGGTATCAACAAACGTCTCAACCACCCATTCTGTTCCACCATATCAATAACTCAAAAGCAGGGTGTGCAGAACAGAGAATCCTCAACTCCTCCAGAAAACGCTTCAGTGATTTTGTTGTGCCAGTGATTTAAGCAGGGCAAACTCTAGCAGAGCAAGTCCCATTCCCAGAACAAAGAAAATCTTCCTTGGCCTCTACAGAAGCATTGTCCATTTATCATCCATACCTTAATTGACAGAAGCTGAGAGCTAAGTCATGACAACAAGGCCAACGTAGAAAACAAAGTAAAACACTCCCAAGCAGAAGCTGCCTCTGTGGTTAAATTTGTATAACCCTAAAGTGTTTCCTGGCACTCTTAGAGCAACATGAAATCAGTGCCAACACTCATGTGGGAAAGTGCAGAGCATAACAGGATTTCTGAACTGCACAGAAGCTGGTGTTGATAACTAACCTGTTTCTGACACGCCTCCTTGAGCAAGGAACAGAGAATCTGGGGCTTGACACTGACGCGGATCCTAGGGGCTAACAGTGGGTGGGAGTACACGGATATGGCCTCAGGGAGCGCAACCTGGGAAGAAAAGTGGTTCAGTGGAGCAGAGAGCACAAATGGGATTCTAAATGTAAGGTCAGGAGCAATGAACCAGGGCAGTGGGCTAGAGCCTGTGGCTTAACCTAAGGATAAATTTAATTCTCTTAACCTCCTTCTGTCATACACGTTATTATTACTCTGTATTTTAGTTCTGCCCTGTTTACAATCTCATAATCTGAACACGACTGAGCAATGCTTAGCCTTCACGTTAAAGGTAATTGCCCACTACTGTTTCCTGCATCTCATGCCTACCTTCTAAGTATAATATTCTTCTTACTCATATATATCTCAGTTCTTTTTTGATAGCTAAGGTCTCTGGGTCCTATACTTTTCTTTGTCTGAAAATGTTTTTATTTTATCCATTTTTTACAGATACTTGTACTATATATACAAATATACATACAATTTAGTTGGAGTACAACATGTTGAGAAATGCAGGTGAGATTGACGTATATAGTTTGGTGAATTTTTGTTCTGTGAACACATCCATGTAACTGTAACCAGGGCAAGGAGTAGAACATTACAATCACCCCAGAATCTCTCCTCATGCCCAATTTCAGTTATTACTCCCCTGGCCCTAAATAACTGAAGTCCTCAATGGGTAAGTACTTCTAACACCACAGATTAGATCAGCCTGTTTTTTGTTTTTTTCTTACTTTATATAAGTGGAATTATGCATATAGTCTTTTGTTCGGGTTTCTTTCATTCCACATTATGACTATAATATCCACTCATGTTTTATAGAGGGTTTCTTTCTGTTTTGGTGTTCATTTTAATTATCATTGACAGATATATTTCATTGCCTATTTATAACACAATTTATTTCACCATTGTGGTGTTGTGTACATTTGAGTTGTTTCCAGTCATAAGCTACCACAAATAGGGCTCATTATGAACATTCTCGCATCTTCTTTGATGCACATATGTACATAGTTTGGAGAGAAATGTACATAGTATATTAATATGTTCACCTTCTGTAGAGACTGCCAGTTTTCCAAACCAATGTTACCATTTCATACTCCCACCAGCACTGTTAAGAGATTAAAAGATATTTTTCAAAGTAAGATAAAATTATGACTCTCATAAGATATAAAAATGAACACGCTAAACATTTTATTTAACATATTCAAAGAGAAAGTCAAGCTGATGTTATAATCAGGTTGAAAGCGAATCCAAAGAAAAACATTTTCTTGTAGAGTTGAAAATAGCTCAAAGATAATAAACAGAAATAGAATCAAATAACCAGAAAGAGCATGCCCTATGTAGAAGATGCAGTGTTGTAAAATAGTTTCAAGACAAAAGCTAGGATCAAATGACTTACAGGAGTGTCCTCTAGATAATGCAGTTTTTCATTGAAATACATTTTTTTCCTCCTCTATGCAGTGTTCCAACTGATCAACAAATTCTCTAACACTCATTAGATCTTTTTTTTTTTATTTTAACTATCTTGATGGCTGTGCATTGTGACTTAATTTGTATTTCACTAATGATTTATATCTATGAACATGTTTCATAAGTCAATTGGTTCATTGGCAACCTTCTTTAGAAAAAGGTCTATGGAAGGAGTGTGTCCCTTTATTCTAGTGTGTTGACTTTTTTACTTGTGCATTTGTAGGAATTCTTTACCTATTCTGGATGCAAGTCCTTTATCAGTATATGCATAAGTATTAGTCTGTGGCTTGTCTTTACACTTACTTAACTGCATCTTTCAAAAAGCAGAAGGAATTACGTTAAAATAGTCCTTGCTCAATACAATTCTTGAATTCCAGAACTCATGTTAGGTTCTTTTTTTTTTTTAATGTTAGCCCTGTAAATATCTTACATTTCTTTTTATGCCTCTAATTTTGCTTTTGAGATAAATAAGTTTATTATTTCTCTGCAGATCTCTTTGCCTGCTTTTATGATCTTTTTTTTTTCCTTTGCTCAAAGGACCTTTATTTTGACTGTAAGATTATACAATCTACATAACTTGTGTCAGGGTGTGGATTTACTCATATTTATTTCCACTTGGAAATCTTCGTATTTCCTAAATCTGAGTAATCAGGTCTTTCAACGATATTCTTCAAATTCATCTCTTGGAATCTTGTACTTCCCTCATTCCTGCCATTGCTCATTCAGGAGCTCAGGTCAGACATTTGATAAACACCTAGTTACCTCCACCATGTCTCTGAACTCTTTATATTTTCCATCTCTTCATCTTACTCTGCTGCATTCCGTGTAACTTCTATAATCTGTTTTCCAGTTTGCTAACAAACTCTTCCGCTCACTATAATCTTGTTTAACCCATCTTTTGTGTTTTAAATTTTAATAACAATATTCTTTCCTTTAAAAGTTCAGTATGGTCTTTTTACATAACCATTCTATACTTGTATTATTTGGGGGGATTCTTAATCTTTTTTATTTTTTCAATTACGTTTTCAATTTTTTTCTCTATTTGTCATGGTAAACATGTAACATAAAATTTACAATCTTAACCATTTGTAAGTGAATCGTATATTTGATCATGATTGACAAGGGCTCCAAAGCTACACAATGGAAAAAGAATCCTCTCTTCAACAAAAGCCATCTGGTCCTGGGCTGGTTTCTGTTGTGAGGTGTTCTGATAGTGATTCAATCTCTTTAGTGGTAATAGGTCGATTCAGACTTTCTATTTCCTCATGAAGTCATCTTGGTAGATTATATGTTTCTAGAAATTTATCCATTTCTCCTAGTTTATTCATCTTATTGGCGTTCATTTACTCATTATAGACTGTTATGTTCCTTTTAGTTTTTGTGGCATCGATTTTATGTTTCCTCTTTCATTTCTGATTTTTTAATTTTAAACTTCTTTTTTTTTCTTTGTATAGTTAAGGGTATGTCAATTTCATTGCTCTCAGAAAAAACAATTATTAGTTTTATCTTTTTTTTCTGTTTTTCCATTTTCAATTTACTCCTGCTACTATTATTGTTTTATTATTCCCTTCCTTATGATAATTTTTGATTAAGTTTATTATTCTTTTTTAGTCCTTGAAGTATAAAGTTAGGTTGTTGATTTGAGATCTTTCTTCTTTAATGTATATATTTATCACTATAAATTTCCCTCTTAGTACTGTTTTTGCTACATCCCATAAGTTTTAGTATGTTGTGCTTTTATTTCCATTTGTAATTATATTTTTTAATTTTTCCTGTGATTTCTTTTTGAATCATTAGTTTTTCAAAACATGTTGTTGAATTTCCACATGCTGGTGAATTTTTCAGTTTTTCTTTTGCTACTGATGTCTGGTTTCATTCCACGTGTTGAAAAAGGTATTTGACCTGATTTCAGTCTTCTTAAATTTAAGATTCGTTTTGCAGGATAACATGTGATCTATTCTGGGGAATGTTCCATGTGCATTTGAGAAGAATGTATATTCTGTATATGTCTGTTAAGTCCACTTGGTCCATAGTGTTGGTTCAAGTCCTCTGTGTTCTTACTGATCTTCTGTCTCATATATCCATTATTGAAAGTTAGGTGTTAAAAGCTCCTACTATAATTATATGACTGTCTATTTCTCCCTTTAATTCTGTCAGTGTTTGCTTCACGTAAATGGAAGACCTCTTGTTAGATGCTTACTTATTTATAATAGCTATATCTTAGAGAGTGGATTCTTTATTATATAATCTCCTTTTCCTTTTATAAGTTATTACTTAAAATCTATCTTCTTTGATATAAGTAAATATGGTCACCCTGCTGTTCTTTGGTTACCATTTGCATGGAATATATTTTATTATCCTTTCACTTTCAGCCTATGTATATACCTATATCTAAGGCAAGTCTCTTGAAGACATGATTTAGTTGGATCTTATTTTTTAATCCATTCCACCACTCTATGTCTCCATGTCTCTTGATTGGGAAATTTGATCCACTTACATTTAAAGTAACTATGCACAAGGAAGGATTTACTATTGCCATTTTGTAAATTATTTTAAATTGGTAATTTCAATCACATGTATAAACTCTTCTATGTCTTTACATACTCCTTTACATGTCTCTGCCCCCACCTTATTCTATTGATGTAAAAAAATGAATTTTTTAATAATTTGTATCCATTAATATAGTTTTATGGTTATTGTTATTTTTTGCTTTTATTTTTTGAATTCTATGCCTCTATTACAGGTGATTTATGCACCATTACAGTATTACAGGGTTCTGTATCTGTATTTGTCTAAGATGTATACATTTTCCTTTACCAAAGATCTTTATATTTTCATACTTTTTTTGTTGTTTTCTAATTTCCCTTTGCTCCAATGTGGAGGACTCCTGTTAGCAATTCTTAAAGGCAAATCTAGTCACAATAAACTCCTTCCAGTTTTGTTTATCTGATAAGGCCTTTATTTCTCCTTCATTTCTGAAGGACAGTTTTATCAGATATAGTTATTCTTGGTTGGTTGGTTTGGGGCTTCCACCATTTTTTCATCCTGCTAATGTCACTCTCCTATCTTCAGTGATTTTTATCACACTGTTTTAAATGTTCTCCAATTATCATATCATCTGTTTTGGTGGACTATTATTCTGTTTGTTGTCTCAGCTGAGACTTCTTTGGTACTCATTTCTTCCTCATGTATTTGAAGTTCATACTGTGGCTCACCATCCTGGATACTGTGCAGCTTGAGTTGAGGCATTGTACATGCAGAGCAGTTTTTCATATTTTAACTAGTCTCCAAAGTGATTTTTACCAGCTAAAGACCAATCTTATGATAATACCTTGAGTAGTAGATTCCTGGATCATGCAAGTAATGGAAAAATAAGCCCCCCTATGGTATGAAATACGTTCCCATAGTTACAAATGCTCAGGGAAACCTTCCAACTTTGTATATTTGCTCAGACCTGAGACAGAACTAGCAAACCTCTTTGTCATCACCCTGAGTCAGTGGTCAGATTTCTTTTTTTTTTTTTCTCCAAGTTCTAATCTTAAAAATAAAAATGTATTATTTTATATTAGTGTCTGTTAAAAGATTGCTCCTTAACCAGGGCAAAGGTATTTCTTATGTCATATTTTTTCCCTCTACTACTTCAGAAGTTTATACTCTATTTCAAATTTGCCAATACATAAACTTAATCAACATCATTACCTTCCTCAAATGTAAGGTAGAAAACTTTAACATCAGTCACTCCTCTCCTAATTTATAGATTATAATTGTCTCTTTATTAATTTTTATATTAACTCCAATATAGTTAAAATACAGTGTTTTTATTAGTTTCATGTGTACAATGAAGTGATTCAACAATTCAATGCATTACTCAGTGCACATCATGATTAGTCTATTCTTAAACCCCTTTACCTATTTTACCTATTCCTCCACTCACCTCCCCTCTGGTAACCTTCTGTTTATTCTCTATAGTTAAGAATCCATTTTCTGGTCTGTCTCTCTTTTTTATTCTTTTGTTCATTTATTTTGTTTGTTTCTTTCTTTTTTAATTCCGGTGTAGTTAAAATACAGGGTTATATTAGTTTTAGGTGTACAACTGTCTCATATTTTTGATATATGCTCCTTAAAATTTCACAAAATTTTATTATTTTTGGTCCTTATAATTAATGGTTGTCTAGCCATATATTTACTACTTCTTTTGCTCATAATTTTTGCTTCATGTGAAATCATTTTCTTTTTGTGGATAGTACATGCATTAAAATTCTTATTAATGTGGATCTGGTGGTGGTAAAGTTTCTTAGATATGTTGGAATTTTCTTTTGTATCACCATTTTAAAAGATATTTTCACTATTAACACAATTTTAGATGGACAGTTATTTTATGTGAATATATTGAAAACAACTTCTGTCTTCTGGTTTTCGTGATTATTGAGAACTCACTTTTCAAGCAAAATTTCACTCCTTCAGAGATGATCTGTTTTATTCTTCTGCTATACAGATTTTCCCTTTGTCTCTGAAACTTTTCAAATTTACTGCAATAGACCTAGACATGAGCTTCAGACCCTATTTTGAACCTAAGAATAGAAATTCTTCATAACTTCTGAACAGCATTCAACCATTTCTCAACTTATTTTTTAAACTTTCTTTAGCTCTTTGTTTCTCTATGCTATATTCTGATTTTTTCACTTAACTATCAACTAAACTCCTGGTAAAACTACCCATTACTGTTTAATTTAATACATTATATTCTTATTTCTAGAGCTCTATATGGTTGCTCTTCAAATTGTTTTGGTCATTCTGTTATGCTCAAATATGTAAAAATTTATTTTATCATCGTTATGGTCTGAATGTTCATGTACCTCCAAAATTCGTATGCCAAAATTCTAAACCCCAAAGACAATGGTGATAGAAGTTGGGGCCTTTGTGAAGTGATTAGGTCATAAAAGTGGAGACTTCAAAAATGGGATTAGTGCCCTATTAAAGAGACTCCAGAGTTCTCCAGACCCTCCCATCATGTGACAACATAGCCAAAATGTACTGTGTACCAACCAGAAAGTGGGCTGTCACTAGACACTAAACCTGCCAGCGACTTGATTTTGGACTTCCAGCCTCCAGAACTGTGAAAAATAAATTTCTGAAGTTTATAAGCTACCCAGTCTGTGACATTTTGTTATAGCAGCTTGAAGTCTAAGACAGTCATACTGCACATATATTATATTCTGGAAGAGATACTTCCTGAATTCTTAGCGTATCTGTTACTGTTATTATTTCTACTGAATGTAATCCATGATGACTTGTTCCTTTGAATGTTTTGAAATTTTTCACTGAGGGGCACCTGGGTGGTTCAGTCAGTTAAGTGTGTGCCTTCAGCTCAGCTCATAGTCCCAGGAGCTGGGATCCCCATGCAGGACTTCCAGGATCAAGTCCATGTCAGGCTCCCTGATCAGTAGAGAGTCTGCTTCTCCCTCTCCCTCTGCCTCTCTTCCCTGCTCTCTCCCTCTCTCTCACACACACACAAGTAAATAAATAAAAATCTTTTTAAAAGATGAAATTTTTCACTGAGACCCCATATTTCTTAAAATTTTATCTGTGAAAGGAGGGCACATGTTGTGATGAGCACTGGGTGTTACACACAACTAACATATCATTGAACACTATATCAAAAACTAAAAATATACTATACAGGGCTAACAGAACATAATAAAAAAAAATGTACCTGTGAAAATTATGAGTCCTACTATGAAATGTTAATTCCTCCAGAAAGGATTTTTTCTTAATCTGCCAGGTATCTGTCTTGAGTTTATATGCCCTGCCATGTAACATGGATTTGGGTTGCAAATCCACTAGAGATCCAGTTTTTATTTTTTTTATTTATTTTTTTAAAGATTTTATTTATTTATTTGAGGAAGAATGAGTGAGAGAGAGCATGAGAGAGGAGAAGGTCAGAGGGAGAAGCAGACTCCCCAAGGAGCTGGGAGTCCGATGCGGGACTCGATTCTGGAAGTTCGGGATCATGACCTGAGCCGAAGGCAGTTGCTCAACCAACTGAGCCACCCAGGTGCCCTAGAGGTCCAGTTTTTAGACACAGAATTTCAAAAGGGGATTTCTCTCATCTTGACTCAGCACCAAAGTTCACAACAGATAACTTTCCTGCAGCAGAATCCTATAAGGAAGCAGTTTATTGGTAATCAACTGTACACTACTAGAATAATTTTTCAGGGTGTTCTATGTGATTTTTCATCACACGAGAGAAATAATCAAAAGGCCTAAGCCAACTCCACTGCTCTCCTTACTCCAAAGGATCTGCCATTACTTAGTTTTTGGCTTCAGTGTATGTTTTTATTCCTATTAGCCCATTAATACATTTTAATAAACACAGTAAGAGTGGAAATCAGATTATAAAATATACCATACTACCAGGAAAAAAATGGTAGTTTTTTTCTGTTTTGTTTTGTTTTGTTTTTTTAGTCCATTTTCACTGAGCATGAAGCCCCTCAAAGGAACCAGCTCAAAAGTATGGGCTTTACACCTTCTCCCTCAGCTCAATGTGGGCAACACACACGTTACCTAAACAAACATCCTCCACCATTCTCATCCTCCATCCTCAAATAGAACATCAGCAGGGATTTAGCTTCCTCTTTGTTTTTACCTTCTGGACATTTTTAGTTACTTTATTTAAAGTTCAGCCTGTATTTAAAGAAACACTTATGGTATTTTACAAATATTTTACAGCATTTCTAAACTTTTTTTTTTTAAGATTTTATTTATTTATTTGAAAGAGAGGCAGTGAGAGAGAGCATGAGCAAGGAGAAGGTCAGAGGGAGAAGCAGACTCCCCGTGGAGCTGGGATCCCCATGCAGGACTCGATCCTGGAACTCCGGGATCATGACCTGAGCCGAAAGCAGTCGTCCAACCAACTGAGCCACCCAGGTGTCCCATTTCTAGACTTTTATAGCAGATGTTTCATCATTTTAGATATTTCACCAAATTGGTGAAATTAAATTTTCGGCACACCTATTTACTGAAAGTCAATGGAGTAAAAAAATAGAGCTACATTTGCAAATTTTAAAATAGCCCATTATGTGGCTTAATTAAACTAACTTTTATCAGGGTATTTTGTACTGTATAGAATTTATATTCCTTTAAAAATTGAATATGGTATCTTGCACATTTTTCACAGTAATTTTTCTGGGATTTCTTTTTCAGTTTGCAATAATATTGTCGTGCTTAGGGGAAATACTCTGTTTGTTTTCTCTATCCCATATATTCCATTTCCACCCAAGTCCAGCACTACAATATAATTCTGGCACTAATTATCCTATTGTCTTACTCTACAGGCTTAAGGGCTCAGTCCACCAGAAGAGTTCCCTTAGTTCAGATGCCAGCCACACTTCTGCCTTACTAGTTACAAAGTTAGCATTTCCCAGGATCCCCTCAGCTTCAAATTAGCCAGAATGCCTCACAGAATTCAAGAAAGTGCTATACTCATGATTATAGTTCTGTTACAAAGTTTACAACTCCAGAACAACCAAGTAAGGATGAGTCACAAAGGGAAAGGTCTGGGAGAGTCCAGTACATTGGGTTTCCAGTCTCCTTCTCAGATGAGTCTGGTACATTACCTTCCCTGTATATCATTGGGTTCACCCATCAAGAAGCTCCATGGAGCTTCAGTGTCCAGAGTTTTATTATGGTTTCATTATGTAAGCATGATTGATTAAATCACTGGCCATAAGACAGAGCTCAACCTCCAGTCTCTCTCCTCTACCTGGAGGTCAGGCTGATCCAAAATTCTGACACTGTAATCCTATGTCTCGCCTTTCTGGTGATCAGTCCCCAGGCCTTAAGCTATACAGACACATATGATGAGTCATTCATTAGCACAACAAAGACACTCATCACTAAGGAAATTCCCTGGGTTTTTGAAGCTCTACTTGAGGAACCAAGGTCAAAGACCAGATATGTTCTTTATTATACCATATATTATTATTATATTATACCAATCATTATATTATACCAATCATATATACCAAAAATACAATAAAATATGTAAACTTATGAAGTACTTCAGAAAAATGAATAGGTTATAGAAGTAATGAATAGGTCAATTCATTCCTAACACATCTTATATCTAATATAAATGGTATGTACTTCTAAATAGTCTAGGTGCAAATTTATACTCTTAATATCATCTTCCAAAGTGTTTAAACAGGTTGCCTGGGTCGCTCAGTCAGTTAAGAGTCTGCCTTCAGCTCAGGTCATAATCCCAGGGTCCTGGGATTGAGCCCCACCTCCAGCTCCCTGCTCAGTGGGGAGCCTGCTTCTCCCTTCCCTCTGCTCCTCCCCTGCTTGTGCTCTTTCAGGTAAAGAAATAAAATTTAAAAAAATAATAATAATAAAGTGCTTAAGTATTAAAAAAGAGATCTCCTATACTCGTCATCCCATTGTTATGTCCAACTTGCAAAGTAGTATTAGCATGCCATTTTTACAGGTAAATTAAGATTTAATGACTTGCCAAACTCATAAAACTATGTAGCAAATCTAGAGTAAAACAGACTCCGAATTAAGCCATCTCTAGCTAACAACATAGGTTCCATCTTAATGCCTGTGATTTTTATCAGATGAAATAGAATGCATCTTTTATTTATTATTTTGTATTTATGCTCCCTCACCACCATCAGCAGAGATGAAATCATCTTTGTCTTTAAATCCTTCAGGATCCTTTGGCCACAGCCAATGTTCCTTTGACCTGAGAGAAGGATGTTAATTTGGTTAAAAAGCACATGGTGATTTGTTTATTGTAAGTCAGAGTTAGCTAAAGAAGCTAACCATAAAGCAGTGGTTATATTCCTTTCTCTCACAGAAGGCCTCTGCTGAACTTGATTTAATGCAAGGACAGTGCTGCATAATGAATATTGCATTTTCCATTTCTATAGTGAACTAACATAACCTATTGTGAGTGTTAGAATATAATAATCCATACATTATTATGTTTTATTGATAGGCTTTTACATTCTAGAATCCATTCAGGCATATCCAACCCCAAATACCTTTACCTGAATTTAATTCTGTGCATGGAAGTTATTATATACATCATCACACTTTTTACCTAACTGCACAACATTTAATTTCATGACTGTAATGGAACTGTAGACATTAGCTCTATTTCCATATATCGGATTGGAAAAAAATAAAATTCTCTTTAGTAAGATTGAGGGTGAATTGTTACACTATGGCACTTAATTGAAACTAATACTCAGTTAAAGTGATTGCTTCTTCCAAATTCTTTAAAAAAATAGAGGTGATGGATCAATTAAAGTCAGGAGGTTATAATTCACCAAAGTTCATTTAGGCCAGCAGATATTCTATGAGGGCAAACACAAAATGTCATCCTTTTATATTTTTAGTTAGTAATCAATTTTTATGTCTAGAATTTAAATAAGCATCTGATTTTTCTTCCAATGTATGCAAAGGGTATTTTGACATAGAGAAGCATGGCAAAGTAAGACATATTGTAATAATTAACTGAATTATTCCTGGCATGCCGTGAACAATTACAGGATTAATAACCACCCAACCAAACGGTGTTATGTTGGAATAAATTGACCGACAAGGTTTCTCAGCTAGGAAATGAAGCTCAGATAGATCATCAATAAAAACGACTGTGACAAGCATACTTGTGCGAACTCCAGTGTTTTAAATTTACAAAATATGGCCGTGGTAACTGTGCTTAATGATTGGAAGAGGGTATTTAAAAATTCATTTAGAATATTTTGCCCTTTTTAATTGCCTGCTGAAAGACATAATGTTTGATGGTCACTAATGTACCATACAATCTACATTTAATTAAATACCTGTAGTAAGTTCTGAAAGCCACTGAGAAACAGTCTTTCCTAAATAAAGGAAAAAAAAAAAAAGAACTGCAGTTTATTTGGAAAATGTGCTCTGCCATATGCATCCTTACCAAAAATAATAGTGGATAAAAAACAGAAAATTTTAAGAATGAATGATGTCATTTGCCATGCTATGTATGTATGCAACATGCAATCAGATGGCAGATTTTACAACATGACTTATGAACACAGTTATTGAAAGGTTCAACTTCCGAGAAATAACTGACAGATCAGGTAGAGCACCAGTATTTACAGTTTTGTCATATACAGTTTTTGCAGATGTCTGTTAACTTTAAATCAGAAGAGCAAGAAACAACAACAAAAAACAACGTTAAGGAAGAGGTAAGTGTAGAAAACGGAAAGCTCAGGTCATTGAAAATGTCATGCACATGAATGTCATAAAATATTTTCACACTAATTGGGTTCATGAGGATATGATAAGTAAAATCATATCCTGCTGCAAACAGGAGAAATTAATTTGTAAACTAATTTGAACTCTCCCTAGATCTTTACTTTCCAGTCATCTTTCAAATAAATAGCCTGGCCAAACCATCGACTTACTATACAACAGGAGTAGTGTAACAACCTATCTTTAAGGGAGTTTCCTCATTTATAATGTAAAGGCAATTGGCCCAAGAAAGAATACTGTGAAAAGTAATTAAGTGGACACACTTAAAAACTCAAAAACATATTCACCTTGGTATGAAGTAGATAGCAACCATAACATAGTACCCATTCCAGAAGCCTGTCTCTGTGGCCACCTCCATGGAGCCTTCCTTTAAACGCTGTGATTTCCCCAAAGTGACAGTTTCTCCTTTCATCTCTCCTTACCCTGCCCACTCTTCCCAACAGCTCAAGGCTCAGCTTCAAGTATAACCTACATGCACCTGTCTCTCTCACCTTCTTTTCCCCAACTTGGATGCCCCATAAATACTTTCAAACTCAATGTGTTCAAAACTAAGATGAGCATATTTGTCCCTCAAATCCCTTCCTTTAAAAAAAATACTTATTTTACGAATAGATAGATAGATGGAGGGGACAGGAAGAGCAGAGGGGGAGGGGCAGGCAGACTCTGCACTGAATACAGAGCCCAATGCAGGGCTCAGTCCCATGACCCTGAGATCATGACCTGAGTGGAAATCGAGAGTTGGATGCTTAACTGACTGAGCCATGCAGGTGCCCCTCAAAGCCCTTCCTTTATGTTCCCTGTGAGTTTAAACCAGGAGTGGTATGTCTCATCCTTCTCTCTTGTATCCTATTAGCTCCCGAGTCCTCTCATTTCTCCTATCTTCCGCCATGATATTATCCATTTTCACTACCTGATTTTCTACCACATCTTCATAAAGGGCCTCCGTGTCTCCACTCTCACCTCATTCTAACCTGTGCTTACAAGCTACTGTCAACCGAAGTCTTTTGCTTAAAATGTCAACAGTCCAAATGTTCTCAGTATAAAACACAAGTTCCTCAACATGAAAGACAAGTTCCTCATGAACTGGGTTTTGCAAACCCCTTCATCATTTCTCCCCACTTTCTCTCTTGCCCATAGGTTCAGGTCATACTAATCTATTAGAAATTTCTAATGTGTCAAGCTCACCTACAGGTCACTGCCTTTGTACAATACTGCTTTCTCTGTCCAAAAATCCCTTCTCTTCATCTCCTCCCTGCCCATAGCTCTGTGTTTAACTGAGTGGTACTAAAATCTAAGTTCAGAAGTCACCTTCTCTAGAAAAGGTGGTGTGACCCCTCCTCTACCACAATCAGAGCTACATGCATCTCTCCTAATGACATAGGGTTACATCTACTGGAGTAATTTTCAAACTATTATCACAATTACTAATGTTGTGGCCCTTCCAGCCAGACAGTGAATTCTCAATGTACACAGGGTCCCCAGGAATTGGATTCTAAAATATAGATGTGCCCACCGGAAGTTTATCTGAGAGTGTTTTGCATTCCCTGGATCAAATATTGTGGGGAGGGAAGGAAGCAGGGTTGGATAGAGAGAGAGAACTGTGAATTAATGCAACGACAAAGAAAGCTTCAGCCAATCTTATGGGGAGCTCTAATGCTGAAACAGCCCTTCAAAACTGTCCTAAACTAGGGCAAAATAATAATAATAAGAAGAAGAATAATCCCCCTATTGAGCCGTCTTTATCCCAGTGGCTTCCCTCTGGGATAGAAGCATAACCTTGGGTGAGGTGGCTTTCCTCAGTTATGGGCAAGGACCAAAGAGAGACTAGCTGAGAGCCATCAGCCACCACCATCCAAGCAGCTGGGGTGACGGTCTATGGGCACAACACCATGGAATCCACTACAGCTCCTTAAAGACAAAAAGGTTTTCTCATTCATTTTTATGTGCCCTGGGCTAGCAGAGACCCTGAATTATAGGAGGCATTCAAAAATAAATGTTTATTGAATGAATGCATAGTATGATTTTTAGTCAAATTCATCTTTCTGAAAGCAATCTGTGCTGCAGATACCTTATGTTCAATCTGAAAATAAGGACCAAAGAAAATACAAAGTGCAGAATAAATAGCTTTTAATCTAACTGCAGTCCCTTGGCTTCTTAGAAGACTCATAATGATCCTCTGTCTTTAATCTCCCCAACAGAATGAAAAGTTAAAAACACAGCAGCCGGGACGAAAATACAGAAGAAAAGTCTTTGTATTAAAAGGACATTCATATGGTTTTTCATTTGAAGAAAATGTAAGGCTGCAGCATTCCTAGTATTAGCTGAATCCCAGCATTCTGCTCTTATTAATGTTTGGTAAAGGAAGGCAATCCGGTGGCCATCACACACTCGATGGTTGCCTTCGAAGTTTGCACATAGGCGGAGCAGACAGGCCAAACGTGAAATGCCTTTGCTAAATGGTATGCATGTTTCATGCCAAAATTTCGCCTCAGAAATACTGAAAACCAGGTAAAATGACACAAAATGACACAGACTTGATTCAGGCTTACTAATACACAGCAGAGATACTGGAGGTGAGGAGGAGGCTGGGCATGGCTACGGTGAAGAGAATAGGATCAGTAGCTATTCAGTAAATTGGGATTAAGCTGTTAATTGGGGCACTGCCAAAGAAGTTAAAAAATTACCAAAGATGATTAACAGGTGGTTGGGTAGAGAGTTAAAAATAAGTGGGGTACTGAATGCACTGGGTCTGGGGACACGGGTTCTTTAGGGAGTGAATAGAGATGAGGGTGCAGTGATTTAAAAATCCACAGGGAGGACTTGTAAATCAGCTTTAGAGAACTGGGAGAGAAAAGGGGATAATGTTCCTCCTCCCACACCTACAATCACCAAATGAGAGAGTCAGGGAACCATGTGCCTAACCTCATAGAAGGCATTAAACAGGAAGGGCACTTGGAAAAGTCAGGGAAGATCTAAAACCCTAAAAGTCTCCATGTATCCAATATGTTCATCTCAAAAAGTGCCTTCCTCAATACCATCACCCAACCAGCCCATTCCCCATCCACCTCCCACCATCACCCCTCAGTCTGACAGAATTTTTATTTTGTAGTAGTTCAACATTGTACTATTTAAATTGACCAGCCATTTAATATTTTTTCCTTTTTCTGAGATCTGTGTTACCAGTCACTAGAACTTTCTAAAGAAATGTTATCTCTGCCACATGCAGGCAGCTGTAATTTTTCTTGAGACAGGCATGCATTTTGGAGGTGGGAGGTGGGAAGCAGACAATACTTTCTTCCCCTATTCTCAACTTTAATTATTTTCTCTAGACCAGAATACCAAAGGCACCAGTCTTCTAAATCAATACACTTTGTATTAAAAGGGGCCCGCTACCTACAAGAACTACAAAAAAGAATAAAATCTGGTAAATTTCTTTTTTTCATCAACATTAGTCATATCCCCTGGAGAATATAATTTTGGGGGGCTCGGGGTGGAAATAGAATTTTATTTAAGAGCAGGTCACAAGTTTCATACATTTTCCCTTGTAATCCTTTTCTACTTGCTCAAAATATTTCCACTTTTTATTTTTTATTTATTTATTTATTTATTTATTTTCAGCATAACAGTATTCATTGTTTTTGTACCACACCCAGTGCTCCATGCAGCTTCTTTGGTAGGTAGAAACCCACATACAGTGAAACTGGTTATGTTTTATGAGTCATTTCAGTTCAAGATCCCAATTTCATTATCTGTAAAAAATACATATATAGTGCTTATCCTGTGTCTCTCTACTGATTCAGCAACTAACCCAATTAAATCCTGGACAACTGTTATACCTCATACATGTAAGAGATATGCTATGGCAAAGCTGTCTATTATTTTGTTAGTCACATCGTTTTTCATAATATTTGACAAGCGTGTGAGTTCTCTTCAGTTTCCTCACCTGTAAATGAAGGGGTTTCAATCAACAGCTCCCCAGGTCCATTCCAGTTCTAACATTCTATTGTTATATAAATACTAACAGAAGTCTACTCTATGTATCTTTATTTCTTATTATTCTTACAGATTATTAAATCTATTAATTGTTCATATAGTAAGCAATCCTCTCCTAATTACTTTTTTAAACACAAATCTCTACTTTCCATTTCCAAGTTGACTTAAATTGGAGTTCAAAGATTTTTATTGTAATCCTGTGCATTATAATCATTAATTTTACTGACACTAAATATTCAAAGGTAATCTCATCTCAAAGAGCAAGTTACAAAACATACTTAGAACAATGGTGAGGAATCAAATCACTAAACCATTACAGTGAGACCTCAATTATCTGGCAATGGTAGTAAAATGGGTCATTTCGTATAACTGAATTTTTAAGTTAATAGGATCACCAACTACATGGTAAACCCTTAGCAGCAATGTTCCTATATTCAATTAATAGATACCTTTAGGAAGAACGTATTAATGCACTCATGAAAAATCAGGCAAAAAAAGGAAACACTGTTTCCTTTTTCAAAACAAATTATGTATTTACATTTTAATAGACTTTATTTTTAGAGCAGGTTTAGGTTCACAGCACAGTTGAGAGAAAGGCACAGAGATTTCCCATATACCTCCTGACCCCATACATGTGTAGCCTCTCCCATTATCAACCTCACCAAAGTAGTAAAATTGTTACAACTGATGAACCTACAATGGCATATCATAATCACCCAAAGCCCATGGTTTCTATTAGGACTCACTGTTGGTGCTCTATAGTCTATGGGTTTGGTCAAATGCATAATGACATATACCCACCGTGATCATACAGAATATTTTCACTTCTCTAGAAATCCTTTGTGCTTCACCTATTCCTCCCTCTTTCTCCCCCAACCTAGGTAACTACTGAAATGTTTACTGTATCCATAGTTTTGCATTAGTATGTAGTCTTTTCAGACTAACAGAAAGCCTGTAGCACTCCCTGGGCCTCCCCACCTGAATTCTGGCACCTTCTACACTGTGCAAGTGTTTGGTAATGCTGCCTATCTGCCATTGTCCATGGGTAGCGGTCCCAGGCTTAAGGAAAACACATCTTTTTAATATCATTCAGGTGTGAAAGCAACGTCAGCATTAGCTAGAGGAATATACTGACAACTAATCACTATTTCACATTGATTAAAGTCTTCAGAATAAGTCAATTCATATGTTAAATTGCAGACTTTAGTCCAGAAAAGAATCAAATAATTTTTGCCTCATGGGATGGAGAACTTCAAAGATTATGGTTTATTATACTATAAGATATTCACCTGTTTTGTACCTATGCCAGAAATATTCCTGGCTGTCCTAATTAAACAGCACACAGGCACACACTCACCCCTTGCTTTTCAAATGCTCTTTGAACTGGTTTTAGTATCTTACTGATTCTCTCATTAATTAATGACCTGAATAAAATTTCTGACACGTGTTTATTTTATACATATAAGAGAGGCATTATTTTGCCTCTTTGAAAAGTAGGTTGTCAATTCATTCACTGTAAATGTCTTTAATATATAACATGACTCAGTCATTGTGCTATGAGGCACATGGAACCAACAAATAAAGGTCAATCCCAGCCCTAGAAAACCTCTTAATCTAATTAAACAGCTAACTAGAGAGCAAAGAGATAAATATCTGGCAGAGGGTTGATCAAAATGCCAACAAACTCTGATGGAATCTTATACTGACTGGATTTAAAAACATAAATAAATAAGATTTCAAAACAGTGTAAGGTTAATTTCTAAGCTCAGCACATAATGTAAAAGTTATTCATAAACAAAATTACCCTTGAGGAAATTTTTTTTTCTTCTTTTTACCCTTGAGGAAATTCTTCAATTCTTAATTAATTCATAAAGTGTAGCATATATTTTGTATATATAATCCTTCATGGTACTAGGTACTTACTAATGTAAATAGTAAGATAAGGTAAGCAATCTCTGAGAAAAGCTATATTCAGAAATCTAATCACTTAAATGTTTTGTTGCTAAGAAAATTCAAGTAAGGTTAAGGCTTTTCTGTTCTTTTTGCTATTTCTTTCCCTATAGACTATCTTTTTAACTCTTTTCCATAGACCAGTTCTTTTAACTGTATATTAGGCATTGTTTCTCTATGAATAATTCTGCAAATAAAGGTCATCACAAACAATTTCATGGCCAGCTGAACAACATATTTCACTTCCTCATTAATTGTCAGGAATATATTAAAATTACTCACATATTTTTTCCATTGGTTTTGACCAACAGACATTTACTACTTCAGACTTAATTGCATCCATTGTCTGGGTCATCCACTCACCCTACTAAAAAGGGGAACACTCACAAACTCTACAGATTTCTTATGCTATTGTTTGTAATTTATGTGCCTGTTCCCAAACTGGATGAGGGGGTTTGTTGCTTTTCTCTAACCGTGTATATTTGAATTTAAATAAATTAAATGTTTATGTACCATAGTACTCCACTCTTACAGAGAAGCTACCAAAATGAATACAAGCAAAGGGATTAATAGGATAAGTAGTACCAAGTGGATTCAATCGATAGGGCAGATTTGAGTAACAAGGCAAATCCTGGATTGGGTATAATCATCTTTTTTTCCCCAGACTTACTGAGATATAATTAATATTAACATTGTGTATGTTTAAAGTGTAGAATGGGGGTGCCTGGATGGCTCAGTGGGTTGAAGCCTCTGCCTTCAGCTCAGGTCATGGTCCCGGGGTCCTGGGATCACGCCCCGCATCAGGCTCTCTGCTCAGCAGCTCAGCAGGGAGCCTGCTTCCTCCTCTCTCTCTGCCTGCCTCTCTGCCTACTTGTGATCTCTGTCTGTTAAATAAATTAAAAAAAAATTAAAGTGTAGAATGTATTGATCTGATACACTTACATATTGTGAAATGATCACCACAGTAGGATCAGTTAATAACTCTATTGCCCTGTGAAGTGTGTAAGCCTGACGATTCACAGACCTGTGCCCCTGGGGCTAATGATACATTATATGTTAATAAAAAACAAAAAAAAATTTTAAAAATAACTCTATTGCCTCACAGAACTACCATTTCTTTTTTGTGCTAAGAACATTTAACTCAGAAATGAAGCCACAACTATATGGCCAATTAATCTCTGACAAACCAGAATAGAATATCCAATGGGAAAAAGTCTCTTCAACAAATGGTGTTGGGAAAACTGGACAGCAACAGGCAAAGGAATGAAATTGGACCACTTTCTTACACCATACACAAAAATAAATTCAAAATGCATTAAAGACCTAAATGTGAGACCTGAAACCATAAAAATCCTAGATGCCAACACAAGCACTAACCTCTTTGACATCAGCCGTAGCAACTTCATTCCAGATGTCTCCTGAGGCAAGGGAAACAAAAATAAAGATAAACTATTGGGACTTCATCACAATAAAAAGCTTCTGCACAGTGAAGGAAACATCCAACAAAACTAAAAGACAACCCTCAGAATGGGAGAAAATATTTGCAAATGAAATAACTGATAAAGAATACCAAAATATATAAAGAACTTATAAAACTCAACACCCCCAAAATGAATAATACAATTTTAAAATGGGGAGAAGACAGGAATAGATATTTTTCCAAAGAAGACATACAGGTGGCCATCAGGAATATACAAAACATACAGATCATCAGGGATATACAAATCAAAACTACAATGAGATATCACCTCACACCTGTCAGAATGGCTAAAATCAACAACACAAGAAACAACAGGTGTTGACAGGGATGTGGAGAAAGGGGAACTCTTTTGCACTGCTGGGGGGAACTCTTTTGCATTGCTGCAAACTTGTGCAGCTACTCTGGAAAACAGTATGGAGTTTCCTCAAAAAATTAAAAATAGAACTACCCTACAATCCAGCAGTTGTACTACTAGGTATTTACCCAAAGAATACAGAAATACTAATTTAATACTAATTTTAAAAAATACTAACTAAATTTAATACTAAATTAAAGGAATACATGCTCCCCAATGTTTATAGCAGCATTATCTACAATAGCCAAATTATGGAAACAGTCCAAGTGTCCATGGACTGATGGATGAATAAACAAAAGGTGATATTTATATATATCTTTTATACATAGGACTTGTATATATATAGGACTTAGGAATATATATATATATATATATATATATATATATGAATATTACTCAGACATAAAAAGAAGAATGAAATCTTGCCATTTGCAATGACCTGGATAGAGCTAGAGAGTACTATGTTAAGCGAAGAAACAAAACAAACCAGCAAAGGGGGGAAAAGAGAAGCAAACCAAAAAACAGACTCTTGGGGCATCTGGGTAGCTCTGTGGGTTAAGTGTTCAACTACTGATTTTGGCTTAGGGCACAGTCCCAGGGTCATGAGATTGAGCTCTATGCCAGGCTCCATGCTGGGCATGGAACCTGCTTAAGATTCTCTATCTTCATTTCCCTCTCCCCCTCCCCACTACTCATGCTCTCTCTCTCTCTAAACAAAAATTAATAAAAAATACAAAAAGAAACAGACTCAAGTATAGAGAACAAACTGATGGTTATCAGAGGGGAGGTGGGTCAGGGGATGGGTTAATTAGGTGATGGGGATTAAGGGATGCACTTGTGATAAGCACTGGGTGTTGTATGGAAGTGTTGAATCACTATATTGTGCACCTGAAACTAATATTACACTGTATGTTAACCAACTGGAATTTAAATTTTAAAAAAGAAAAAAAAAAGAACATTTAAGATCTACTCTCTTAGCAACTTTCAAGTGTATAATACAGTATTGTTAACCATAGTCACCATGCTGTACATTAGATGCCCAGAACTTTTTCATTAACTTACTCAACCTATACTGAAAGTTTGTACACTTTGATCACAACTTCCCATTTCCTCCACCCCTGAGCCCTGGCAACCATAATTCTACTCTCTTTTCCCATGAGTTCTCGTTTTTTAGATTCAACCTATAAGTGATAACATTCATTGTCTGTCTTTATCTGACTTATTTCATTTAACACAGTGCCCTCAGAGTTCATCCATGTTGTCATAAAATGGTAGGATTCCTTCTTTCTAATGGCTGAATAATATTTCATTGTATGTATTTTCTTTATCCTTTCATCCATAGATGGACACTTAGATTGCTATTGTGAGTAACGCTGCAATGAACATGAGAGTGCAGTTATCTCTTATAGTTCCTGATTTCATTTCCTTTGGAGATGTGTCCAGAAGTAAGATTGCCAGATCATATGAGAGTTCTATTTTTAATCTTTAGAGGAACCTGATTTCTTATTCTGGATTTGATTTCCCTCAAGATTAGTGATGCTGATCATGAGATTATTTGGGTATCTTCTTGGGGAAAAAATGTCTATTCAGTTTGACTTGTTTGAGGGGTTGTTTTGGGGGGGGTTGTTTTGCTATTGAGTTATACGAATTTCTTATATATTTTGGATAGTCACCACTTATAAGAGATATGAGCTGCAAATATTTTCTCCCATTTTGTAGATTGCCTTTCTATTCTGTCAATTATTTCCTTTGCAGTATAAAAGCTTTTGCTTGATGTAGTCCCAACTATTGATTTTTGCTTTTGTTACTTGTGGTTTTGTTATAAATTGTATATATGGTTTAACTATTTTAATCTAGTAATAAAATCAATAAAGGAAGAAGTAACACTATTACACATCAGAAGTCTAAAAATTATAATAAATTGAGAAAATTATTTTATAAAGACACTCACTAAATACACAATTTATTGCTCAAAATGGAATATATCACAAATAATCCATTACTTAAAAAATTTAAAAGTCATAATAAATTGACAAATGTCTCTAATTTAGATTTAAATTAGTGGGGGTAAAAGTTATCCAAGCCCAATATATTGTGGGTGAAACAGTTCCTATAGCTTAAAACAATTTCAAAGTGATTATTTAGAGCTAAACAGAATACAAATAAAAGATTATAAATACATGACAGAGGTAAATGTTAAAAGATTAAACTATACAGAGTTTAAAAGAAAATCTGTGTGGCCATGGGTTAGGAAAAGATTTCTTTGATATGGCTCCAAAAGCATAATCTACTAAAGGAGAAAAGAAAGGAAAAAAAGGAAAGGAAAGGGACTGGACTGGACGGGATGGGAAGGGAAGGAAAGGAAAGGAAAAGAAAAGAATGGACAAATTGGACTTTATCAAAATTAAAAGATTTTAGTTTTTGAAAGATACGATTAAGAAAATGGAAGACAAAACACAGACTTGAAGAAATTATTTGCAAACATACATCTAATAAAGGCATTGTGTCTTGTATAAAGAATTCTTATAACTCAGTAATAAGACTAACTACTAATAAAAACAGGGCAAAATATTTGAATAAACGCTTCACCAAAGTGGCAATGAGTGGCTGATAAAATGCTTAAAACCATTAGTCTTTACTTACAACAAACGTAAATATATTGTACATTTAAAATGAGAAAATGTAATGACATATATAATTGTAACTCAATAAAACTGTTTAAGAAAATACACTGGATTATCTTTTTCAAACACTACTTCTATTGGAATATTCTCTACCGACCTATTTTTTATTTCACTAATACGTTTTGCTGTATCTAATCCACTATTTAACCTATCTTCTGAT
Organism: Lontra canadensis; assembly: GCF_010015895.1. Classification (NCBI taxonomy): domain Eukaryota; kingdom Metazoa; phylum Chordata; class Mammalia; order Carnivora; family Mustelidae; genus Lontra; species Lontra canadensis. The sequence goes on from NW_022631045.1 coordinate 3,341,690, forward strand.
AACTTAATTTCAGTTGTTGTATCTTTCAGATCTAAAATTTCCAATAAATTTGTTTTCATAAATCCCAGTTCTCTATTGAAACATTCCATTTTGTCACCAATTCTTAAAACATAGTAGTCATAGTTCCTTTGTTGTCCTTTTCAGATAATTCCAATAAATTGATTATCAAGTATGTTTGTCAGATCTAAGTATTTTCTTGTTTTTTTTCTCTTGATTTGGTACTGTCTATGGTCATGTCTGTTAATTTTTATCAAATGCCAGATAATACATATGAATAATTTCAGAGGGTCGGTGTGATGTAATCTTGTTCCAGATGGGATTTAATTTTCTTCTCTATGGTGGACTCTGAATTCCATTTTTTGGCTCTTTGTCTCCCCAACACTATGAGATTGTCAAAATCTTCACTTATCTTCTTAACCTCTTAGCCAATGTTTTCTTTGTCCTTATTTCCTACAATCCAGCAGAATTTATGAAACTACAAATATTTTAAGAAAAGATTGCCAGAAGCTAACTCTTTATCACTTCCTATGCTCCAGACTCTTAGTCACTAAAGACCTGGCTGCTTTAGCCCCCTATACTTTTTGTCTCTTTGATCCCCTGAGATTGTCAGTGGGATTGCCTTCACTATATGCCTGGCATGTTAGTCTGTGCTGCTTATGAACAGACAAGAGGCTAAGTGGCAGAGTGTCTAGCTCCTCTCAAGATATTTCTGCATTTCCTTATGACTTGGCCTCTGTGAAGTCCTGGCTGCCAGAGGTATTCTCTGCCTGCTTTTGGATTTGACCTTTTGTATTGTATCCAGGTTTCAAAATTCTTAGCTGGAGAGATGATCTGATACAAGCTATTCTCTCATAACCAGAAGCAAACATAATAATACCACTTTATAATTTATTGATAATTGTAGTGGGTTGAATAGTGGTCCTCAAAAAGATATGTCTACCCAGAACCTCAGAATGTGTCCTCGTTTGGAATTAAGGTCTTAGCAATGTACTTAGGGCAAGTATCTTGAAGTGCGATCATCCTGGTTCAAGTTGGGTTATAAACCCAGTGACTAGAGTCCTCAGGAGAGACAGTAAAGAAAACACACAGAAATCTATGGAGAATGCCCTATGCAAATGGTGGCAGAGAGTGGTGTTACGCAGCTCTAAGCAAGGGAAGCCTGGAGCCACAAGGAGCTGGGAGAGAAATGGAAGCTTTCTCCTTTACAGTCTTTGGAAGAAGCCCCAACCCCATCAAGACCTTGATTTCAGATGGCCTCTGTCTCTGTGAGAAAATAAATTTCTGTTGTTTTCAGCTACTGTGCTTCTAATAATTTGTTATGGCAGACCTAGGAAACTAATATGGTGACAAATCCTGCTTTGTAATTTATAATTAATTAAATAGAAACAGTGTATCCCAAAATTTAAAAGCACTTAAAATCATTCTTAGATTTATTGGTTTATATATTATCAACAAGAGCATATTATGTTAAAAATATTGGAAATGCAGATTTAACTCAGTTTTCTTATTTTACAAATGAGGAATTCATGGTTCTCAGAAAAGTGATTTTTGTTTCTTAATCTGTCACCTCCCATGCAACATTTTGATACTAGACTTTGCCTAGTCTATTTTGTGATTATTGATAGACCAATACAATCACTCTTTATTTGATGTCCTTGTCTTCTCTCTAAAAAGAGGCAGTTTTTCGGTGCAAATTCCCATCTTTGATTCACTGTGATGATAAAAGATTGGGGCACAGGTCATCTGGGCCATAGCATTCTATATTATATTTAAAAATGAAGATTCCCTTTTTTAAAAAGATTTTATTTATTTATTTGACAGACAAGTAGGCAGAGAGGTAGGCAGAGAGAGAAAGAGAGGAGGAAGCAGGCTCCCCGTGAGCAGACAGCCTCATGCAGGTCTCGATCCCAGGACCCTGGGATCATGACCTGAGCCAAAGGCAGAGGTTTTAACCCACTGAGCCACCCAGGTGCCCCAAAAAGATTCCCTTTTGATAACTCTTTGGTATTACAAGAGGTTAAGCTACCAACATTTCATTTCTTCTAGGCCTCTTTATCTTGTTAGTACCTCTGCTATCATCAGTCTAGTCAATTATCTTTCTAATTGGTTATCTAGATATATCCAGCTTCTAGCAGGCCCCCAAATACCCAGCACCTTTATGACTCTGGTTCTCTCCTTTGTACCACCAAAACCTCCCATTCTTCTGGTCTAGGCATAGTGTTTAAGGCTGTTGACTCATCCCTCACCAGCTTTCTCTGACCCTTTCTGATATCCTCCCTCCCAAAACTTGAGTTGAAGTTCCACTTGTGCACTACAACAATACCTTTAAAATTTTACTGTTAAGTGCTGACCTTCTTTACTGTGACCTTCTTTCTTGTGAGTGCCCAATAGCAACAGGTCATGTGCTATTTACTTACCTTAGAGACTTTCGGTATCTGGCAATAAATGCGTACTGAACTAAATGGAACTAATGGAGGAGCAAAGGTGTCATAGTCTGAGGAGTGTTTGCGGGACTGCCCCACCTGGTTGTGAAAGTAGCTAGCCACACAACTCCAGGCACCTCATTCACACGTAGTAGTTAAATGAAAGGAATACCACAGGTTCATTCAGGGAAGTCTTGGCAGTTTTTCTCTCTCACACATGCCAACTACATTGAGAAGGTCATCCTTTCTGCTTTCTCTAATCCACAATCTATCTTCAGGTTGTGTAAAGGATCTTTTGTAATAGCAATCTTCTATCAAGAAATGACACAGTGCTAGGCCCTTTACATATATTGTTTCATGCATTCTTTAGTGTGATTTAGTTATTCATCCTACGAATAAGGAGATGGAATTTTAGAATGTTTAAGTAGATCCAAAATTTATAGCTGTGAATATCTGACATAAAATCCATCAATTTTCTGCTATATTATGATGTTATTGCCCATAATTTTCATAGAACTTGTTTGACTAGTTTTGTTTTTCTGAAGCTAAACCTTCTAGTTTATAGCCTATGGTATGAAAATGTGACATGAATGTATTATTCAGGAATACACAGTTTCCATAGTAAATATTACCCGTGGTGCAGTTGACACAGCTAATGATCTTTTATTAGTGGGCACTTGGATAAATATCAGTGTAATGGAAAGAAAAACTACTGTCCATTTTTTTCAAGTTCTTTCTAAAACATGCAGAGCCAAAGCTCAATTTGGAATACAAACACTTCTCTTTGTTTTTCTCTGGATTAAGTTTAAAAGCAAGAAAGCATCGCTTTTTCTTTGTCTTTTACCTTCCTTTGCACTGGATACATACCATTTAGAATGCATTTTCAGCACACGTTCTGTCAATACTCATACTTTAGAAGGAGTGTTTTTATTTTTTCCTCTAGCCTTGCAATATGATTTCTAGTTTCTTTGTCTACTGTTGATTATTTTCCAATACACTGATCAGTTGTCAAGTATTTGCTCCCTGACTTCTATTTGGTTTGTGGATAAAGGAGATGTGTGTTGGCAACTCTTTGGAACATCCTTGGTTCTCTGTTGCAAAGCAAATTTTTAGTCCTTGGATATTTCTTTATAGTTAGTGAAGTATAACTTTATGACTTGAGGGAAAAAGGCTTAAGAAGGCTTATCCAAAAGACACACAAGATTTCTCAAACATCAAAGAACTCTTAAAAGCAATGTGTTGATGAATAAAATGCAATGAATCATAAAGGTTGTTTGAATCTTGAAATGCATGTAGATTTAAAAAGAGCAAAGTGACTGAAAGAATGTATTTTTGATAGCTTCAGATGAAAATATATTAAAAAGATGTGGCACATTTAAATCATTGAAGTTCTCAAATAAATTCTTATTATCAAATTACCAATATTCATTTGTTGCTTCAGGTATTTTGAAACTTACTCATGAGCTAGAAAAATTTAGCTATTGAGTTAATAAGCACAACCCTTGAACTCATGGGCTTTTAAAATTATTTTGCAGAAATTATTAAAGAAATTTATTTGAGGAAGTCAATTTATTTGAGGAACCAGTCATTTAACACCACCACTGTATAATTCCTAAAGAACTTACCAGTCTTCCTTTGTGTAACATCTGCTCTAGACAACTTTGCATTTAAAGACTTCTTGCACAGTGATTATTTTATTGTTCGTTTGGGCTGGATCTCTACTGCATTTGTTGAGAGAGCTTTTTCTTACAAGCCCTTTCTTGGAATAGCCACGCACAGTTTCTAGCTCTACTGTTCATATCCAGTGGATGACAGAGAAAGGGGGTGGGAGAGGGGCAGAGAGAGCAAGAGAGAGAGAAGCCTAAGCAGACTCCATGCTGAGCATGGAGCCCAGCACAAGGCTTGATCTCACAACCCTGAAATCATGATCTGAGCAGAGTTCAAGAGTCAGATGCTTCACCAACTAAGCCACCCAGGTGCCCCAACATCCATGTATTTTTATACTGATAACAATGGCTTCAGATTTTCAGTAATGCAGAAATTGTCCATTTTCTCAACTCGTCTTCCCAAGCGGAATAGGAGTTCTGTTGAAAGCTCTTTGGCAAGGCTGAGAAGTAGACATGCTTGAACTCTCTGAACTTACCGTTTCAGTGTTCCATGATCCCATGCTTTTACACTGGTAATATAAATGGAGTCAATAAACGCTTCTGTATAGTCTTGCTATATAATAATTGTTTTCTCCATTCTAAAAAAAATGTATTTTTCTTGGTGTCGGGCATTTCCATCCTTTATATTACTTATCAATGTCCCACCATTTTAAAGATACGTATGGATTGGCCATATACAGATTTTTCTCTTAGAATTCTGTTCCTTAATGTTTTTATTTCTTTAATTAGGAAGTGGATTTGAGTACTGTCTGTGCAATTTCTTTCCTTTGTGCCCCAACTATTCAATTCTACCTGGTTCTATAAATGAAAGACTTTCTACTGGTTTCTTCTTTTATCTTCCCAAACCAAAGAATTTCAAAAGCTTACAATTGTTTCATATTCTATTATTTCTTTTCACTCCTTACATTTTCTACCTTTTACCTTATGTTGTATGCCTGACTATTTTCTAAGATTATCTATTACAAATAACACAAAGCTATTTCCTTTAGTCAAGTTTAATTTTAAAGTAAAATCGATATGCTAAAAAATATGCTTTTAGCACAACTTAAAATTTTTCTGAATAAAATTTCTAGAGAGCTGATTTAACAAAAAAGGGTTTGAAAGTTGAATATAAATTTTTGACACATATAATTTTAAGGTAAAGCATATGTGATAAATTCTTCACAAACTAAGTATTCCTCAAATTACTACTATCTGAATACTGGTTTAAATTCAAATTATTCTTAATATTAGCTAGAGCTTGAATTGACATTTTTATAAATATGCTTATTGTGGCAATCTTGAGATTATCTATAAATGTCTTTTTCTGTATTCAATTTTGTCAAGCACAAGCAAAGATTTTGCTAATTAACTGGGCTTATAAAGTATTACTCACACCCTTTTATTTCTGATAATTGCTGATCATTAGAGGTGCTTAAATTAGTTACAAAATTAGTAATTTTCTATTTATATTTCCCATACTTGACATTAAATGAAAAAGCTTGAATTTAGTTGAATTTCAAGTTTCAGCAAGGATAATTTTTGGTCCAGATAAAATAAAAGGAACGATAAGGGAAAAAATGATAGACTTTTAGAAAAGTAAGCAACATGAAACATTTAAATTATATAAAAGCTAGTGCTATGATGAGAACTACATGATTACGAAGTTAAAAGGCAAATTAATAATCATCAAATTGAACTGATTCATTTAATCAGTGATGAAGAGTATGCCCTGAGAAGTTTTAACAACTTAACAAGTATCCACCATCACGTACTTAGCTACTCGTTTAACAAGGCCAAAACTCAGGTCTCCATGCTCCAAATGCTATTGTTGGTTTTGCTATTTCCACTATGTGTTTCAGAAATCATATCTGGATGATGAGAAATCTGAGAGTGTGCCCTTCTACCTATTCCTGCATTTTAATTTCTTTTGTTAATGCCCTTCAGCTACCTTTCAAAGTAGCAATGCTTGGAAGGCTTTTCAAACATTAGGAAGCCTTGAATACTTATTATCTAGACATGATAGTGATTTGGGGTGAATATATTTTAGTCTGCTCCTCAGTACATCATAAATCTTTGGAGAGACCTCCAATCTGTTTAGAAGTTGACTTCTCAATGACACTGAACTACATTTGGCATTGGGACTAGCTTTAAATGGGATTTCTACATGGAGTCAAACAGAGTCAGCCAGTCAGGATTCTAGGGTGAAGGAGGATTCCTAGATCCCTCAAGTAGGTTGACATATCCCCATCACCTATATAAGTCGTTTGACACCTCTGAGCTCTGACTGTTGGGTAGATAATTAACAGCAACAAAAAATAATGCCTCAAAATCATGAGTCTTAAACAGATGATTTCATGGTCTCTTTCGGTCCTAGGATTCTCAGATCATCTTCCACATGAAAGCATCATACAGGCTACAAAATGTAGAGTGTATATCAGGAGTATAATAAATGTATCAGGTACATTCCATAGAATTTTGTGTTATTTTCTTACCTTCAAAACATCGAAACTTTAACTGTCAACCTTCAGATTAATGGTGGAGTTGTTGGAGGTCTTCATTGAAGTATCACATAGATACAGAAATCACATATTATTCATGCCTTTCTCAGGTAGATATATTGCAAATATCTCTTCCTGCTCATTTTCCCAAACTGTCCAAATCTGTGTAACCAGTGCCTCAATCAAGAACAACTAACCAAAAGTTTATCTTGTGCCCTTTCCAGTCACTACCACCTCCACTCCCCAATCAGAAGTACTATGCTGAATCCCAACACCATAGATTAGTTTTACATCTTTTGTGCTTGATATAAAGAAAATCATGAATTCTTTTACTTATGATTCTCTTGTTTGATGTTATCTTTGTGAGATTCATCCCTGTTTTTGCATGTTAAATGTAGCTCATTCATTCTCATTGCCCTATAGTATTCCACTGTGTGAGTTTGTCACAATTTATTTTATTGCTAATGGACCTCTAGTAATTTTCAACTTTAGGCTATTACCAACAGTATCATTAAGAACATTCTATTATATGTCTTTTGGTAAACACACTTTATATGTCTTTTGGGTATACACTTTGGTGTTAAAATGCTGGATCAGGAGAATATGTAAGTTCAGCCTTAGTGCACACTGACAAATATTATTTCAAAGTAATTTTACCTATTTACACTTCCATATTCTGGTCAATACAGGTTGTTCTATCCTCTTCTTTTTTGTTATTCTGATAAGGATGTATCTTTGCATCATATTGTGGATTTAAACACGTGTTTACCTACTAACAAAACTAGGCTCCTTTTCAGGGTTACTCAATTACTTTCTTTCATAAAAATTATCTTCAGTTCTTTTAACTACATTTGCATTAGTCATCTGTATTTTTCTTATTGATTTGAAGGAACCTTTTATATATTTTAGATAAGAGGCCTTTCTCAGGTAGATGTCCTACAAACATTCCTTTCCACTCATACATTATTTTCTCACTCTTAAATGGTGTCCTCCGACTAACAGAAAGTTCTAGTATTTCATTTTGTAGTTTATTGATTTATCTCTTTCATGGTTAGTTATGTTTGTGCTATGTTTACGGATTTCTTTCTTTTGCGGTTATTTTTTTGTGCTACGTTTAAGAAATCTTACCTACTCTAAGACAATGAAGATATTCTTACTAAATTTCATTCTAAAATATTTGTTTTACCTTTTGTATTTAGATCTGCAGTCCATTTGGAATGTGTGCATATCTGTGTGTGTCTGTGTGTGTGTTATGGGGTAGGAGCCAAGGTACATTTTTTTTATGTGAACATTCGGTTAACTCAGCACCTTTTACTGAAAAGGCCATACCATTTTCTTTTCATTTCCATTAAGTATTTTAAGTACACTCACTTTACGTTTGGACTGTCCAAAGCAGATTTTTACCAAAGAACTTTCAAGGTAGGTGATTCAATAATTGACTAAATGTTATAGTGTAATTTCCTTAGGAGAAAATATTTTAAAGAATTGGGAGAATCTAGATGTCTAGAAACAAATTGAACATTTTGCCATGTGTTCAATTTGCATATAACTAGATAAAGTAGTTTTATAATATTTCTATATCCAGGCATTTAGATTTCTTCAGGAATATTTAACATATCTAGTAATTATCTATATCTTCAGATCATTAGCCCTTTCAAACTAACTACACTATTACAGAGAACAGGTAAGGTTAATTTCCTAACATTATCTCCTTTGATAATGATCTCATATTTGCTACCTATGTGCTTTATAAAGGATTAATATCACATCAAATATAATTTTCTTCTCTTTGGAATATCACTATAGAGGAAGTAGCATTGACTACAGATTTAGATAGATTTGTTTCCACTATGAATTTGGAGGAAAACAAGTGCATTCTGAGGCCCAGTTTTCTACTCATAAAAATGGAAGCAGTAATAATGCCCACTCCACACCATTACTGTGATAATCAAGTGAGATAATGTTTGTAAAATACCTTGCCAAATAAGTGATGCTGAGGAAATAATCTTTTTTAAAGAGAGAGAATGTGGAGAAATGCAAATTGCTTGAGCTTAATAGTCAAATTGATCAAATCCAAACGCTGCACTGAATTTTCAATTTAAAATAACTTTGGCTATTCAGTCATAATGTACATTGCTCCTCCTCTCCAAAATATCTGCAAAAATGTTGCAAATGGCACAACTTGAAATAGTGACTAAAACTAAAATTATCAGTTTATCAGAGTCATTGGAATTCGATTAAGAAAAGCAAGAATTTTACTCATGTTTCCATCATAAAAAAAAAGCTGGGAAAATACTTTTCCCTCTCATACTCCCCCTTTGCTCAACAATCAGAAAGCAAGGGTGGGTATCAATTGAAAAGCTGGACAGCTATCCTTCAATCTCTTTGGTATTTCATTGTATTGTGTGTGTAGTGTTGTGTTGTGTTGTGTTGTGTCCCATCACATTCCATGTCATTGCCTCACGTCGTATCCTGCATAGTATAATACGGTAGTATATTATTTTATACAAAGTGGCCAGAATAATGGTCTTGTCTCCATGTGTCTTTATACATCATTCTGTTTTTGTCTTTTTGGTCTCCCAGAACTCGACAGAAGGGACAGTAGGAAGAGGGAGTGGGGATAGATAGGATGATGTGAGCACACTGCATTCTGGGAGGAATGGTACTCTTAAGCAAAATTCGGTTGGAACACCTTGTCAGTAGCATTTGGGAATTGTATTTTTTCATAAATCTCAGTGTCATAGAACTAGATGATGAGTTGCCATGTCTGTCCATAAAAAAAAATGCTAGAAAAAATATTTCTTGATACCAAATATTGGAATAAGAGCTGTGAATTCCAGTCTCTCTTCCAGATGTAGATCAGAAAAGTGAATTATTAAGCAAGTGGATATTAAGCAAGATCAAGGACAATCTAAAATCTCAATGTTGTGTGTTAATAGAGTCATCCTTTTTAAATTAAGAGTAAATGGAAAAAATATATAATTTATCCCTATAGCATAAAATGCATCTCAAAATCATAGTGAAATCTAGGCATAGGAAATCTATAATACCATTCAGAACTTTCAACATGATATAATTATATGAGACTATAAGGAAAAAAGAACAACAAATCATAATAACAGATCAGGATAATACTCTATACTACTAGGATGAGATGGGAAAAAAGGATAATACGCAAGATAATTCTTCATTGGTAGAATTAAATCATCCATTGGAAGCAATCAAGGAACCCAAATATTACTAAATGAAATCAAAACAAGATACATTGGATGTATTTGCAAAGTATTCTCAGAATACAGAGGAAAGGCACAAGAGTTACAATGATGAGAAAGATGTTGATAGAGAGAGGGAAGATATGGTGTATTAGATATTACTAAATTAATACTGACTTTGCTAGGCATGGTAATAACATTATAGCGGCATGAGAAGATGCCATTATTCTCATAAAATAACCCAAAGTACTTATGGGAAAAATACCATGTCTGCAACTTACTTCCAACTGACCAAGTCTATATATGCACACAAAAGTGTGTGTATATATATATACACATACACATTAACTAACCATCTTGATCTTGATCAATCTTGATCAATCTACTGATCAATTTATATGTTATCTATCTTTTTCTTTTTCTTTTTCTGTCTCTTTCTCAAGCAAATCTATTACCAATATGTGAAAGGCTTACAGGTGTTTACTGTCTTATTCTATGCATTTTTTATAGGTTTTATAGTTTTAAATTAAAATATGGACGGAAATAATATGGTGTAAAAGCAGCTAATGTTTCAGCAAAAATTAAAGAAACATTATTTACATAATGAGAACAAATTTTGAATTATAATTTTTTTTTAATTTCACAGATACAGAAGGGTAACCAAACACCTTGTAAATAATGAAACTTGGTTGAGCTCAGATTCTCTTAATGTGGCAATAAAGGCTAGATGATAGTGGAAATATCAACAAATATTTTATGGAAAATATAGCAATACATGATAGCTTCCATAGCCTAGGAAAAATGGTGAAACAAATGAAGGCCATTCACATGTGAAAAATTAAACATTTGTTCTTCTTGGGAAAAAGAGGAATTCAAACCAACTAGGAAAGAAATCACAAGTAAGAGAAGGAATGACACAAAACCAAAAAACTAGGAATGGTTTTAACTATTACATAAAACATTGTTATAACTGCCCATAAAATGCCGGATGCTATGGTTAAAAGAAACGTTTATAACAAAAATTATAACAAAAACTTAGACCCAAGTTTAGATTCTATTAAGAAAGACTGAAAAGCTGAGCGAGAAGGGAAAAGTACATAAAAGTATAGAAGTCAGAAGGTGCCATTTTTCTTTGAGTTTGATAATCAATAAAATATCACTGAAGGGCTGTTATAGTAAATGATTGTGATAATGGTAAATATTGTTAAAATCTAAAAGTGCCTACTGTCCAAATCAATACAGAACATAAAAAGCAAAGGAAACACAATCCAAAGACAGAAGAACAAAGAGAAAATGTATGTGTTAAAAAAGTGAAGGTGCGAGCCAAGAATATAGCGTGAGGACAAAGCATGACATCGAAATGTTCTAGTGGAGAAGAGGGATAGATGGAACATGACAGTCTATGTAGCAGGATCCTCACACTCACAGAAGAGCAGCAGGTGACTTGCAGCAGAGGAAGAGAAATGAAAAACATCACTGTCTGAATGGGAAGTGGAAACTGACTTTCTGAGACCCAGTACCCTAATGCAAACTGCACTTCTTTGGGTCTTCTTACCTTCATATTTCTCCATCCCTTTTGAAACGTAAGTTCCTCAGAGCCTAGAAGCTCTATCTTCTTTTATGTATACCAACTTAATAAAAGCTGCTCCTTTTATCTAGTCATTTATTTTCCAGTTCCCAGATGAGATTTCGTTCCTGTCATGCCTGAACATCTGCAAAGAGCAAGCATCAACTTCAAAGGGAGGAGTCTCTTCTGTAAAGGATGGGACTGAGAGTTAACTGAGAGTTAAGAGTGTGGCTGCTGGTGATCATTTTAAGCAAAGCTGCTTCCCAATTTCCTCTATTTGTATATATTTTTAAAATACTATACCTCATGTTTTAACAAAGACAACACTGAAACAACCACTATCTAAGTAAGGAGAAAAGGATGCATATATGAATTTTTAGATTTCTTAAAGATAATAAGGGACCTGCTAAAAAGGTCTGATTATGTTCCCTGTTCAAAATTACTCTATATGTACCAAATTTTAACTCTCAGAATCAAATTTGACCCTAAAATTTTTTTGTTTAAAATCCCATATTTATCATTATTCACAGCTTGATATTACTTTATCATTAATATGGAATTTAGTGCAAATACATTTGTATTAAGATAAAAGGTTGGGGGGGGTACCTGGGTGGCTCAGTCAGTTAAGCGTCTACCTTTGGCTCAGGTCATGATCTCAGGGTTCCGGGATCCCTGCCCTGCTCAGTGAGGAGTCAGCTTCTCCTTCTCCCTCTGCCCCTACTGCCCCCACCCTTGTGCACACATGCATATGCTCTCTGTCTCTCTAATAAATAAATAATATTTAAGAAAAAGATAAAAAATTGGCTTTTTTTGGTCTTATGGTAAATTGTTATTGGAAGTATTACAGATGCTTTTAAAACTATTTTATGGGGGCGCCTGGGTGGCTCAGTGGGTTAAAGCCTCTGCCTTCGGCTCAGGTCATGATCTCAGGGTCCTGGGATCGAGCCCTGCATCGGGCTCTCTGCTCCACAGGGAGCCTGCTTCCTCCTCTCTCTCTGCCTGCCTCTCTGCCTAGTTGTGATTTCTCTCTGTCAAGTAAATAAAATATTAAAAAAAAAACTATTTTATGATCTGAGGTTGGGACCTTGTAATAACCTAAACAATCAGTCTGCTTCAAAACTTAAAAAATACATTTTTCTACACAAATAAAGATCTTTAAAGTGATTTTATGCTTCATGTAATATGTAAATTGCTACTAAAGATGGAAATTTGCATCATACTCTAAAATTCTTAAGCCAAAGGTACTGTATTTTTGAAAAAGAAAATAAAATCCAAATAAAGAATAAACGTACATATCCCCAGAATGATATGAAGCTAGTTGAAACACCAAAATTCTAAATATTTAGAATTCTAAAGCTGGTCACCAATAATCAGTTCTATTCTGTGTGTATGAAGACTCCTCACGATCTGATAATGGTGGTGTTTTTCCAAAATGTATCATCATAGTTTGGCCATAGTCTGATTACCTTGGAAGACCAAGTCAGTGCATACCTTTGCATGAATAATTCATACAACATATGGTAAAATCTCTCAAAATGCAGTCTTCTGCATGTTTGTGCCACTGTTCATCCAACCTCAGACTCTTCTTGAAAATACAGGCATCGTTTTCATTCAAACTTGTATGTGAAATTTGTCTATATAATTGTAACAACTGCAACAACATCATTGTTCAAATGCGTGATCTTGAGACGTAATATTGGATTATGGATTAATTCTTCTTCAAGATTTTTATTTCAAGACATTTTGCCAGCATATTATTTTATGTGCAGCATTCATTTTTTGGTGCATTTATCTACCCTGCCTATTTTAATTAAATCATCATTGCACTCTGATGTTTTTGCTAATTTCGGATGATGGATCCACCACTGTTTGTTTATAAAGGCTGATTGGAAACAAGGCATTCATTATGTCGTGCCTGATAATTTGTTCACTTCATTATCACAGGGCACTTGCTGTAGTTGCATCTTTGTTATCATCAAGTTTTTATAAATACTGTGTTCTCTCTCAATTGATTTGCACCGGCAGCATAGTCTTTATGCTCAGAGTCACCAAATTCTTATCATTTCTGCTCTCTTACAAAATGCTTGCCTAATATACAGAAAATTATGTTTTCAAGAAAACCTGCATCTCAGACATTTCTTTAATAGATCTTTGATCCACCAATACGCTATTTGGGTAAATTAACAAATAGGCTGCTCTTCCCACAGTGTATTGCCTTCACTACTACAATCAGCTTCCCCAATGAATTGCTTTACGTTGGTTGGCTTGTTGAGATCTAGTTATTTTGAAAACCCTCCCCATTCACTACATCATCACAAATCCCACTGTGGAAAATAAATTCCTACACACAGTTCATGAGCATTTAAAAAAGAGACAAATGTTAATGTTAAAATAGATCTTTGAGTTGACTGTCATTTCAGAAAATGTGCTGGAGAGGCAGGTGAAAGAAATAATTGAGCTGTGATTTTCTTCGTTCTCTCTTGCAGTTATACCATTGAAATTGGTATCGACTGTTCCTCAATACATGAGGAAAACAGTCAAAATCTGGAGAGTCTGCATAAGACGTGGGAAAGTAATAACTTGCTTTTCCCTTTCAACCATAAGCATAGATCAAAGCTGGGCATCGGGAAACATCCAGACATCTCCTAAATAAGCATCGTCACGAGAACTCAGGGTCCTTTTCGAGGTTAATGCTGTGTATTCTCAGCGGCGAGCATGGCACTGGAGTCCTCGTGTCCATACAGCCGGTTCACTTGATTCACATTCATTAGGAATTTGAAAGGTATCTGACTCAAAGACCTTATCTCATTTTATTTGAGAAGAGGTTACCCCACCAACCAATTCTACACTGCCAGAGATGCATGAACTTGGCAATTCTAAGTTATCAGTCTGGGAGCACTGCAATCAGAATCACCGACATTATTATCCAAAATATTTACAAAGTATCAATTTGTGCAGGCACTTTTGCTGGGCGTTGTACAAAATAAATCCCGGATGGTTTAATTTACTGATGATCATAAGTTACCTAATAACTTCCTTGCTACTCATTAGGATAACTGAGACCCTATGCATACAGAGGGGCTTTAAAATGCCAGGAAAAAACAGAATGACTTATTTTCTACACTTTAGAAACTGCCAAAAGTATAACTCTTCTTTTTAAAATTTTAAAAACAATTTAAATATTCCCAACATCCAAACAGGTTCTCATCACTCAAGTGTACAGAGATTAGTATTTTGTAAGGTTTCCTTCCGTTTGGTATTTTAAGAAGTAAATCAAACTTTACAGGTTAAGTGTCACTCTCGTCCTTGGTCTCACAAATTCTCCTTGGACATAATCATTTATCCACCATTAGTGTGTAAGATTTTCATGCATGCAGTATTTTTATAAATTTACCAAGTGTACACCCATCTATAAACAACATAAATACTGTGTTTTAGATTTCTTTTTCACTGGTAGTATATTCTGCATATTATTTTGTTGTCTGTTTCCACCGTGATAACTTTAGATCCAGTTCATTCTTTTACATGCTACACTGACTGAGTCACATTTTTATAGCTGACTCCCTTTTGAGGGACAGAGAAGTTGTTTTTACATCTTTTGCCGTTAGAAACTATTATTGCAATGCCGTTCTTGTATATATTTGGAGGAGTTTCTCTATGGAGAGAGCTAGAAGTGGAACTTTTGAATTTTATATAATATTGACCTCCATATTACCGCATTTCTTTACTCAAGCTCTCTGGTTACAAATTCCTGTTTCCTCTTATCATTGTCAAATGTGGTGTTATTAGATTTTTTTTAAGCTTTTGCCAACTTGGTGGGCATAAGACATTATAGATGATTTATTTCAATTTGCATTATTCTATTAGTGTGGCTAGGCCTTTTATTGACCTTGATGCTTCCTTTCCAGTAAACTGTACTTTCATCGTGATCATCCATTTGTTCACTGGGTCATCATTTTTTTTTGGGGGGGGTCATAATTTTTGTACTGATAGGGGTCCGCCATGTATTCTCTGCACCAGCCTCTTACCATTTTATATCAAATGCAAATGTTTTCTTCCCGTCTGTTACACATTCACGTTGTGATCTCTTTTGTCATATAGATGATCTCTCCCATGTTATTTTGAGAATATGATTTTAAAAAATGGGTATCCTTTTCCCCCCAGTGGCCTAAGAATGGTTCAGATTTTTTTTCACGCTTAGTATTGCCACCTGTGTCACACAAAAAGTCCCCTTTTATATGTGAGTCCTTTCAGGTTTGCGTTCTGTTCTACTGGCTTATTCTTACCTGCCTAGACCAATATTAATTACTATTAATTAATTACTATGTCTTTATAGAGAAGATTCCCATCTTACTGTTATTCTTTAATATTGTCTAGAGATTCATATGCAGTCTGTGTTAAGTCAAGCTTGTGGTAAATCATGTCTGCACAAGGTATACCTCACACTAACAAAATCTAATGTTATGCCATTAAATAAATTTTAAAATTTTCTCCATAACATTTGCCATATTTTTGTCACATTTTATCTCTATAATTATAGTTTTACCTGTTATCATCAGAGCAATTTTATCTATATTTTCTAGCTGTTGGTTGTGCATAGGAACACCTGCTTTGGGAACGGTAATTTTGCATTCGGCAAACTTGCTCAGGCTTTTTATTGGTTTGGATATCTTGTAGATTTTTTTATGTAGACAAGTATATCATCTACAAATAATTTGTATAAGATCAGATTTGTGATTTTAGTGTTTTAGAGTGCCTCCCAGCCCATATGGACATGGTTATTTTACTGTGGGAAGGTTTTTGGCTATTGATTCAGTGGCTTTGTTGGATAGAAATCTATTCAGATATTTTTGTTTCTACTTGATCCAATTTTGTTCAGCAATATATTTCTAAGATATTATCCATTTTTCTCAAGTGGTCAAGTTTATTAACACAAACTTATACAGAGTATTTGGTATTTGGGAAGTTATCTATAATTAGGTCTTCTACTTCCTTCCTTATATTTTGCTTCTTTTCACTCGTCTCTGCATTTTCTTGAACACCTTATCAGATGATGTGTCAATATGATCAGCTTTCCCAAAGATTCTCTTTATTATAACTGGCATTCTATTTTATTGGTCTTAAGACCTTGTTTATCATAGCCCTGTCCTGACTTTCCTTGGATTGATTTTGTTGTGCTTTTCATAACTGCTCATCAATTTTCAACTCTCATTTTCTACCTAACATTTAAGGCTGAAAATCGCCCTTTAAGTACAGTTTTAACCCTAACTTATGTCTGAATATGCAGTATTTTTCATTTGTATTCAACTCAAAGTATTTTCTGATTTTCATTACGATTCCTTATTTTATCCAAGAGCTATTTAGAAGTATGTTCTTAAATTTACCAAACATAAGATTTCTTCCTTTCTTTGCTTTCAATGAATGATCAAAGAACAGTATTTATGTTTCTTGTCCTTGGCCAATTACCGTGTTTCTCATTTCCTAGATCCTAACTAGTTCTCTCTTTGTCCAATACAGTTACTGTTAAGAGCACTGTCTTATATTTTCCTACTATGCTAGGAAATTGAAAAAATTTATTTCTCCTGCTCAATATTTGCCATTAGGATAAAGTCAAAAATGCTCGCCAGGTGCTGCATGGTCTTGCCACCACTTTCCTTCCCAGCTCAACCTCCGCCCTCTGTAAACATTGCATCATCTCCATTTCTAAATCATACCATACTCTTCCCTGCCTCTAAAATTTATTCATTACGTCTCCCCACCACTGTCATCTAGTTAAAGTTCTTCATTTGGTGACCTCCAAGAAACGTCTGAGGAAAGGGCCCCCAGTCGTACCACGTATTTCGTCCGGCATCATATTTCAACACCGTGTTTTAGTTTACTTCTCTGTGTGTTTCTGCAAGGCTAGGATAAATTCCATCTTGGGCACTGTTGTCCCCCAGGATAAAATCCAGTACTTAGGGGCTCTGCACGCACACTCACACACACACTCACACGCACACATAGTCACACGCATGCGCACACACACGCTGAATGAACTGAATCGCAACACTGGAATTAGCAGGTAAACACGGGGACGCAGAAATCTAATGTCTCATTTTTAAAATAATCGTATGTTTTTTGACAAAAAACCAAAAGAACCCTTATTGGAGGAGGAAAAAAATCCTTTCTTGAAACGCAGGGTTTTAATTACAGTACAGCTTCCCTGGCATCAGCAAGATGATAGCGACCAAATCCGGAAAGACATTTGAAAAGGGCTATTTTCTTCTCTGAAGCGGTACTTCTCCTGAGTACTGATGGATCTCTTTTACATTTTAAAGATTCTCACCTTTGCTGCTCATTAGAAAGAAAAAAAGAATTCTAAGACCGAAAATGTGTTTTCTGCATTATCTTGCAGGACTGAAAACTCTTTGCTGTTGGTAATTTTCTTAAATCTAATGGTCTCTTTTATGTATATATTAAAAATTGACAAACACCTTTCTGTACAGTGTTTCATCTCCATAATAGCCTGAGCCTTGAGAAAGGCTGGGGCCCTAACAGTGTGCTATGAGAACACACAAAAAAAGACGACAAGAAATCTCACTGCTGACCTAGCGGGTCAGCTTACTGTACATCATCTTTCTTTTAATTCAGGAACTATTCAGATACTGTTTTCCATGTGTCTTATTTTGTGTTATCCTCAGTAATTTACTGCCATAATTTATAATCACATTAGAGCCCGACAGGTTAATTACAGAATCTTCTGTGTAAAAAATGTATTTCTCTTTCGTTCGGTTCAATAACATAGCCTTTATTTCGCTTAGCATTCTCTGCGTTTTCTACTATAGAACCGGTAAATGGACTGGCCCAGGGTGACCTATCTATAATTTTATAGGCCTATTTCTCAACTCTCCCCTAATTCCTTTCCAAACTGATGAAATTAGTTCTCACATCTTCTGTACTACATTGCAGTTTCAGTGACCCTCCATCATCTTGCTGTTGATGGGGAAAAAAAAAAAAAAAAAGCCCAACATTTTGCATTCATAAAAATTTTCTAACCTTTTTTTTTTTTCAGCATAACAGTATTCATTGTTTTTGCACCACACCCAGTGCTCCATGCAATCCGTGCCCTCTCTAATACCCACCACCTGGTTCCCCCAACCTCCCACCCCCCACCGTTTCAAACCCCTCAGATGGTTTTTCAGAGTCCATAGTCTCTGATGGTTCACCTCCCCTTCCAATTTCCTCCAACTCCCTTCTCCTAACTCCCCTTGTCCTCCATGCTATTTGTTATGCTCCACAAATAAGTGAAACCATATGATAATTGACTCTCTCTGCTTGACTTATTTCACTCAGCATAATCTCTTCCAGTCCTGTCCATGTTGCTACAAAAGTTGGATATTCATCCTTTCTGATGGAGGCATAATACTCCATAGTGTATATGGACCACGTCTTCCTTATCCATTCATCCGTTGAAGGGCATCTTGGTTCTTTCCACAGTTTGGCGACCGTGGCCATTGCTGCTATAAACTTTGGGGTACAGATGGCCCTTCTTTTCACTACATCTGTATCTTTGGGGTAAATACCCAGTAGTGCAATGGCAGGGTCATAGGGAAGCTCTATTTTTAATTTCTTGAGGAATCTCCACGCTGTTCTCCAAAGAGGTTGCACCAACTTGCATTCCCACCAACAGTGTAAGAGGGTTCCCCTTTTTCCACATCCCCTCCAACACATGTTGTTTCCAGTCTTGCTAATTTTGGCCATTCTAACTGGTGTAAGGTGATATCTCAATGTGGTTTTCTAACCTTTTGCATAAAGAACAAAGTTCCACAATATTGAATGGGTGGGAAAAGTGTACATTTTGTAATTGCCCCACTGGACATATACATACATACATAATCACTGCTTTCCCATAAAGTTATAATTATATTCTTATTAAATGGAAACTCTCTATAAAAATATTTTCTTTATTAGTAGTAGATAAATACATTCTTGTAATAATTGAAAATAAGTGCTTTAATGGCAACCCTTCCTTGGGGGGAAAAAACACATGCTTTACTTAATATAGGCACTTCTCATAGAGAGCTAGTTGTTGTAATATAAATTGTGATAATGTGATTAAGGAAGCATTTGCATAATGTAGGCCACTTTTCTTTATATTTTAACATGAACTTGAGATCAATATGGAAATTGAGATCACAAACTAGTATCTCTCAAGTAGTGAAAAAACAGAGTATAATTGAAATGACTTTTGAAAATTTATTTATATTTTATTATAACAGGTGATAATGGATTTTTAATCATTATAGTTTTGATGATAGGAAAATTGAGGCCATTACTCTTCCAATAAAGCTAGATGCAAATACTGGATTTGCTTAGTGATATTTAGGCTTTATAACTTTTTTATACACCATAAAAAATAAAAGCAAATCCCTTTATTGTTAAAATTCTTCCAATGTAAAATAATGTTAATGTGAGCCTGAATCAAGAAATTAATCACTACCAGCCCCTTATTTTTTTAACTGAATAAAGAAACAAGAGATTTTTTTGGAAAGCAACTCTTGCATTACCAACAGTACTGGCTGTATGTGTGTTATAAGGCTTAGTGATTGGAAATACCAGCTCTGGAATAGACTGCCTGGGTTTTAAATCCAAGCTTTGTTACATATAAGCTATGCAGTACTGGGCATGTTGATTGACCTCCCTCAGCTTCATAGTCACCTGCGAAACAGGGATAATAATAATCTATATCTCTCAGAGTTGTTGTGAGTATTAAAATGAGCTAAGTACTGAGTACAGTATCTTAGTGATTACCTCTATTACAAAATTTTTTAATTGCATTTTTAATGTCATTTCTCACATCAAGAATATTTAACCGCCACTTACTTAATAACGACAGCATTTTAAAGAAAATGTCACCTATAAATTCTGATAAAATTTGAAATGAGTTCCTTATAATTTTTTTAGCTGTTGTTTCTTTCCTACATTTCAACCTTCTTTTTTAAAAAGCAAATGGGTAGCTTAATCTCTACTGATGCTACTGCAAAATACAATGTTAATAGAGAAGAGGGAATAAGTTACTATTAAAAATCTAGTTGTTGTGGGCATCCTGCAGAATAGTGATGGCTCTCCCCAAACCTCCCCCAGATTTGGTTCAGATGTTGACTGCCACACATGTACCAAGAAGGTTTGCAACATGAAACTTTCTGAGAAGAGCAGGGGAGGCTTCCCAAGCAAATCCAAAAATGTCTTGAGAAAGCAGAGAAAGGAGCCTGGCTTTGGGTTGTTGTGATTAGTAGGTGAAGCGAGGTGAGGATTCCCACATTTTTTATCTGAACTTCCCACCAGGTTCTAATCAGCTTTCCTGAATATAGAGCAAAGGGGAAAGGGTGTTAGTGGACCTTCAAACCCTCAGCAGTGAAATATCAAAAATGGAGTCTCTCTATTACATCAGTAACCGTAGACCCTAATTTTGCAGGGGGAAAAAAAAAAACAATGAATAAAATTTACTCATTTTAATTCTTATGCACTAATGTTCACAGATTATGTCCTCTACTGTATTAAAATCCAATCCATTTTTTTAAATTTAGAGCAAAGTTATATATGTGGCTAATGTAAGTTGGATATGTCAGGATTTATGGGATTCTCTGAGGTGTGCCATATTCCTAACATGCTCTGCCATCTAAATGGGATTGAGAGTCATTGAACCAGGTAAACTATTAAGCAAATTCCTCCAAATTTATTTATTTAGTCATTTTATAAAATTAAAAACAAAGCAAAAGTTGAGGAAATGATGAAAAGAGAATGGCGCTCAGTTCAATAAGAGTTGGAGATTTTAAAAAGCATCATCTTCATTGTTTTTCCTGAAATAACAAGAGTTAGGGACCAGTGTGGGCGCACTGAAGCCAGGCCAGAGAATCCTCTTTCTGCATTAAAATATGGGAAGGACCTACACTGGGTTAGAGTTCCACATCTTTATACAGTGGGTAAAACGGCTGGAGAAATCCAAGTGTTCATTCTATTATGCTCTAGCACAACACAGGTTACAAAGAGATGGAAGCTGGAACATTTCAGCATTCCTAGAGACTTTTATTGGTTAACAGGATGTTGCTAGACTATAATGGCAGTGCAGAAGGGGCCAGCCCCACAGACCAGAACACAATGGAAACTGAAGGTTCTGGGTTTGCGATTTAACAGACATTTATGGAATGGAGTCATATAAAAATAAGGCAATATTATAAAGGTTACCCGGCCTTCTGTTTATTGGCATAATAGGAATTTCTCTAGGAGTTATAAAAAAGTTTGATATAATTCTATTTTGGTATTTTAGAAGATTCTGTTTTCCAGCACTTTACTTTTACTTTTTTTTTTTTGAATAGTTGTAGTAATGTAAAATAAAAAAAAAATATATAGGAATGGTTTGTGAACAAAACTGGAGGCAGGCAAAACAAAAAAAAAAATTATGACTGATAGCCAAGCCTGAAACAATTCTTTTTCTCTTTGCCAGTGGTTGGATCCAAGCTATCTGATTATTCTAAAGGAGTATAATGTTATAATTACTTATGGCATCTATTTTGAATCCAAGAACTGCTAAGAAATGAACTTTATGTGCATGTCCTTCTGTTCTCCATTGGAGCCTGTTATCCTTGATGAACCAGAAGGATCAGACTTGCCCTCTTGGAAAAGGAATGTTGGAGGATGCCCGAAGAAAAGGAACAGGAGACGGAATTGTCCTGAAAGCAATTTTGACGAGAGGATAAACCTTGGCATGAAGGAAAAATAAACTGCTGGAGATGCATGAAGAAGTCTATCTCAGTTATTATGGAATGCCTATACATATGATTCAATAAATATCAGGGACAAAAGGAAGGAATCTGGAGGGAAATCCAAAGCAGCAGTGCACCTGAATGCAAGGCTTAACTTCTCTACCGTATGTTGGCCCATATGAAAAAGAAGAGTTTGATTAAGATTCTGTCCACATTCTGAAGCCAATATTTGTATTTTTGCTTGTATTTAGGGGATGATCTCACTGCCTATTTAGGGGATGATCACCTACATTTATCCTCTTTAATGCTATTTGTGCTATCATATCAGTTGGATGCTTCAGGAATATCTAGCATCTTGGAACCAATTCCAGGACTTTGAACCCAAAGACAAGAAGAATACCTAGCAACTAAACTATCTTCTTTCCTCGGATACACTGTTTCTTTTCTATTGCATTCTGAACTGCATTTGAATTCCTGAATTGCTTCTCTGAAGCCCTGAATAGGTTGGTAGGTGATTAATGAGGTAGAAATATATTGATTCCACCATCAAGACCATTTAGCACCATAAGGAAAGAAACTGGGGCTTAACAGTGAGGTTAAAAAACCCAACATTTACATTTATTTATACTAGAGGAAAAGATAACTGACTGTTGAGGGAAAAAGAGAAATTGAGTCAAAACAAGGAGAGGGAAGCAATTACCGAGACCCTGTACTTGAGGATGCCAACTTGTCAAGGGATAAAGAAAATTCACTGTGCCAAGTCAAAATGTCTTGCTGAATTTTTCTGAGCTCTGGTATAAAAATATTCTCAGAATTAAAGGTGTGCCATAGTGGAGGGGGCTGGGCAGAGGAAGACATTCTGGACACAACGATCAAGTGTATTAATTAAAAGTAAAACAAGGAGATACCATTTGTAAAAGTGGTTTTAAAAAAAATAATACCCCAGAATAGCCTGGGTTATAGATGAAATGGCAGTTTAGTGTCCTGCTTATAAGCTAGCTGCATGACATTTTGCAATAAACATTCAGTGATTTAAAAACGTACTTATTCCTTGAACCAGTAATTCTACTTCTAGGAAATTTTCTTGAAGAAATTATGATAAATAGCAAAAAAGATTTATCTACTAGAATGATCACCACAGCACTATTTATAATAGTGAAAAATTGGATACAACATAAATGCTGAATGATAAGTGATTGGTTCAATAAATTATGACACATAATTATGCAAAATTTTGGCATATAATTCATTGCCATATCCATAAAATGGACTACTATGGAACAATTAAAAATATTACTGGAGGAAATTACTGAATCATATAAAAATATTCCCAATATCAAATGAAGTGAGTTATAATATAAAATAACCAGAATTAATTTTTACCTATAAAAGCAATTCTTATACACAGTTAAAATAGACAACTATAAAATATAATTTTAAGCAATTACTTCTGGAAGGTTGGAGTACAGTTTTTTTCATTTTTTCTTCTCCAGGTGTTAGCATATTTCATATAATGCTACAATAAATATGTGAGTTTTATTAGCACAAAAGATTTTAATGAACATTATTAAAAAGTTACAGAAGAACAATACTGCATGATTCCACTTATATGAGGTATTTAAAACCATCAGTCTCTTCAAGCAGAAAGGAGACATGGTCACCAAGGTCTGGTGTTGGGGGAGAAGCTGCTGGTTCTACGGGTATTAACTTTTACTTATGCAAGACAAATAAGTGCTTGAGATCTGCTATATAACATTATGCTTAACAATACTGTACACTTAAAATTTTGTTAAGAGTAAATCTCATGTTACTTGTTCTTTTTTTTTTTTAAGATTTTTATTTATTTATTTGACAGAGAGAGAGATCACAAGTAGGCAGAGAGGCAGAGAGAGAGAGTGGGGGAAGCAGGTTCCCTGCTGAGCACTGAGCCCGATGTGGGGCTTGACCCCAGGACCCTGAGATCGTGACCTGAGCCGAAGGCAGAGGCTTAACCCACTGAACCACCCAGGTGCCCTCATGTTACTTGTTCTTATCACACATACACGTAAAATGTTACAGAGAGAATTTCTGTTTCTAGCAAAGGTAAAGTAAGAGGAAACAGACTAATTCCCCTGCCTGCAACAACTAAAAGTAAATACAAACAGGAAATACAACATGTAAAACAGCAGTTCTCAAGATATGAGATATCACCTAATTAAAAAAAAAAAAAAACAGGGATTCCTGAGAGAAGGGAAACAAATGAGCTGAACCATATGACCGTTCTGGATTGCTACAAGCAGGGAGTGTCTAGGCTATGGTCAGAGAGGCACACCAGACAGAGCACAGCAGCATGCAGAGTTGAGGTACTGAAGATAAGGCATCCAGAGTCCATAGGAGGAAAACTGGAGAGGACAGAGCTGCAGAAGTCCTGAGATCTTGAGCATTCACAGCAACCCTCAGAGTGTTTAGCCAAGTACTGTTCAACCCATTCATGCAAAGACACTGCACAAGCCTGAGAAATAACCACACAAGAAGATTAGAGGAAATAATCCCTGGTGCCCACACAGGGAAGGAAAAAGTGCCAGTTCCCACAAGCAGAAGAGAAAACTTCTGAGTTCACGAGGAATTAGAAAAAGTCCTTAGGAATGTTTTGCCACATTGATAGGGCAAGTTTCAGACTAGACTAAAGGTTATTCTTGTCCCTTCTAATAAAGCTTAAAACAAGACCCCAATGGATCAAACTGCTTTCTAGCAACTTAAATGTTTCTCAGAACAAAGCTGAAGAATATTTATAAAAATACAAAAATAGTGATCAACAAGGTAAAATTCACAATGTTAGGCACCTAATCAAACACTGGCAGGTATGCAAATATATAGGAAAAAATAACCAATAATGAAGTGAAAAATAAATTAATCAAATGGGCCCTAAAATGAAACTGATGATAGAATTAGAGGAAAATCTTTATAACAGTATTCCATGTGCTCAAGAAGCTAGAGAAGAAAATGTAAGCAGAGTCACAGCAAGTATAAATGGCAAGAGGTTAAAAACCACAGTATCTGGAATAAAAGATAATAATAACTAGGTAGGATTAACATCAGCCTAGGCATAGCAATACACTCATTAACTTGAGAACACAGAACAAAATTATATAAAATACCAAGAGAATAAAGACTAAAAATAAAAATGAACAGAATATCACCAAGCTATAGGACAACTGCAAGCAACCTAATGTAAGTCTGATCAGGGTCCTCCAAAGAGGGTAGAAAAAAAGACAAACAAAACTATTTGAAGAAAAATGTGCTTACATGTTTTATATTTGATGAAAAATATAAGTCAATATATGAAAGAAGTTCAACAAACGCCAAACACAAGAAACATGAAGAAAACTATACTAAAGCACATACAAATCAAGCTTCTTAAAACCAGTGATAAAGAGAAAATCTTACAAGTATCCATGGAAAAAAGGCACACAACCTACCCTTTATAAAAATTTTAATACTATATTATGAAGCTTATAACATGTATCACAGTACAACTTATTACAACAACAGCATAAAGGTCTGAAGGGAAAAAATGGAAGTATATAGTTGAAAGTTTCTTAGAGTTGAAATGACATAAAATCACTTGTAGATAGACTACAATAAGTTAAATCACTAAAATTGCATGCACGCACACACACACACACTCATAAGAGACTCTTAACTCTAGGAAATAAACTGAAGGTTGATGGAGGAGAGGTGGGGTGAGAGGATAGGGTAACAGGGTGATGGGCATTAAGGAGGGCATTTGATGGAATGAGCACTGGGTGTTATATGCAACTGATGAATCACTGAACTCTACCTCTGAAACTAAGAATACACACTCTGTTAATTTAATTTAAGTAAAGTAAATTTTAAAAAAGAGCTATAGCTAATCAGTCAAACCAATGATTAATGACATCTTAAAGGTACTAGATTAATCTGAAAATAAACAAAAAAGAGGGAAAAGGGAACAAGGAACAGATGGGACACGTAGAAAACAAATAATACAATAGACTTAAACTCAAACATACCAGAAATCACATGTTCTCACCACATACACACACACACATAAAGTCAGCTATGTAAGGTCATGGATCTGTTAATTAACTTGATTTTTATAGATATTTAGTCATATTTTATACATTAAATATAGACAGTATTTATTTGTTAATTATATTTCAATAAAGCTGGAAAAAAATAAAAATCACATCTACATGCCAATGGTCTGAACCACACCAATTGTAGAGCATGAAGTATCCAAATGTATGAAAGGGGAAAATCCAACTATATGCTGTGTTTCTGTTTATAAGAAAACATTTTTTTTTTTTTTAAGATTTTATTTATTTATTCGACAGAGAGAGGGGGATCAAAAGTAGTCAGAGAGGCAGGCAGAGAGGTAGAGGGGGAAGGAGGCTCTCTGCTGAGCAGAAAGCCAAATGCAGGGCTTTATCCCAGGACCCTGAGATCATGACCTGAGCAGAAGGCAGAGACTTAACCCACTGAGCCACCCAGGCACCCTAAGAAATCATATATATTTTTTTTTAAGATTTTATTTTTTATTTATTTGACAGAGAGAGATCGCAAGTATGCAGAGAGGCAGGCAGAGAGAGGAGGAAGCAGTCTCCCTGCTAAGCAGAGAGTCCGATGCGGGGCTCCATCCCAGGACCCTGAGATCATGACCTGAGCCGAAGGCAGAGGCTTTAACCCCCTGAGCCACCCAGGCGCCCCAGAAATCATATTTTTAAATATAAAGATAAATAATCTAAAAGTAAAAAGATGCAAAAAAGATATGATATGGTAAAAAATTTTTCTTTAAGCCGGTGGTACTATTTAACAACAGAGAAAGTTGATTTTAGTCAAAAGAATATTAACAAAGCTAAAGAAGTCAATTCTTCTAGATGACATAACCTTCTAAACATTAGTGATCAAATAACAGAGCTTCAAAACACATAAAATAAAAACTGATAAAATTCCAAGGGAAAATAGACAAATCTACTATTATAGTAAGAGATTTAAATAATATTGTCTCAACAATTAATAGAATAAATGAACAGGAAACTAATAAAGATATAGAAATCTTGAATGGCTACAGTTTGCCCTAATTTATCAACATTAATAAAATACTCTACCCAATAAAACCATACCTTTTTTCAAGAGCACATAGAACATTTACCAAGGTAGAACATATTCAAAGTGATAAACAGATATCAATGAAGTTAAAATGATTTAACTCATATACAAAGCATATTCTCTGATCACAATGAAATTAAATTATTAATCCATAACAGAAAGACAACTTCAAATCCTCACAGATTTGGGAATTATATAACATTTTTAAATTACTATATATTAAAAAAGAAAAAAGTGAGAAAGTATTTTAAATTAAATGAAAATGACAAGAGAATGAATCAGAACTTTAGAGATGCAGCAGTGGTAGACAAATGGCTATAATAACTACAGAGTTATTTAGAAAATTATATTAGCAAAGAAGCAGGTCTCAATTCAGAGATCTTATCTCCCATTCAAAAAATAGGAAAAAAAGTAAAGCAAATTAAGTCTAACCCAAGCAGAAGAAAGAAAACATAAAAAAAAGAGCCAAAAATCAGTAAAATAGGAAAAAAATGATACCAGTAAAACCCAAAATTGGTTATCTCAGAGAATCAATAAAATTGAGAAAAATCTACTACACTGATCAGTAAAAAAAAAAAAAAAGAGAAAGTGTACAAATTAGTAATAGGAGAAATAAGAGAGGTAATATGACTACTGAGTCTCCAGATACTAAAAGGATAATCAGGGGATAGTATGAACAACTTTAAGACAGTAATTTCACAATGCTAATGAAAACGACAAAAGTCTTTGAAAGACAGAAACAATCAAAGCTCAATGAAGAAGAAATAGATTATCTAAACAGTCCTGCATCTACTTATACTAAATTTATAGTTTAAAACCTTTCCAAGAAGAAAACTCAAGGCTAATTTCCCTCATAGATTAAAAAAAAAAAAACACTTAACCAAAATTTTAACTAATTGACTTTTAAAATGTAAAAGGATCATAAGCAAATGGGGTTTATTCTAGGAACGCAGAATTATTTAGTATGTTCAAAAAGTACTATTGATTATCAACAAGGATGTAAAAGCAAACTGACCAAGGAAATGGTAATATTTTCAACAAATTGTATTGGAAAAACTGAATATCCATATAAAAAATGGAGAAAAACAACTCTGGCATCATTTCTAAAAATTAACTTAAAATTGCTTGTAGACCTAAATGTGAAACCTAAGACTATAATCCTTCAGAAGAAAACTTAAGATATGATAAGATGCAGTCATTCCACTAGTAGGTATATAATAAAGTGAATTGTATGCTCACTTAAAAACTTATTCATGAATATTCAAACCTTTGTAAGAGTCAAAAAATTGGAAATAACCCAAATTTCCATCAACAGGCGAATGGATACAAACATTGTGGGATGCATGTGTATTCCATACCACAGAAAACAACTCAGCAATAAGAAGGAAGGAACTAATGAAACAAATGATACACATAACAAACATGATTGAATCTCCCAAATAATTATACTCAACAGGGAGTAAAAGGCAAAACAAAAACCCCATATATATTATATGATTCCATTTATATAAAATTCTAGAAAACGCAAACCAATCTGGAGTGATAGTAATCAGGCCAGTGACTACCTGGAGAAGCAATTTAGAAGTGGGATGGATGGATAGCAAAGGGGTACATGGAAACTTTTGAGTTGGTTCATTCACTACCTTAATTATGGTGACTGTTTCATGGGTGTACACACATGCCAAAACTTTCAAAATGGTACTTTTCTCTATGTAAACTATTATATGCTAAATATACTTCAAGAAGGCTGTTAAAACTGCCACTGGACACTAATTTCTCTTAAAATAATGGCATTATTCTGACCAGTCCAGAATCTTGACAAATAGGACGTTTATTGAACACATATTTACTGAAGATTTTCTAAGTGCCAGATAACAATTTGTTAATCCAACTAGGAAAAACCTCTTGCCTTCAGGTCACTCACAATGCATTATCAAGGTCAAATATAGATGCACAATATATTGAGGTCAATTCTACAGAAGAGGCCTGAAGGAATGGAGAGAGGAGGGAGAAAGGAAACATGGAGCCCGCCAGACAAGGCTTCCGTGAAGAGGAGATGCTTGAAAATCACGATCTCAGAAGGTCAGGATGAATCTGCTAAAAAGAGAGGAACTATGCAAACCAAGGCACAGAATCATAAGCAAGCATAATGCAGTGAGAAAGTGACAGAGTGAAAGAGAGAAAGAGAGAGTTGAGAGAAAAGAAAGAGTCC
The DNA here is from genome assembly GCF_010015895.1 of Lontra canadensis. Classification (NCBI taxonomy): domain Eukaryota; kingdom Metazoa; phylum Chordata; class Mammalia; order Carnivora; family Mustelidae; genus Lontra; species Lontra canadensis. Next base: position 3,371,123 of record NW_022631045.1, read on the forward strand.
ACAGAGACAGATCAGAAAGGCTTTTGTGTGCTGGCCTAAGGAACTGCAATTCTATCCAGCTAGCTATCAGGAGCTAGTTAAGGATTTTAAGATATATTTGATATATTTATGATATATATATATGATGATATATTACGACATTATCATTATATTGATTTTTTATTATCAAATTTGAATTTCAGAAAAATCACTTTGGAAGCAGCGTGGAGAGCAGTTAGGAGGAAAATAAGACTGGACACAATTAGATCAGGTGGAGAACACCACCACAGTCTCCACACGCAGTGGTGCCTGCCTCAACCAGAGAGAGCACGGAAGAGAGTTTGGATTCCATCAACACTGTGGAGGCAGAGTCTATAGCCATTCAGACACTCTTAATGAAGGAAATGAAGGATGCTTTGCTACAACCAGGCACCTGATGTGGGCATTCATTTAAGTGAGGACAAATAACAGGTTCAGAAGGAAACGCTGAGTTTGACGCACCTTTGTGATATCCATATGGATGTATTTCAATAAGCAGTATTCTAGATAGATCTTAGAGCCCCTGGAACACAGCAAAACTGATACATCACATTAGAAACTTACACTCACTCCTACAGATGATATTCATATTCTATCAAAAGAAATAATAGTTACCATTTGCTGAGCCCTTCTTTATACTAGTTATTGGGCTAAGCACCTCACACACATTATGCTATGTAACCCGCACAGAAAATCAATGTCAGTATTTTATACTTGTGCTATGTATGAGAAAAGTGAGGTCTGTCAATGTTATGCAATTTTCCCAGGAACACATTACGCTGAAGCTGGGTTTCAATAATGCAATTCTCTTAATGACTACAGAATGCCAGAACCCTGTATTTTAAAGGTGTTCCGAAAAATGCAGAATGCAGCTGTGTCCCTAACTCACCCCATGGATTGCTTCCAAAGAGCCTAGGAGTACAAATAATCCTGAGAAAAAGCCCCCTTGTCTGCAGAAAATAAAGGGAAACAAAGTAAGGAACAACCATAATATTAATCCAACATCCAAGTGGAGGTCCCCAGGAGGCAATCACTTGTTTCCAAGTTCCCTCATTATTCATGTTTTCCACTTTGTATTTTCAGATATGAATCTGAGACTGACTGGTTTAACATCCAGGTCCAACTTGCTTTCCTGTGTGGAATTATGGACTCATGGCAAGTAATGACTTAGCAGTTCAGCACTTTTACAAGAGAACTGACACATGAGCAACAGCCCTCCATCTGTCTCTTAGAGGGTGTATGATCTTAACCAAGTCATTTAATCTGAGAGTCACTGTTCTCATAATTTAATGGGAATAATACATCTAAGCTATCTACTTCAGCAGAATCTCCTTCTAAACTAAGTATTAAAATACACTGAAAACTATAAAACACAAGTAGAACTGTCAATGAGCGCTCTAAGCTTTTGTTTGTTTCCTCCTCTATAGTGTCTCAGTGACCTTCTATGTATAGTTTTCAAGGACAAACACCAGACTCAAAATTATCTGGTGCAATTTATTCCCTAATTTTGCTTTTCCTTGAAAAGACTCTGAGAAATTGCCTGTACTTTACAAAACAAAGAAAACACTATTTTCTTTTGCCTACTAAATTGCATAGTTTCCATCTTTCAAAGTATTGCTCACAATCCAGTTATCAGTCTGTCTTCTCAGTTAAGTTTCTTGCATAAAAATGATTTTGATGCACCGCTCCATAAAACAAAAACACTGGTATATTTCTCTATATACTTCATTACTATTTTTGGTAATAAAATGTAATGTTAAGCTAGTGAGCTCTTATTGAGTTGGTTCACTGGACGCTGGTTCATTAACAGTTCCATTTATTAGTGATGTAACTTTCATCCAATGACATCACATCATCATTCCATTCCTTTGTCTGTAAAATGAAGTTAACAGTAACATTTGACTCATAAGGTGCTGAAGACTAAATAAAAGACATAAAAGATCAGGGGTGCCTGGGTGGCTCAGTGGGTTAAGGTCTCTGCCTTCGGCTCAGGTCATGATCCCTTGGTCCTGGGATGAGCCCCGCGCATTGGGCTCTCTGCTCAGCAGGGAGCCTGCTTCCTCCTCTGTCTCTGCTTGCTTCTCTGCCTACTTGTGATCTCTGTCTGTCAAATAAATAAATAAATAATCTTAAAAAAAAAAGACATAAAAAATCATTATGACATCTGCCATAAATAAGAGTTCAACAAATATCAGGTAGTACTGTTCATTAATGTCATTGGTATACACTTTGCATATGCATAGCAAAGTGCTAACACACTACATGTTCCTCTTTTTAAATCTCTATTTTTTCTTGCTTCTCATATCTTCCTTATATCCCATAACCTCCTTTCATCACTCAGCAATGTCTTCTTGTTGCCATGTCTAGTCATTTAATAAATGAGGTTCCAGTCCCCTCCCCCCAAATATGGAAGCATTCTGTAACCAGATTATTCTTTACATGGAACTCACTAGCAATTAACTTTGGGCATCATACCTCCATTAATATAAGAATATCACGTCCATTTAGCCTTCTCATCAATTCTGAGATAGCTGAGAATGATCTCTACTTCTTCATATTCTTAACTGATGTCCTTATGTTCCTTCGATCTGCATGACCAGATTATGCTTCCTTATGTTCCTCTAATTTGTTGCAGCAACAACATCCAGTGTATATTTTAGAAGTTTTAGTAAATTTTATGGAATTGGGCCCATGTAATTATGTAGCTATATTCCTATAATCTTGTATAATTCAATTTTTTGGACCTTATTTTCTCACAGTCTAATCTTTGTTTCAATCACGTGGCCTACTTTGACCCCACCATCTCCCTCAGCCTTGCATGCATGGAAATTTTATTTGGTCAATATATCCACACTGGATCTAGTTCTCAGCAGCAGATTCACCTTACCCAGGCTCACAGGAATGAATCTATAAAAACTGAAGTCATAATTTACTAGTTTCCAAGGAAAATATCACTATGACATAGTTCGGGATACTGACATTAACACAATCATCACATTCTCCGGTTGACATTATACGTAGGGAATAGAAAATCAGATGCCATGGAGAAATTATTTTCACAGCTACTGAACAAACATGAAGTTTCATGAGCAGAACACTATCTCGCTCAGCAGACTTCCATAGACAGCAACGTCCAAAGTTGCCTCAAGCAAAGGATCAAAGTAATAAAAATCAGAGAAATCAAAGAGTTAAAAAGAACAGAGGAAAACCTTTATAAATAGGACCTGAGTTTCTGACAGTCAGCTGACAAAGGTTTCCTCTTCGATGGTCAGTGTTTTAATGAACTCAGCTAAAGAATCTTCTCTCTCACATTCTATCTCTCTTTTCAATCTCCTTCCTTAGTTAGTCCCCTACTATAGGGAGACTTAAACTCTTTCTTTAATTGTATTAAAATATTCAATTCAGATTATCATTGTCTCCTTATGACAATTTGGCTTTTTTTTTTTTTTTACTCTGACCTCTATTGATTTTATTGTTCAGCACCATAAATGTAATCTTATTCCCTTTTTATAAATTCCTGGAGAAAGTATTATTTAAATTTTGGTAAAGATTCCAAACTCTTAAGAGTTTACGCTGAGAATATCAGACACCTAATGGGAACGTTTTCTTTCAAAAGGAAAAAATTACACTAAAAAAATTATGTTCACAACACACACCCACATGAATGTTTTGGCATATAAACAACTCAAAAACTGAATTGTAAAAGGAATCCACTTTGGGCTGGAGACATTTGTCTAAGCACATTCCTGGCCTCTGCCTGGCTTTGACTCATTTTACTCCTAGGGAAGTGGCCTTTCTGGATCTGTAATTTACAAAAGAATAACTATTTAGGCATAATCAGCTCAGCATTATCTTTCCTCCTTTTGGAAGCAAACTTGCCTCCATCTCTAAGTGTTTGGTCTAGCTAACTAGAAGTGCAGTGGTAGGCCTATGCCTAATTCTGATAGGAGAATTTGGTAGGAGAAAGCCACTTTACTAACAAATTCAGAGCCTGCCCCCAGAGCCAGCCACAATCAATATGTTTTTTTACCCTTATTTAATTCTAATTTCTCAACTTACTCCTAAACCGGGTAGGAAATGGTTATACAACTTGCTAGCCCATTCCTTGGAAATTCCAGAACCAGTGAAGGCTAAATTATCAGTACTCTTAATCCATAAGCCTATCAACTTCAGGTGACTTAGCAGCAAACTTTGGATCAACAATTTACTATCCAGCCTAGAGAAGATTCTAAATTATTTGTTTAAAAATGTTTTCTAGGCCAGTGCACACATTTTTTTTTTTAAGTTGGAGCTGTCCAGAGCTCTCCACATGCCACTTTAAGCACTAATATGTTTTTGAGATCACACAGGTCGAAAAGGACATACTTTCCCTTCCCAAAGACATCCTTAAGCCACACACTTTAATTAATTCTTTGGAGGCAATGTATTGAGGGAAGACTCCTGGGACCATTTTCACTTATACCACCAGCTTTTGTGTGAAAGGTGAGATGTGTTTAGCTCCAAGTCTCAATTACTCCTGCCTTTGCTCTACTTGCCCACATCAGGTCATGCTGCTGGTAATAAAATCGTTTCAGGACCCTCGTGCAACAGTGAAGATCAAGTATGATAGAATTCTCTTCTTTTTAATGAGAAAGCTTTTCCAAACTTGACAAAACAGTACTGTATGACCACTTGGTTTTAGTCTTTATGAAGTAAATTTATTCCCAATCAATCCCCTCTGTTCACAGGTAGATTTAGCTTTTCATTAAGATTTGTTAGGATAGTGATATTCGGTATTTGCCAAGTCTCCCAGTAAGACACTGAATTTATTGGCTACCTTTCCATCTTCTTTCAAAGCTGTTCAGCTTCAGCAAACAAATTTTCAAAAGTCATTTTTTCACTGAGAGAATGGTGTCGGCTCCTTGTTAGAATTCTGATTACACAGTACATCCTTTAAAGTAAATATCAGAAGTAGATACAGTTGCCAAAATCTCTCTCATTTAATTTGACTGAGGTATTATTTTTAAAAAATACTAATTCCACCTCCTCAGATCTCTTTGACATTCAGAGAACTACCGTATAACTGGTCAAGTGGTCGGATGAATGCTTTGAGTGGCAACCTCATCAAAAGAATATAATCAGGAAAATCATCGCTGACTCTTCCCCTTCAGGATGTTCTGTAAAGCATGGAAAGGATGTGGAAAGTGAATCATATGCCCAGACTTTCTGGATGGCGATGAGGACCCTTGTTCATTGTTGACCTCCATCAGGCATGTAATAGCCTATTTAGCTCCCAAAAGTTAAATAAACTATTATGTATTCCCAAGGGCTCAAGCGTCCTTTAAAACCAAATCTTCTCCCACTTAGAATCAAACTACACAGGATGTGTTTAAGACAATTTTCTCTATACTGCTTCCCTCCTATGAAGGCAGCCCCCACGAGGAAAATGTGGTTTGCGCATACACTGCATTCAACCGTCATGTCTCCTGTGAGCTGTGGCATCCTCCAGGTCAGGTTCTTTTAGGGGTTAGGCTATGTGCGTTAAAAACTGGGGCTCAGGAAGTCGCAGACCACAGAGCCTCTACTTCAAGATTCCAGACATCTAACTGCCACCAGTTAAAAATCTCTCCCTATCCTCAGTTAGTGTAACTTTGGGGAATTAACAGGTCTATAAAAGCACCAAAAAAGTAAGCTATCACGTGCAATATTGTTGCAACTTTGGACTGACCTTTATAATAGAAGAAGCAGATCATGTGCGGTGGTAAGACTTGGAAGTTAAAAAAAAAAAAAAAAGTGAAGGAAATCTGTAAGGAAGGAGGACAGCATAAACTTCAATTGTTGGACAAGTCTGCAGGAGATAAGCTCTCAAAATGCCTTCCCCTGCAGGGCAGCTCTCCCTCTATATCACCGATGTTGATTCGAAGACAGCTATTTTTTTTTTTTTTTTTTTTTTAAACTCAGGAGTCTACTTCTTTCAGGCTCTTTGAAATCTTGGAGATAGTGCTGTCAGCAGTAGATGAGATGAAGATTTACAGCTGGTGTCAGCAGCATATTAATGCCTTTGTGGTCTGTCGTGTCTTATGAGTTTCCAGAGTGGTTCCACATAAATTTTGACTTAAGACATGTTAGAATGGAGTAGTCTTCGGGGATACTGGAGATAAGTCCCTGAAGTGAGATGGAGAAGGAGGGCAACAGGCAAAACATAGGGTTCCACAGTACTAATTACAGCCTCTTAGTGGTTAAGATCCAATAGCAGCTTAATCTACCAGAGTGCGCGGTCCACAGTGTCACCTAAAGCAAAGTTTCTCACAGCAGCACACTGACATTTTGGAGTAGATCATTCCTCATTGTGTGGAGTTGTCCTGTGCACTGCAGGATTTCTCCAATCATCCCTGACCTCTGCCTCTCAATGTCAGGAGCACTTACCTCCCCAGTTGTGACAATCAAAAATATCTCAACTGTCCCCTGAGTGGCAAAATCACCTCCATTTGAGAACCACTGGACTAATGAATCAGTCGTTCAGTAGTGCATCCCACTGAATTTCCCACCATTTTATCCAGCAAAAACATATGCCCTCTGTATCTATATCTACATATAGATATGCCTATCTATATCTACATATATCTCTATATCTAGACGAACTGCTTTAAACTATGTTTTAATGATTAATTTATTTAAAAAGTGTTCTACAGGGTTAAAAAAAATTCTCAGAGTATAAAAATTCTTTGTTGAATTTTCAGATGCAATTAATAGAGTTAGCCAGAGGTTTGTACAACCCTTGCTTATAGGCTCCGATTCAAAGTTTTTTGGGAGGAAGTTTCAGGGGATTTTAAATTATTTTTACAGAGTTACAGAAGAGTAATTAACATACTTACAGGGCAATTTTAAAAGGACTTCTGTGTCCTTCTTTCATTTAAACCTCACAATTACCCTAAGCATTGTTTTGAATTTGTATAAGAAAGTCTAAGTGACTTATCTAAGAGCATATAAAAGAATCAAAGCCAGAAATCAAACTCATGTCCTTTGACTTTAAAACCAGGCATGTTCCAGCAGAGTACTTGGCAATTAGTCTAATGAAAGTTGAGGCAGCCAGCAACATTTATCAGAGGAAGAGGGGATTGATGTCTCTGAATTCATATGCCAGGTTGGGTTGGTTTGCTGGTTTATTTTAGTTGTGGTAAAAAAAAAAAAAAAAAAAAAATCATAGAACATAAAATATACCATCTTAGCCATTTTTAAGTGCAGAGTACAGTAGACTTAATATATACACATTGTTGTACAAGAGCTCTCCAGGGGTTTTTCATCTTGCTAAACAGGAACTCTCTATCCACTGACTGACAACTTTCCTTAGTCCCCCTCCCCTGCTCCTGGCAACTACAATTCTATTTTCTAAGAGTTTGATGCCTTTAGATACCTCTTAGAAATGGAATCATAAAGTATTTGTCCATTTGTGACTGGCTTATTTCACTTCACATAAGGTCCTCAAATTTGCTCCATGATGTAGCAAATGGCAGGATTTTCCTCCTTCTCATGGATGAATAATATCCCACTGTACACATACATATACACCCCATCTATCCATTGATAAACATGTGGGAGGGGTTTCCACATATCTTAGCTATCATGTTTGCTGCTGCAATGGACATGGGGGTGCAAATATCTCTATAAGATCTGGTTTTCAATTATTTTAGATATATATCCTGAACTGGAACTGCTGAAACATATGATAATTTATACATACACACACACACACACATATATGTATATGTAATATATATATATTTTTTTTTTTTTGAGGAAACTCCATACTATCTTCCATAAAAGCTGTATCATTTTGCACAAAGCCTACAATTTCTACAACCTAGCCAACACTTTGTTATTTTCTGATTTTTTGATAGTGGCCATCTATTTTCTGTTTTTTGATAGTGTAGTCATATCTTATTATGGTTTTGATTTGCATTTCCCTGGTGATTAGCAATGCTGAGCATTTTTTCATGTGCTTGTTGGCCATTTCCAGCTCAGGTCCTAATTCCGGGGTCCTGGGATCAGTCCCCAAGTCGGGATTCCTGCTCCCTGGAAAGCCTGTTTCTCCCTCTTCTTCTGCCTCTCCCCCTTCTTATGCACACTCTCTCTCATGAGTAAATAAAATCTTTAAAAATATATACTGTAGAGATTAATGCAGTATCAGATATATGGCTTGCAAATATTTTCTCCCATTATGTAGTTTGCCTTTCCACTCTTTTGATTGTTTCATATGCTGCAGAAAAGTTTTTAAGTTTGATGCAGTCTCATTTGTCTACTATGTTTGTCTGTGCTTTTGTTGTCATATCTAAGAGCTCATTGCCAAATCCAATGTCGTGAAGATTTTTCCTGTTTTCTTCTATGAATTTTATATTTTTTTAGGTTTTACATTTAGGTCTTTATTTCATTTTGAGTTAATTTTTATATATGGTTTAAGATAAAGATCCAACTTCATGCTTTTGCATGTTAATATCCAGTTTTCTTAATGCCATTTGTTAAAGGATAATTCTTTCCCCATAGTGTACCCTTGGCCTCCTTGCCAAAGGTCATTTGACCATATATATGAACGTTTATTTCTGGGCTGTCTGTTCTGTCTTCAAACCAATACCATACTGTTTAGATTCGCTAGCTTTTTAATATGTTTCAAAATCAGCATTGATGTTCTTTCTCAAGATTAGCTATTTAGGGTCTTTTCAGATTCCATATGAATTTTAGGATTTTTTTTTTCTATTTCTAAAATATTGTCATTAAGATTTTGATAAGAAGGATTTCATTGAATCTGCAGATCACCTTGAGCAGTATGCACATTTTAATAATGTTAAGCTTTCCAATCCATGGATCTGAGATATATTTTATTTGTATTTTCAATATCTTACAGAAATGCTTGGTAGTTTTCAGTCTGGAAGATTTTTGAATCCCTAGATAAGCTTATTTCTAAATATTTTACTCTTTTTGGTGCGATTATAAAGTGAATTGTTTTCTTAATTTCCCTTTTGCATTGTTCATTTTTAGTATACAAGAACACAAATGATACTGTGGGTTGATTTTGTATCCTGCAACTTTGCTAAATTTATTAGTTCTAGAAGTGTTTTAGTGGAATCTCTGGGGTTTTCTATAGAAGTCATATAGCAGAGATAATTTTATTTCTTCTTTTTCAATTTGGATGCCTTTTATTTCTTCTTCTTGCCAGGACTTTCAGTGCCACGTCGAGTAGAGAGAAAAGAGTGTGCATCCGTGCCTTGTTCCTGAGGTTAGAGGGAAAGCTTGCAGTTTTTCACCATTGAGTATAATTAGCTGTGGGCTTCTCATGGATGGCCTTTATTTTCCTGAGGTCATTTTCTTCTACTTCTAGTTTCTTCAGTGTTTTATTATGGAAATGTGTTGAATGTTGTCAAGGGCTCTTTCTATATTAATTGAAATACAGGGGCACCTGGGTGGCTCAGTCCCCAAGCATCTGCCTTCAGCTCAGGCCATGATCCCGGGGTCCTGGGATGGAGCCACATCACGCTCCCTACTTGGCGAGCCTGCTTCTCCCTCTCCCTCTGCCTACTGCTGCCCTTGCTGTGCTCTCTCTCTGTCCAATAAATAAATAAATAAAATCTTTTACAAAAAATACAGGTCCTATGGTTTTTCTCTTTATTCTGTTAATATGGTGTATCACATTGATTGATTTTCATGTGTTGAAGTAGTTTGCATTCCAGAGATAAATCCTCTGTGGTTATGGTGTATGACCCTCTAAAAGTGCTATTGAGTTCAGTTTGATAGTATTTGTCGAGGATTTTAACATCAATACTCATCAGGGACACTGGTCTGTAGTTTTCTTTCCTTGTAGTATATTTGTCCAATTTTGGTAGCAGGGTGATGCTGGCCTCACAGAATGAATTTGAAAGTATTCTCTCCTTTTCAATTTTTTGGAAGAGTTGGAAAAAGATTAATGTTAATTCTTCCTTAAATATTTGGTAGAATTCTCCAGTGAAGCCATCTGGTCTTGGATTTTCTTTGTCGGGAGCTTTTTGATTATGGATTCAATCTTCTTACTCATTATGTATCTGTTCAGATTATTTATTTCTTCTTGATTCAGTCTTGGTAGATTGTCTGTTTCTAAAATTTACCCTTTTTTACCCAGGTATTTCAATTTGTTGGCATATAAATGTTCATAGTAGTCTCATGATCCATTTTATTTCTATGGCACAAATCTTAATGTATTCCCTTGTATTTCTGATTTTATTTACTTGAATCTTTTTTTTTTCCCTGAGTCTAGCTAAGGGGTTTGTCAATTTTCTTAGTCTACCAAAAAAAAAAAAAGAAAGAAAGAAAGAAAGAAAAGAGAAAAGAAAAAAAAAAAAAGAACTCTTCATTGATTTTTTTCTACTATTTTTCTACTTTCTATCTCATTTATTTCTGCTCTGCTCTAATAGTTATTATTTTATTCCTTCTATTAACTTTGGGTTTAGTTTGCCCTTTTCCTAGCTCCTTAAGGAAAGTTAGGTTACTTTTTAATTCTTTTTTAATGTAGGAACTTAACACTATCAACTTTGCTCTTAATACTCTTTGGGCTATAGCATATAAGTTTTGGTATGCTATATTTTTGTTTTCATCTGTCTCAAGGTACTTTTTTTTTAAGTTCCCATGTGATTTCTTTTTTAACCTATTGCTTGTTCAAGAGTGTGTTTTTTAATTTCCACATATTTGTGAATTTACCAGTTTTTCTTTAGCTATTGATTTCTAGTTTCATTCCACAGGTCAGAAAATATACTTGGTATGATGTCAGTCTTCTTAAATTTTCTTGTTTTGTGGCGTAATATGTGATCTACCCAGAGGAATGTTCCATGTGCACTTGAGAAGAATGCATATTTGACTGTTGGACTGGGTGTTGTAACTGTGTGAGGTCTATCAGTTTTTGACTTAAAGTCTCTTGTGTTTAAGAGAAGTATGGCCATCCCTACTGTCTTCTGGTTACCATTCACATGAAACCTTTTATTATCTTTTCATTTTTGGCTTGTGTATGTCCCTGTATCTAGAGTCTTTTGTAAACAACATAGAGATGTTACTCACCCTTGCTGGATTTGCCGGCAGAGTTTAATCCATTTATATTCAAAGTAAATATTGATAGGGAAGGACTTATTATTGCCATTTGTTTCTGACCTCTGTATGTCTTGCAGTTATTTTGTCCTTATTTTCCTCTCTTACTGCTGTCCTCTCTATGTTCGTGTGTGTGTGTGTGTGTGTGTGTGTGTGTGTGTCAGCATGCTTTGATTCAGTCCCATTTTTTGGTATGCATTTTCTATAAGTATATTCTTTATGGTTACCATTGGGGATTTCATGAAACATCTTATAGTTACAAATACATATTTCTAACTGATAAAAACTTCACTTCAATCTAATACAAACACGTTATATCTTTACATCTCCACCCAGTTTTTGTTATTGACATCACAAATTAAATACTTTACATTTTATAGCAATCTACATAGTTTCATAGTTATTTTTACACTTTTATCTTTTATATTCTGTATCTGAACTAAAAGTGATTTATACATTATTATAGTATTACATGACTTTGTATTTGTCTCTATACTTACTTTTAGCAAAGAACTTCATATTTTTGTATGTTTTTATGTTACTTTATAGTGTCCTGTTTGAACTTGAAGGATTCTCTTTGTAATTCTTTTGAGGTAGAGGGGTGATAAACTCTATTAGGTTTTAATATTTGGGAAAGTCCATATTTCTCCTTATTTTTGAATACCAGTTTTACTGGATATAGTGTTCTTGGTAAACTGTTCTTTTCTTTTAGCACTTTGAATATAATATCCCATTCTCTTCTGGTCTGTAATGCTTTTGCTAAGAAACCCACTGACAATTTTTTATGAAAACTCCTTTGTACATGGAGATACTTTCCCTTGCTTCTTTCAAGATTCTCTCTGACTTTTGATAGTGAGATTAAATTATAGTGTTTTTCTGGGGAGGGGGCAGTTCTGTAAACTTCTTTATTTGTAATATTTTTAAATAAAATTTTATATATTATGTGTAATTCATGATGATGTGAAATATATACACATAATGATTGCTACAGTCAAGCTAACATACTATCTCCTGACATAGTTAACTTTGTGTGTGTATGAGGAAGAACCTGAAAGCTACTCTCTTAGAATATTTTCAGTATCCAATACAGTATTATTAATGATAATCATCATGCCAGTGCTTTAGATTTCTAGTGTTCTTATGATCCTTTGTATTTCTATTATATCATTTGTAATATCTCCTCTTGCATTTGTTTTTATTCATTTAAGTCATTGCTTTTTTTCTTAGTCTAGTTAAATGTTTGTCAATTTTTTTAACCCTTTCAAAATGCCAACTCTTAGTTTCACTTATCTTTTCTGCTATTTTCCTAGTCTCTAATTTATTTCTTTTCTGGTCTTTATTATCTCTTTCCTTTTTCTACCTTTGGGCTTAATGTATTCTTGTTTTCTAATTCCCTGAGGTAAAAAGTTAGGTTGCTAATTTGAGATCTTTCTTTTTTCTTACTCTAGGTATTTATCACTACAAAATTCTCTCTTAAACTTGCTTTTGCTGTATCTCATAAGTTTTATATGTTGTTTTTCCATTTTCATTTGTCTTAAGATGTTTTTGATTTCCTTGTAATTTCTTCTTTGGCCAACTGGATACTTAGGAATCTGGTAATCTCTACTTACTTACAAATTTTCTTCCCATTAATGATTTTTAATTTCATGTCTTTCAAGTCAGACAATAAATTTAATATGATTTCAATCTTCTTAAATTTGCAAACATTTATTTTGTGGCCTAATATTCTTTTTTTATGGTTTCTATCTCTTTGTTGAACTTCTCATTTTGTTTATGTATTATTTTCCTGATTTTGTTTGGTTGCCTGTATGTATTCTCTTGTAGTTCTCTGAGCTTCATTTGCATGATTATTTTGAAATCTTTGTCAGACAGTTCATAGTTCTCCATTTCTTTAGGGTTGCTTACTGGTAGTTCATTTATTCCTTTGATGGAGTCATGTCTCCTTGATTATTTGTGACCTTTGTGGCCTTGAGTTGGTGTCTGTATATTGGGGCATGCCAGGAGCCTTGTTCCATAAGATTCAGTCTGGGGCCAAAGGTGGTGCTGGGGTAGGCTGTCACCAGGGGAATGGTAGCCAGCCAAGCAAGTGGTAGCAATGGTAGCAATGGTACTTAGCTGTGATAGTACCTAGCCTAGCAACGGTAGCCAGGTTGCAAGTGCTGGCCTGGATGGTTACTTTTCTTCATTCTATTTTTATTTTCCTCTGACTCAATCATTCTAAATGATTTGTCTTTGAGTTTACTGATTCTTTCTTCCACTTGATCATGTCTGATATTGAACCTCTCTGGTAAATTTTTTTATTTAGTTCTTCTATTCTTCAACTCCAGAATGTTTGCTTCTTTTCTATACTTCCTATTTTCTATACTTCCTATATGTTAGTTTTGTTGGTATGTCCATTTTGCTCATGTACCTTTTTCCAGATTTTGTTTAATTGTCTGTGTTCTCTCATAGTACATTGAGATTTCCAAGGTGGTATTTTGAATTCTTTATCAATTAATTCATTGATCTTCCTTTCTTTCTTTAAGCTCAGTTTCTAGAGAGATTTATTTTGCTCCTTTTATTGGGCCATGTTTCTTGTTCTTTGTGTGCCTTGTTACTTATTTGCAATGATTTGTGCATTTGAAAAAAATAGCCACCTCTCCCAATATGGCATCATACTAGGGAACAACTTCACCAATCATCTGGCTGGAGATTCCTGGAGCCCTTCAAGTCATATTTTATGAGGAATATGGGGTGATGTCTTTCAGGGCTTACATCTCTCTATTTAAGAGGTTGCTGTTAACTTTTCAGAAGTTTATAATCTCTTGTTGATTCTAGGATCTGTCCATGGTTCTAAAGATTCTCTGGGGCTTCAAGGAGCCAATGAGCTCTCTTTTATCCTCTCTGACCCCCAAGCATCCAAAGTATGCCAGTCCCATCAGCGCTCTAAGTCAAGTGAAACAGAAACCAATTCTTCAAGAAGTCCCTTAAAAGCTGAACGTTGGATATACACATTCCAGTCTTCTCTTTCCCTCCTGAGGTAGAAGCCACAAACTGGGCAATTTTTCTTAATCCCCTTGAACTGTACTAGTTTCTGTCTGAAGTGGTTGGAGGTACTCTGGTGCTGCAACAAGCTAATGAGCTCTTTTGTTTTTATCTGCCCTATGTATCCAAAGTATACTGGTCCCCTGTCAATGTTCTCAAGTCAGGTGAGCAGAAACTTGTCCCTTCTGCAACCCCTCAAAAGTCAGAATGCTGGATAATGTTACATTCTTCTCTTTCTCTCTCAAGGAATAAGCTGTAAATTGTTTTTTTGTTTTTTTTTTCTCCTGACTGCAGTAAGCTGTGCCAGCTTGGGGTAAGGGTTGATGTAGTTAAATCAAAATGTTTTTTCTTATCAGTTTCAATGCAACTATTCTTGTCTTTGAGCCTGCTTGAAGTACTGAGATTTCTTAGCTAGTTTCTGGAATTCTAATAAGAGCTTTTTTGGACCATATATTGTTGTCAAGTCAATATCTCCATGGGGGAATGACATCTGGGGCTTCCTTTTCCTCCACCTTGCAGATGTTACTCCCCAGGCTTGCTGGTTTTTCAAAAGAGCATATTATTTTATTTAAAAGAATAACTTAATTTTTAATTTTTTTGTCTTAAAAGATGGATGTGATTTCACATGGTATATACTCCCTGGTCTCAGAACATATAATTCTGTTTCTTTTACCTTCTATCCAGAAGGAAATTAGATCAACTCTTTTTCAGATATAAAGATATGATTGATCAACAGAAATCTCATTTAATGGACTCACCTCACCTAGAATAGAACAAATGTGGAAATGAAAAGAGGATTAAAGTCCTATTCTAAATAATTACAGAAGGCTCCAGTTACTATGAATTCAATCAAAATCCACTTTAGCTTTTGTGTACCCTAAGAGAACAGGAAAAAGAGGTTTGAGCACTTGCTTTGCGACTTACTGTGTGATCTTACACAAGTTATTTCACCTTTCCTAATCTCCATTTCCTCATCTATAAAATGAAGATAATGACAGCATCTGACTCAAAAGTTTACTGTGGAGATTAACTATGCTAATGACCAGGAAGTAATAAATGTTTAAAAATATTTTCTATAACTATTAACTATGCTAGGTAAATATTATTAACTTCATTACCAGATTCCCCCACTTATGCCACCATGATGGGAATAATTTCTACTAGAACAATTCTCCTCCTTTCTACTAACTTGCATGATCACGTGTGTCCTATCTCAGGCTTATGTTAATTACCACACTTACTCAAATGACTCTCCAGGTAATTCTGCTCACTATAACCTTTACCTCGGAAAAATTTTCTGTTTGTTTCAATATTAAAATATGTCTTATTCCAAAAGTACGAGTAACACTCTATCTCTTTTAATATCCATTTAAATTGTCTTTGCTAGCATTGCTAAAAAAAAAAAAAATCTTCTGTTTTTTCCTAAATAAACTAAATGAAAAGAAATGGATTCTGAATTATATAACCTCTGTATATAAGCCATAGGAAAGTAAAGCAAGGAAGTTAGCTATCATTAAGTTAACTTAATCAATGAAGACAGTGAAACCGGATCATATTCAAAAGAGCATTTTCTCTGAAGCTGAATAATCTAGCCTATTTAAATTGATTAAATTATCTGGAGATCTTGCCTGTTCTTCCTTTTAGTGCCAGGTAGAAGCAAATACATTGAGTTTCTTGGAAAAATAATGTATTTCTTATATTATATAACATGTATTATCTTACCACTGAATAAAAAATTACCCCTGAATTTAGCAGCTTTAAATGACAAATATTCATCTCACAGTTTCCGTTGTTCAGGAGTTCAGGCACAGCTTAGCTGGGTCCTCTATCAAAGGATATTTTACAAGGCTATAATGCAGGTGTCGACTGAGCTGCAGTCATCTCAAGTCTGGATGGGTGGTAGGACATATTCTTGACTTCCCTGATGAGACTGTCAGCAGGTCTCAACTCTTCACTAGCTGCTGACCAGAGATGCCAACTCCTTGCCATGCCAACTTCTCCATAGGGAAGCTCAGAATGCAGCAGCTGGCTTCCCTTTGGAGCCAGCAAAAGAAGAACAGAGGGTGCTTCCGCTGGAAACCAAAGACGTTTTGCAACTTCTTCTTGGAAGTGACATCCCATTGTTTTTGCAACATGCTTTTCACTGGAAAAAAGTAGTAAGATCCACACAAGGGTAGGGAAGTACCCAAGGGTGTTTATACCAGGAGGCAAGATCACTGGGGACCTTTTAGGAGGCTCTCACACATAGATCAATAGGAAATGAGCAGGAAAGAACAACTGAAAATACTGGGTAAGTAAGGTAAATTAGGTTCTTTGCTTTCTGGATCTTTTACTCCAAATGCTGGTCAGATAGTAAGAGAATATAAATTGTTTTCAAGTGAAGAGTTTCCACGGCCTTTTATGATGCCAAGTTTAGAAGTGCAGGATTTTAAGAGGGATTCTTCAAGAGGAATATCTCAGCACCAGCCAAGGCTAATGAGCGAACACCATGATACTATTTCTAGAAGTGTCACCTTTCTGGTGATCTTTTTCTTTAAAATCCCCCTGGAGGTCTGCATTTATGTCCTTTGACTAGGAAATGTACAGTAGCTCACTGCAGAAAGATGGAGTCCCGCAGGAGGAAAACTTCTACAAGATATTATTTATTCTCTTCCTCCCTACTTATTCTAAAAGGAAGGGAAATTGAAATAGAGGAAGCTTTTGAACACAGCATGAATGCAGAGCTTGTAACTGTCGTGTTACTTTTAGTTGAAACTTAAGCCTCTCTTATTCTTCCAGTAGACCCTTTGAAACTGCTGCTGTCAATGCAGAGGAGACCACGTTGTTTCAGAGTGACTACTTTTCAAGCAAACACCGCATCTAAGTTAATTAAAATGTCTATGTTGTTTTCCTTCTTGAGCCTTAACAGCTTTGAGGAAAAAGCAGACAATTCAACTGCCAGGGGGAAAAAAGTAAAGTCAAACAAATTGACAAAAAAATCATGGGCTGAATGTAATCATCACCACATCCGTCAAACTGTACATTTCTTTTACTGGGCCATTGTTTTCAACTTGCTCCTTCTTATACCATGCTGATGACCAACTGTCCTATTTACCTCGGGTCTTAATGACCATGTCATTATCAATTACAATGCTTTGGGGCTCACTTCCCTTCTATGAGGCCACAGGGTGGCTGCTGCGAGCTTTGTTAGGTCTGGAAGTGAGATGAGTGAGCCCTACCAGTCTAGCCCCATGCACAGGCAGAGCAGAGGGTCACATGCTTTGATAGAAGCAAAGCAACCTATTAAAACATTTAAATTCATAGTGTTTAAAATGTTAAATTGATATATTCAGGGCTCCTCCTTGCTGTCTGTTGGTCTCCTACTTTGCTAACACTGTAGAGAGAGATTAACTCATGTAGATACAGGTAATTTGATGTAAATTCACTAACCAGGTTGCTTTTCTTTGGCATTGTGAAGACAAGAAATCAAAAGATCACAGACCATTTATAGAGACAGTACCTTCAATCCTAGTTCTCTCTCCTCTCCCTTTACCTCCCCTCAGGACAATCAAGTAAGAATCTATTAGAAATGATAACCTGGTAACACAGCAATCCTGGGTGGTTCAAACCTCTGGTAGAAGCTGAACTATTCTCACTTGTGATGATTAGTCTTATGTGTCAACCTGGCTAGGCTACAGTAGTCAGTTACTTAATCAAACACTAATCTAGGTATTTTGCTGATGTAATTAACATCTGCATCAATTACCTGTACATAAAGGAGATAAGACTCTATTCTCCGGGTGGGCCTCATCCAGTCAGTGGAAAAGATACAAAAGCAAAAACTAACATTTCCCAGAAAAGAAATTCTGCCTCAACATTGCAACACAGGGCATCTGGGTGGCTCAGTCAGTTAAGTGGCTGCCTTCAGCTCAGGTCATGTATCCAGGGTCCAGGGATCAAGTCCCCCATCGGGCTCCTTGCTCTGTGGAGAACCTGCTTCTCCCTCCCTCTGCCTGCCACTCTATTTGTGCTATCTTAGTCAAATAAATAAATAAAATATTAAAAAAAAAAAGATTGCAGCACAAAGGCATGAGATTATATGTATGTGTGTATGTGTGTGTATATATATGTACATATATATATATGTATATATTTGGAAGTCATCTTAGAAATCTTTCTTCTTTTTCATTCCCTTGTCCAATCCAATCAGCTCTACTTCATATATATTTCTGAAGTGAGTGTAAGAGGAAAGTAGAAAGATACAAAAGAGTTTGAGTCTATAAGATTTGGTCACCAATCAAATGTGTTACATGAGGGAAGAGAAACACAGGATGACTCCTGAGTTCTTCTATTAGATAACTGAGTTTGCAACAAAGTCCCTGATTGAGACAAAAAATACAGAGGAAATACGTTTTTTCAGAGAAGATGGGTTTAATTCCAAAATTCTGATTTTGAGATATCTGTGAGACTACCAGGAGAAAATGTACAAGACTTGCTAGGCTGAGGAGCTTAGCACTCAGAGCACCTTGGTCAGGAATAGAGAGATATGAGAGCCTCTCAGCCTACACACACTCACCCGGGAAATTCAAGAGGCAAAAAATGGTGATGCTAGGAAACAAGGAAACATGGTGTCAAGATGATCAGAAGACATAAAGGAAATCAAGAAGAAGTTCAGATGACCTAGAAAGTACTTCATTTTCTTCTTTTCTTTCTTCCCACAGAAAGGCCCAATGCAAAAAAGAAGAAACAGATAAAGATTTTTAAAGTGTCCAATAGTATCAAAAACTAGGAAGTTATTTGGTGACCTGACCAAGAGCAATTTCAACAAAACAGAAGCCAGAAGGCAGCAGCCTGAGCAATCGATGAGATGTGGGAAGCAGGAGAAAGTGATTATACCCCTGAAGGGAAGAAAAGAAATGGAATGGTAGCTGGAAGATAATGAATGTTGAAAGAGGAATGCATTTTTTAACTATGCCAGAGCCTAAAGCATTCAAATGAAGGGATATTTTTGTGTTGTTTGTTTTAACTAAGGGAGAGTCACTCTAGAATACATTTGCATGCTGAAGAAAAAGAAAAATAGAAAAGGTGTTCTTAATTTGAGAAATGCCTAGATGGTCTGAAGAGACTCCATAAATCCCAGAAATTATAGACAAAGACTGTGTATATACTATTCTCTGCAAGTTAGTTTTTCTGTGAACCCAGCTTTCAGGGTCTCTTGAAAACACACACATTTAAAAAAATTGGTTGAATGAACAGATGAATCAAACAATCATGGGGAGCTGTGATCCCAAAAATGGTTAAAAGAACCCTTAGAGATAAAATCAAGAGAAAAACTAAGAAGTATTTTATAGCAAGTAAAATAATATTTACATTTAAAAACAGAAGTTTGAAAGACCCCAAAGTGGTATGGCAGACAATTTCCAGCCGTGAGAAGTCTAAGCTATAGGGGGGTGTGGCCAAAGCAAATCTGGTGTTCTGGTTTATTTCTCAGTGCCTAAAGTACCAGACAAATTATACATGCCTTGAAGACAGTCTCTTAGTTTTTAACAAACAGAACCTTATTGATATTATCGATTTTTAACCTTTTCTCTCTCTTTTTACATAGGACTTTGTATCCCAACCAAAAGTCTTTTGTTAAATAAACATTAAATTTTCTTGCCCCAGGAATGGTTTGAGAGAGGGCAGTCCATCTTAGCTCAGTGTTAGGTCTCAGTCTCTGAGAAGGTCATGAATAGAAGAGATGAGCTGCACTTACTTTGCAAGAAATCCTCACAAGTATTTCTTTTAAGGAGAGTCTGGAGAAACAGCTGAGGAGATACTCAAATGGGAGGTGCTCCATCTTGGAAGGTTAACATCAAAGCAGGTGCTACACCAAACAAACCACAAATACTTAAACTGTAAAACGAAAGGAAAGAAAAAATATATTCTAAATCTGTATTAAAAGTAATGCCATGTAGCTGTATAAAACTCTAGTGAGGGTTGCGGAATGAATCTTTAATGGTATCATTTATGCTTGTCCCAATGCACTATGTTCACAGTGAGAACTGCCTACAAATCTTGATGTACCATTTTATTGCACAGAAAACTGCCCACCATCTCACAGAACAGCAATTGTAAATTAGAAATATATTCTGTTTGGTTTGAGCCAACAACACATTTGGAAATTTA
The DNA here is from genome assembly GCF_010015895.1 of Lontra canadensis. Classification (NCBI taxonomy): domain Eukaryota; kingdom Metazoa; phylum Chordata; class Mammalia; order Carnivora; family Mustelidae; genus Lontra; species Lontra canadensis. The sequence goes on from NW_022631045.1 coordinate 3,391,394, forward strand.
TTAAGTTACATAAAAGTACACAAAAGCATTTCTGAGACAGTTGTAGCTTTTCTTCTGGTGTTGGGATTCCAAGAAGGGGAGTCCAGGCTGCTTCATCAGTAGCGTGGCTCTACCTGAGTGTGGTCCCTCACCTCCTGGTAATGATCCAGCTGGTAATGATCCCTACATTCCCCCAGCCCCACCCTGGAGCCTAGCAGAGATTACTCAATGACCATGAAGGTTTCTGAATCCTGAGAAAAAGTAACTTACACAGCATGAGGTGTCTCCCATGATACTTGGTTACATTTTGAGTAAACAAGACCTTATTATAGGTATTAAATATATTTCATGGCAATTTCAGATACTGGAAACTGCTGAATCCAAGTTTTCAAGACTAAAAAAATATATATAAAAACTCACTATATTTTAGGTGGTTTTCTTTCTTTCTTTTTTTTTTTTTTAATCCTGTTTTATCAAAGTGTTAAAGGTCTTGGGCTTTTTAAAAAAAAAATTAGTAAAACAAGACATTCCTCTTTCCCTAGCTCCATTTTGTTGGGACTGCTGTTTAGGCCCAAATTAAATATTGATAATAATTTTAAAGAATGAATTTAACTTTCATTTAGTCTTTGAATATTCTTTGGGTTAATATTGTTTCATGTCAAAATCAAATGCCAAATTTAGAAATCCAATTTCCAGATTTATGTTGATCATATGACCCAGGTTTCCAAAAGACAGCAATACGTAGACAGGAATGATAATTATATTTTGCTTTTACAAAGTTAAATCTAAATTCCATATGAAAGATGTATCTAGATCTAAATAGACTGAAGATCTCACATTCTTTTCATAGAAAATAGTTTCAAATACATAGAAAGTTCAAGAGAACAGAAAAATTCTTAGCAATGAAGAGAATGATTTAAAGGTAGGACTGGACATAGAAAGATTAAATTTTAACAGATATTTACAGTGCTCTGAAAAAATTCTGTGTATACATAGCCTGTACTAACTGGAAAGCTCATGAGGAAATGATACAGAAAACATAAGCTGACTGTTAACAAAAAATATATATATACTAATAATTCTTTATTCTATGTAGATAAAATAGGTATCCACGCTAATTGCAAATAATACAGCCAAAATATGCTTGGCTATTAAAGTGACCTTACTGAAACAAAGAATTATTCATCAAATAACATCTTAGGAGGAAATTGCTTATAATCATCGAATGGAACATATCTGTATATTATACAATATAGCATAGGTAACATTAAAACATTCTTAAAGTCTTGAGAACTCTTAAGATTTCCACTACCAGAAGTCTAGTGAAGATATTTGAACAAAATTACAGATATGTTTCAGATATCACACACACACAAAGCAGGTTTTATTTGTTTGCAACAGGTTACAAACACTCTTGTCCTATTATACTGATTTCTCTTTTGAAGGGTAATCCGTCTTCAAAATATAGGATTTTTGACTACCAAACATTTACTCATCATTGTCTATTCTTTCAGAATTACTCTGGTCACTCAGTCTCTTATGCAGAAGGACAAAGAATATTTATTTCTGAGCAATTTTATTGTAAGTTGAGAAATTATTTAAGAATGGAAAAGACAGGAAATCTCTTTTCCAGGGATTGAAAAACAGGAAGTAAAAATGGAAAACCAACTGAAAAAGGTTATAAGATGGCGTTAGCTGACAAACAAAATTCCTATTACTTTAAGTGAATGTGTTTTAAAATACCCAAATCCTTAAAAGTTACATACTTTATTTTGGATAAAAATTCCGGAATAGACAGACTTGATTTTTTTTCTACAAATAAAACCCCATTTACCATTATTTTAAGAAAAATTATGGAATTTCTTTCTCCTGCTTCTACTTGACAAAATGTCTCATATATCTAAATGAATTGTTGAATTAGATAATCTACTTCCCAAAGGTTTCAATTAACTTTCCTACACAAAATAATCAAAGGATCATTGATTTTCCGATAATGCTGAAGAATCATCTTTTAGATTAAAAAGTTAAAATAAATTCCTGCTTTACAATGTAGTACATGTCTTCTGTAATAGACAATCTCTAAGATGGCCTCATTGATTCTTCCAAGCTCTGGAACAGCACCCTTTTCCTTTGTATGTAGACTGCACCTAGTGACTCCCTTCTAATACACAGAATATAGCAAAAGTGATAGGAGACATTTCTGCAATTAGATTTCACAAGGGCTGTGGCTTCTGCCTTGTTTGCTCCCCCAACCACCGCCCCCCATCTTGCTGTCTTGCTCCGAGGCAAGCCAGCTGCCATGAAACCACCTTATGGAGAGGCCCACATGGCAAGGAACTGGCCATCAGCTAGTGATGTCCTAGGCATGTCCGTAATCACTGAGTAAACATGGCAGCAGATCTTTCCCCAAATGGGCCTTGAGATGACTACAGCCTGGTCATCACCTATGAGAGAACCTGAACCATAGACACCTACATGCCCCTAGATTCTTGACCCATAGAAACCTTGACATAATAAACCTTTGTCACAGGGGCACCTGGGTGGCTCAGTCATTAAGTGTCTGCCTTAGGCTCAGGTCATGATCCCAGTGTCCTGGAATCGAGCGCCATACCGGGCTCCCTGTTCAATGGGAAGTGTGCTTCTCCCTCTCCCACTCCTCCTGCTTGTGTTCCCTCTCTTGCTGTGTCTCTCTGTGTCAAATAAACAAATAAAATATTTTTTTTAAATTTATATAAAAAAATAAACCTTTGTCATTTTAAGCCACTAAGTTTTGGAGTCATTTGTTATGCAGCAATATGTACCTAATACACCATCTAAAATTGAACCCAATTCGGTCTCATACCTAGGAAGTGTTGGTATCTGGAAGAAATTCTATTCCTCAGTGGAAACATTCTTACAAAATATTTGTGTACCAGTGGTACCAGGATGAAGTCATAATCAAAGATATTCTTAAGAAAAAAAATATGCAAAGGGTCTTTTTTTTTACAAATTATTTTGACAATTGTTAACATAATTTTGTAATAATTTTAATTTTACCTTTTTAACCACTCAGACCTTTTTCATAATTAAGTGATATTTTAATATTACATGGGAGATTTTGAAGGAAAAATGATACTGATGTCTTAAATCATCGAGAAATAAATTTCTAGGAAATATAAAGAAATTCATGTCATCCAAATCATCCACTATTGATTCCCCTTTTGGAATCTCCTCCCTCAAAAGACGTTTCCACATAGCTCCAAATCAGGCCTCTTCATCAATTTTTCCTCCTCTCTATTAGAGATTTAACAGGAAATGAAAAAGGAGAACAATCAAATCAGGGGGATAACAGGGCTGCCAGACCTAACAGTCAAAGGGCTCCATAGTCTCAGTACCACATACCACCCCTGAGCTTGCTATGTTACAGGTGCCTCCAATGATTGTTTTTACATATTCAGTTCTCTTTCTTATACAAGTTTGTGGTTAAAATATTCCCATTGTAAATAAGCAACGGCAGATGTGTTTTAATTCATATGTCAGGTATCATTATTGGTATCATCTGTGTTAATAAGTCTAGAGGTCAGCAACAAAGAAAGTTGAGATCTTATTACCAACCACGGCCATTTTCCTGGGAAGGGACGATGGGCTTGAGTAACACATTGTCATCTATTTGTTAACTCTACTGTGTGCTGACCACCCTAAAATTTTATAATGATTCAAGGGCAGGAAATTCTCCAGTCTTGTTTGATGATGTTTGGATGCCAAGTACAGGGAATAATTATAATTAATTTTTAATGGCTCAAGTTACTTCGACCTTTTCTTGTCCAAATGGATGCATTTTTTTTTACCTTCATTGAGTATATCTAATCATCTAACCCAGATACCAAAAAAAAAAAAAAAAAAAAAAAGTGTTACACTAAGAAAGGACTTCATTCATGAATCACTAATGAGAGGTCTAAGTGGGAGGGAAAAGACTTGAAACTTAAAATGTAGGCAGGTAACTATACAGCAGGATGAACCAAAGTCATCCTGTGTCAAGATAATAACTCTTTCCATTTTCACCTTGCTGTGCTTTTAATATAAGTTTAACATGAAAACCTCCAGACATAAAATAAAATAAAGTAAAAAGGGCAGTGGGCACTTTGAAATTTCCAGTATCTAACTGAAAAACCTTTGTCCTAATTAGCCATCTGCTATTATATTGCAGAGATTCGTAGGATATAATAATGACCCTTACATCTTTTTACTCCTTATACTCTAGTATCATATTGTCCCATTAGAGGGAGAGAGGCTGTTTAAGGGCTCTTCACAGCCAGATATGCTCCATCTGGAGAAGCAGCTATTAATTCTAACGTCTTTTGTATTAACACATCAAATCAAAGGAATCTGATAGATTGGAACTAATGGATCCTGCACCCCCCGCTTCCCTAGAATATGTCAATACACCCTGCATTTCCAAAATACTCTTCAAAAGCTTTTTTCAAACTTCATACTGAATATAGGAAGAAGTTTAAGAAAACTTTCTCAAAGTACACAATGCTCACAAAATTCACAGACTCCCCTCATTTTAAAGTTCAAGTTAATTAAATATCTGCTACTGCAGGGCCCAATTTTACTTTCTTCCAATATTGCAAAGCTCATAAAACTCCCTCTCACTACGATTTCCTGGATTATTCATTTATTTACTCATTTACTTTCTTTTTAGCTGAAGACTTTATGTTGACTCATAGTCTCAGTGTCTCTTCAGAGATTCAGAATAACATGGGTATTTTATAAGGAAGCTTTGGAAGTCTTCCATAATGTTTGCGATGCAACACTAATGAGAGACACAACACCATAATCCTCAAAAACACTATTCCAGCCCCACCTCCAGTCTCAAAGTTCTGAAGCTGTAGACCTACCCATCGCCACCCATGAGAGGCGTGGAACACACCATTCCATGGTGACCTTCAATCAGCAACCTCAGAGACCAAGTGCCCTTTCTTCTTTCTTAAAAGAGAGGAGAGCTTTTTCCTTCACTTTTATGCAACTGTATGGAGGTACTGATTAAGGTCAAACTCTCAGAAGTCCAAAGAAAAAGATATTTTTAAAAAAGTAACAATAATATTCAGAGACAAGGAACTGTGAAGATTATACATGTGCTGGATCTTTCTCTTGAGATGCATCTCTGGGTGAGACAGACATTTATATGATTAAAAAGAGCACTTAAAGTTCATGCAAACCCATTAGTTATAGACTTATTCAAGATATAAAAAAATTCCTCATTTTATGATAGACATAAAATCTTAAGTCCCTTAGGTATTTGTTTATAGATTATTAAGAACTCATATAGTGAGAAACTCAATATTGAAGTGTTTCAAATTACTTTTTTAAAAAATTTTATTCATTTATTTGAGAGGGAGAGAGAGCATTAGGGGGTGGGAGGGGCAGAGGGAGAAGCAGAGTCCCTACTGAGCAGGAAGCCCGATGCAGGGCTCGAACCCAGGACCCCAGGATCATGACCGAAGCTGAAGGCAGATATTCAATCCACTGAGCCACACAGGCACCCTCAAATTACTCTTGATTAAGTATCAGATATTATAAGGAATGAAACTGATCAACTTTGAACACAACATCTGAAACTAATGATGTACTGTATGTTGGCTAATTGAACTTAAATTTATAATAATAGCATTTACATGTCCATTTTCAGTTTTTAACTTATTAGGCAATTACAAACCTACTTGATCAAAATGTTGAATACTCCTTTGCTACCTTCCATCATCCTTGCCCTTCATCACCATGACAATCATCTTCTCTTGGATGTATGTGTGGATGGATGGATGGATAGACGGATGGACAGTTGGATGGATAGGTAAGTAGGTAGATGATAGATAGATAGATAGATAGATAGACAGATAGATAGATATACAGACAGGCAGGCAGATCTTTCTCCATAAATCTTTTCTTCATTTCTATACCACCAACCTAGTCCAAGAGCCATCACCTCCCACTGACCTCCTTCAGGACAGACCTTCTACTTTCTCCACAACACCCCTTCCACCCTCATCTCATAACATGCCCAACACTTTTCTGGCTCTCCATGCTCCATCCATACCTTCCTCCCTGCATTTCCACCAATTCCCCATGGTTACTCCCAATACAGAGCCTTTACAATCCTCTTCCCACTCACTATCTTTCATGCTTTTTCCAGTTTCTTTTCTCATTTAGTACCAATTCATTCTTTAACTCACCAATCCCCAGAAGTGTTTGATTGTACCCACATCAGTAAAATCTTTGCAGTTGCAGTCTAATAAAAAACTATGCACTCATACACAAAAATACACTAATTAACACACACATTATATATAGTTATAAGCATGCTATGTATGTGACAAAAATACATGAAAATAGAAAATTTAGGTCTAAGGATGAAATTAAATAATTATATTTTGTAGTACTTACTAAAGACTAAGAAACTTTCTTCTCCACTAAAAATATCATTTTGATAATATTTTTATGAGAAATGCAATTAAATGTGCAGTGATTGAAAGTCTGCTGTTTCTAAATTCTGTGTGTGTATATATATATATTTGTATATATACACACACATATATATGGTTATTTTACATATATAATATATATACAAACAGTTATTACAGCTGAAAAAAGATATAAATGCATATAGACAGTAATTGTCAGTAATTGTCCCTGGAGTCAAACGGACCAGATTAACCTGGCTTAACCACATTCTAATGGTATGATCTTCAGGAGGGTTACAAACTTCTCTGTACCACAGTTTCCTTACCTGAGAAAAGACAATAATTGTATCATCCTGCAAGAGTTTTGATGACTAAATGAGTGAACATGTAAGTCACTAAAGAATAGAACCTGGCTCAGAGGAAGTTTTTATTAACACCAGCTAACACTACTGTGTTTACAAACTCAGAGATAGGCCATAGCACTTTGTATCCTTGTGGTTTCACTTCTCTGCTCTTCTATGAATTATCACAGAACAAAAATATTTTAAATGGGATGCCAGCTCTGTGCCCTTGCCTTATAATCATTCTTATAAATTTCAGCCAAGCTGCCACTAATATAAGCATTTATACCTCCATAATTTGTTGGTAAAATGTTTTCATTAAAGTATAAGTCCAGTACCTCTTTTTCTTTAGTCAAGTGGCTCACAAAAATAATTACTTTTATATTTCATTATTAAAACAAAATCTTGCAAATATCATAAGCTCGGGCACGTTAGAAACATCTGTTCCTTCAACCAACTGCACAGCAAACCTCCCACATTGTGAATTTGTTCTAATACTTGTTTCTTCAAATATTAAACAGTATTTTCTTTGTGCCAGTATTTACTGCCAAAGGAATGTATTTTAGCTTGTATCTCACTGTTCTCTACTGTTCTCAACCGTTTTTATTATCCACGAAAACTAAGTGGCATTTTTGAATTCTGTTAATAAACAGGAAATCTCAGAGGTTTTTAAACAAGCGTCTTTATGCTTAATGAAGACACAGAGTACTGCATTAGGTATCACAAAACGTTAAGCGTAATTGAAAACATTACAGAACTCTGTCCTCCTGCTTTGGTTTCTTAGGCTTCCTAGTATCACCAGCTCATTTCCCTAGGCATTCTGTGCACTGAGTGGATCATAATTGCTTTACTTCAGTACGAGTCCTAGGGCGAGCTCACACAAGGAATGGGAGAGCCAGCTCTGCCATTTTCTTGTGCACATTCCTCGCACTATTATTGGTGTGTTCCTTACTTGTGATCTCCATATGGTCACTATTTTTTCAAGCAATCCGTTCATTTTGTGAGGATTAATGTGGTTTACAATATAATCGGACACCCTATAACCTGTGCAAAAGTAGACTGTGATATATCTAAACGTACCCTGAACCAGCAGAAGAGTGAGCACACCACGGGCAGCCTCTTGGTAGAGAATTTACCCCCCGACTGCAACATGGCTCAGGGCTGACACAGAGATCAAATTATGGTGCCCACATGTGTGCACATATTATTAAACAATGGTCAAAGTTGTTTCCATTCTAATTTGTGGACAAATATACGTACGTAACTTCTATTACTGTCTTGGTGCTCCACCAATGGAATGCTTTGTATGTCGGTCTCCAGGGTAGGACACCTCTTTGTTTTTTTGGTCGGGGGGGTAGGGTGGCTGGGTTTTGTTTTGTTTTGTTGTTGTTTTTCCTCTGTTGCCATTCTGATTTTTTATTTATTTATTTAACTAGAGTTGATACACATCACCTCTACTTCGGAGGCCCCTTCATGATCTCTTTTCTCAACAATCACTTCTTCAGAAGTGCATACCAGGGCCACGAGTGACTAAGGAGAAGTGAAGGCTCTAACTATTGACTCTCTATAGCAATATATCTTTTCAAGGAGTCATCACGTTGCTTGTATACTCTTAACAGAAACAAAGCCAACATGAAGATTGGGTAGACTGGTCTAGCAATCTACCTTACTCTACATGGTAGAGAGGGGGAAAAAGATGAACTGGTTTTAATATGTCATTCTGGCCACTCAGGAGTACAAATACTCCCTGTTTTTGATCTAGTGGCAGCATACATTCTTTATTTGTATTTCATTTTTTAATTGGCTTTGATGTTTTCCAAATTATATCCCTTGGCTTCATTTTGAGTCTCCTATTCTAAAATGCACAAGTTTCCCTCCAACTGAATTGGAAGATGCCCAGAAAACTGGGTTTGAAAAGAGATGGCCGCAGAATATAAAACCTGGAAATAAAATTTAAAAACAATTCAGTAAAGAAGACAAATTACAGAAATAGGTTTCATTTGTGAATCCCTCAAAGCGAAGTAACATATATATAAATGTAAGTTTGGCTAAGTAGTGATTAAGGTTGACAGACATGAGACTATCTACAAATGTTGTAAGGCATGCACATTAAGGAATGAGAATATTTTTCAAGTAGAATTCAAAACATGAAGTTAAGTACTAAAATGCATGCTTGTGGAAATACTTTTGAGAGTAGAGACTTTTAGAATAAGAAATAAAGTTCCCTTAAGGGGAGGGATAAAGAAATAATAATCACCTGTGGCTCCTAATTACATGGGAAAAAACATTCTGGAGGGTGTGTGGTAAAAAAAAGTTCTGAAACCTCAAGACAAGCTATTGGATTGGCTGAATTACTTGATTTTTCCACATCTGATTTTTCCAATTCAATCAATTTCCTACCAGCTTTTCTACTTTGCCATCTGTTTCTACGGCAAAACTCAACACACGTCTGTGGAGGATGAGGTTTGTTTTGTTTCTTTTCTATCTAAGTTTTAGTGACTCACGTCTAGGCTAAATTCCAGGTTGAATGGATCATCAAAATCCAGCATCGCACCCACATGTTTTCTAAAATCCGGGCAAAGCATGTTGACTTTCTTAATACATTACGTTTGAGCCACATAAATAGATTTACTATGCTAAAAAGCATCCAAATAGCAAGCGCCGTAGTGCTTCTTAAGTAAGGAGACAGTTAACAAGTATTCCAACACTGTTCATCTCTTCCAAAGACCAAATTCTTCGCTGTTCTTAATGCATTTGTAAACTCTGTTTATTCTAAATCTGATTGTTCTTATGCAAATGAATCTGACATACACTGTGTAGGATAATGTGGCACATGTTGACATGTAAGGATAAACAACCTACACACATTTACCATTCTGATTATGTTATGGATGATCCTGAGTTCAAATTTGTATAAGAATTCATTATGATATCACAATAAATTTCCATACAACATCCATCCTTTCATTCTTTCTGTGGATAAAGAATGCATTTGCCCTTTAGCTTTGGAAGAAAATAAATCAAAAACACAATGTATAAATAAAGACCAAAAACCTATGTCAATATAACAATCCCTAACAACCGGAGCAAAAATAATATGAGGCTCAACTGAGAAAGAGCATGAGAAATGGTTGGTATACACAAGTTACTCAACAAATATTAGTTGTTATTGTCATGAGACTTAAAACAACTGTATAAAACTCTCATTTTTGGTTTTTAAAGGAATACATGAGGCAATGAAATGCTGTTCTTTTGCACACTAAAATCATGACTCATTCAGGAAAAAAGAAAATCCATTTCAAGGCTAATAGTAACCAAGTTGCATATTCTTATATCTAATATAAAGACTTAGACAGAAGTGTGCAGAAGAAGTGACAGGTTTGCCCTGAGGTGTAGAAAAAGATCCTTTGGGTGTCAATTCAGTGTTTATTGAATTCCCAATCAAGTGCTGAGCAAGTTATTTACTTGGTGTCCTGAGCTGAGACCTGAGAATCCAGAGGTACAAAAGAAGTTTTGCTACAAGAGAAAAACACTCCTATAAGCCATCCCACAAAAATATGAACTCAGCTGATTACTATTAAAATCTGCATACCTTCAGGTACTGAATTTGTTTCACTTCAAATTATCTGCATATGATTGAATAGTTGTTGATTTCCAGAAATGCAATCTGAAATTTTAAATGTAAACTGGTGCTCTTTAATAGATTATAAACTTCTTAAGGGCAGGGGTTATTTCCTTGACCGTCTTTGTTAAATACAAATGGTTTATGAACTTATAGATTTTGTTCTTCATAACTGTAATGATAATGTTCAAAATAAGACAGGTGGGGGAAAACATGATTTGATATCATTTTACAGCCTTAATTTCTTTAAAGATTTTATTGATTTATTTGACAGAGAGACAGGGAGAGAGCACAAGCAGGGAAAATGGCAGGCAAAGGGAGATAGAGAACCAGGCTTCCCTGCTGAGCAGGGAGTCCAAAGCAGAGCTCCATCTCTATTTCTAGGATAATGACCTGAGCTGAAGGCAGATGCTCAACTGACTGAGTCACCCAGGCATCCCTATTTTTTATTTTTATCCATTCTTATCAAGATGTAATAATACTTCACTAGGTTTTAATTTTTCATTCTCCTAATAACTAGCAATGTAGACAGTATTTCCATATTTTCTTTTTGCTATATGTAATCGCTTCTTGCTGAAGTGGCCACTAAAATCCTTTGCCCATTTTTATTGGACTATTTTCTTAGTATTGGGTTTTGAGGGTTATCTATATTTTATATACAAGTCATTTATCAGATAGACAAATGATTTTCAAATACTTTGCCAAGGCTTATTGTTGTCTTTTGGTTCTTTTAGCATTGTCTTTTAAAAAGAAGAACATTAATTTTGATGAGATCTGATTTATCAATTTATTCTTTACTTGATCATGTTTTGGGGGGTTGTATCTAAGAAAACTTACTTAAGGGACACCTGGGTGATTCAGTCAGTTGGCACCCAACTCTCTCAGGTCATGATCTTAGGGTTGTGAGATTAAGCCCCACATCAGGCTCTGTGTTGATCATGGAGACTGCTTAGGATTCTCTCACTCCTTCTCCTGCCCCTGCCTCGCACTCTGTCTCCTTCTCTTTCTAAAAACAAATAAAATTAATTTAAAAAGAATAGAAATCTTATTTAACCCAAGGTTACAAAATTTTCTCCTGTTTCTCCTAAAAATTTTATCGTTTGGGGAATTACACTTAGGCCTGCAACCAATTTTGATTTATTTTTACATACAGTGTAAGTTATGTGGAGAGGTTAATTTGTTGCATATAAATGTTCAATTTTTCAAGCTCCATTTGTTGAAAAAAAATTTCTCTCTATTGAATTGCCTTTTAACTATTGTCAGAAATCAATGACCATATATATGTGTGTGTTTTGGGACTCTCCATTTTGTTGTGTCAATCTATTTGTCTCTGTTGACATGAATACCAGACTTATTGAATATACGATAGCCTTACAGTAGGTCATAAAATCATGTACCATTTATTAATCCCACTGTTTTGTTCCTTCTCGATATTGTTTTGGTTATTCTATGCATTCAAATATGAATTTTAGAAATAGTTTGTCAAATTCTAACCAAAAACTCAGCTGAGATTTTGGCAGGATTGTGTTGAATCTATAAATCAATTGGAAAATACTGTTATCTTAACAGCATAGAAGATCTTGACCAACAAATAATCTCTCCATATATTCAATTATTCTTTAATTTTTCTCAACAGTATTTTCTAGGTTCTAGGGTACAGATCATTCACATATTCAAATTTTTCCTATTTTTTTTCTACTTCATAAATGGGACTCTTAAAAAATTCAGGTCATTTCTTGCTTATATATAGACACATATTTATTTTGGCATATAATTCATGTATACTGAGAACTTGCAAAACTCATTCACTAGTTCTAACAGCATTTTTATAGATTCTGTTGGATTTTCTACATGGATAATAGGTCACACAGAAATAAAGAGTAGTTTACTTCTTCCTTTCCATTCCAGATAACCTTTTATTTCCTTTTCTAGAACTTTAAGTACAATAATAGTAAAAGTAATGAGTGAACAACCATGTTTTTTCTAATTTTAAGGGGAAATTATTCACTCTTTCAATAGCAAGTATTATGTTAGTTGTATATTTTTATAGCTATCCTTTATCAGATTTCTCTACTCTTAATTTACTCCAAGTTATATCACAAATGGGTGTTGAATTTTGATTAATGATATTTCTGCAACTACTGAGATCATGTTTTCTTCTCTTTTCCTGCTAACATGATGAATTGTTTTCTTGTTAAAAAGTTAATCGAACCTCAAATCCAAAGAGAGTCCAGAAATAGATATACACATATATAGAACAATTGATTGTGCCAAGACAATTCATTTAGCAAAGCATGATCTTTTAAATAAATAAGGATGGAACAAATGTGTATCTATAATCCACATGGAAAAAATCCTTGACCCTTACCTCATGCCATACATAAAAATCAACCCAAAATAGTAATAGGCTTAAATGTAAATGGTAAAGCCATTCATCTTTTTGAAGAATACATAGGAAAAAAGTTTTCATGACCTTGACATTTCTTAGATATACAACAGAGTGTGAACCACTTAAAAATATATTTGAGCCTTTATAATTTAAAATGTAGCTCTTTCAAAGACATTGTTAAGGTAATTTATAGGTGGACCATAGATTGGAAAAATATATTTAAATTATACATATTTAAAAAGCTTGTATTCAGGATAAATAAAAACTTTACAACACAATCACGTAAGAAAAATTACTAATTATAAAATGGGGAAAATCTGAACAGATTTCAGGAAAAAAAGGTATGCGAGTAGGCAAAAACTACATTAAAAGACATCCAACAGCACTAGTCATCAAGGAAGTGTAAATTAAAGCCACACTGAGATTTCACAAGATCCAAATTGATCTATAGTTTTAATGCCATAATCAAAACAGCAGGGGTTTTTTCAGTAGAAAGTGATGCGTTAATTCTAAAATTTATATGTAAATACAAATGATCTAGATAATCTAAACAACTTTTGAAAAGACAAAGTGAGAAGATTTGTAACACCTGATTAAGACCTACCGTGAAGCTACAATAACCAAATCCGTAAGATGGAATAATAATAAACAGAGATTAATAGAAAATAGAATCCAAAAGCATCACATATCTCCGATCAATTAATTTTTTAAAAATATTTTTTATTTGTTAGAGAAAGAGAGCACAAGCAGGCAGAGTAGGAAGCAGAGGAAGAGGGAGAAGCAGGCTCCCCACTGAGCAAGAAGCCAAATGCGGGACCTGGTCCCAGAACTCTGGGATCATGACCCAAACCGAAGGCAACTGCTTAAATGACTGAGCCATCCAGGCGTTCCAAGATCAATAAATTTTCAACAAAAGTACAAAGGCAATTCAATGGATAAAAAATATCATTTTGGGGGGCACCTGGGTGGCTCAGTTGGTTAAGCCTCTGCCTTCGGCTCAGGTCACGATCCCAGGGTCCTGGAATCGAGCTGCACTGGGCTCTGTTCAGCAGGGGGCTGCTTCCCCCTCTCTGCCTCTCTGCCTGCCTCTCTGTCTACTTATGATCTCTGTCTGTCAAATAAATAAATAAGATCTCTAAAAATTTTTTTTTTAAAAATTGTGCTAGAAAAAATGGATATCCATGTGGGGAAAAAAATGAACCTTGATTAAAGTATATAGCTTTTATCATTTTCAAAACTTAATTCAAAATGATTCAAACAAATAAATAAACAAAAAGTAGAGTATACCTATAAATGCAGAGAACAAACTGATGGTTGCCAGAGGGGTGGGGAGTGAAGGGATGAGCAAAATGTGTGAGGGGGAGTGGGAGGTACAGGCTTCCAGTTAGGGAATGAAAAAAGTCATGAGAATAAAAGGCATGGCATAGGGCACAATGATATTGTAGTAGCATTATATGATGACAGATGGGAGCTATAGTTGTGGTGAGCATAACTGATAAAGAAATTGAATCATACCACATTGTATACCTGAAACTAATGTAACACTGAGTGTCAACTATTCTCAAAATTTTAAGAATCACAAAACCATTCTAAAAATAAAGCCTAAAATTATAAAAGTTTTATAAAAAAAGTGAGAGAAAATCTTGATAACCTTAGGTTTAGCAAAGATTATTTAGATAAGATACCAAAAGCATAGGCCATTAAAAAATAAGTGATAAGTTGAATTTCATAAAAATTTTTAAAAATTAAGGTCATTAAATGAAAAGATAAATGGAGAACAAAAAAGGCATTTCTTTTGTTCTCTGATTTTACATGTTATTTCTTGTCTAGAATTCTATTTAAATTCAATTAGCCAACATAGAGTGTATCATTAATTTTTTGATGTAGTGTTCAATGATTCATTAGTTGCTTATAACACCCAGTGCTCATCACATCACATGTCCTCCCTACTGCCCATCACCCAAAAGATTTGTACTGAAAAATATACATGTATATGAAAAGAGGTGGCATGCATTATAGTGTGTGTATATGTGCACATGTGTCTGTGTATGTGGACAAACTATAATAAAACACCAGGATAACAATCATCTAACTTTGCTTGTTCTAAGCTGTTGCCTGATCCCTATTTACTCAAAGTTATTTCTTGAACCAAACCATTGATATCACTTTGAAGCTAATTAGAAACAGCGTGTTATACCCCATCCTAGAGCAACCAAATTAGGATCTGTACTTTTAATGATTGAACTTCACATTAATATTTGAGAAATCCTCGAATCCTTTTCCAAGCTGGAGTCTTCCTATGCTGCTCAAAGCATGTCCTGGGATCGTTCATCTGTCTCACAAGGTGTCAAGATCCCTGAAATCTTTACTCCCCAACTAAAGAATCTTATCATGAATATTTTTAATTCTAAGAAAAGTTATTGTCCTTCACTGAATCCTTGCCTAATTGTGGGTATTTTCAGGAAACTGTAGCTCTCTTTCTTACTTTTAAACCATGACAATAGTGGAAATTTATCCAAATCCAACTTACCCTTTAGATGCCATTATAACCTTATGACTGTCCTTTCTCCTAATCAGAAAGGACTCACTTTGTTACCTGCCTGCCTGCCCTCACTTAAGCTGTTTGTCCTTTGAAGCAATAGCTTTCACATGTATAATCTGCAATGAATAATTACTGATCACACCTTAAACACTTCCTTCAGTAGCCCTCGAGTTTTACAAACTATTTTTTGAAACTAATCTCATTCTGTTCTGGTCCCTGAAAACACAATCTGATAAGCATTTAGAGGTATCATAAACATGATTTGATACAAAATTTTTACAACATGATTTATTCCATGTATAGTATTTTGGTTTTCATTTAGCTACATTTAAAAAAAATACATCCTAAATGAAAAGATATAAAGATGTTTTAATTGTCAAATGCTATCTGCATGTTATATAACTGGAAGATAAAGTAAAGAAAAAAGGAATTGTTCTTTTTACCATTCCTTTAAAGTCATGAGAGGTTAAAGATGGAAAGAGTTGAGAAAAGAACAAAATCAGAAATAATATACATTTAACTCTGGTTAAAATTAAACTTAAAAGTAGATGAGGTGGCTGAGTCGGTTAAATGCCCCACTCTTGATTTTGGCTCAGGTCATGATCTCAGGGTCCCAGGATTGAGCCCCATGTGAGGCTCTGTGCTCAGTGGGGAGTCTCCTTATGATTCTCTCTTTCCTTCCCCCTCTGCCCCTCCTCCTGCTCTCTCTCTCTTTCTCTCTCTCAAGAAGAAGGATAAAAACTGGATGAGACTATTGATGCCTGCTCTCCTCCACACACATGAAAACATAATACAGTACATAACATCTACATGAAAGCAAAGCTGTACTGTAAAAGTTCACTTGGGATTGATAAACCAATAACTAATTAAAGATCATTTAATCATACCTAGGTATAAAATTACATGAGATTTACACTGGAATTGTCAATATATCACAGGTTGACAGGTGTTGTTGTTGTTTCTTTTTTTCATTCCAGATCATATAAGGCCCTTATTCTGTATATTTTCTCTATACCTTACTAATTTTGAAAGTGAAAATATTAACCATGCATATTTTTCAAAATGGTCCCCAACTTGCAACATTGAATTACAACTATTCATTTTAATATTTCTCAAATTAGATGCTAGCAATATAGAATTTTATGTGCTTTCTGCAGGGGTTATCAAATCCCACAGAAAAAATGGTTACTTAAATTTAACTCATCACCCCAAGATTTTTTGTTTCCTATTTCAGGTCAACATTTGACATGGCTCAAATATAATGAGCTCGTATGCTGAAGCCTGCATTTCAATGACTATATTTCTCATTTAAAACACGAGCTGTTCTGCCAAAGCCTGTATTTAAGACGAACAGATTTCTCATTTGAAGCAGCAGTAGGATATAAAGTTTACTGAAATAATAAAACCAAGTTTCTAAGTGAAAAACAAATAATTAAGAAGTAGTGAGAAATGCTTCACAAATAGAAATGTAATAAAGACACATCATTGGCTCACTTCTGGTTTCTTAGAAATATCATCTCCTGACCTTTTCTCTACTTGATTCTCTGAAGTTCTTTCTAACTACATTTTGCATTGATACAATTCAGTTCTCTTTTAACCCATTGGTGTCATTCCTGCTTTTGCACCTACTCTTAGCCTTCCTCGTCTTCTACAGATTTCTGTAACAGCTATGAATAAGAAGGGCTTGGAAAACAAGAGAAAAGAGATTAATTGGTTAGGCAACAAGCTTTTGCTTTCACTTCTCTGTTACTCATATAGGATTTAGATGGTTTTGTCATTTTCCTCTACACTATAAACCATAAAAACAAAACCTTTAAAGTTTAAATGTACAAGCTTGGCCAGAGAAACAAGTTGGCCAGTCTTAGCAATGCAAAGTTAACTGGCATCTCAGAGCTTGAGTTTTCATGAGAAAGACCTTGGCACTGAATCTTTCAGGAAAAAAGAAAAAAAAAAGTTTCATCAGGACGTGAGCTTAAAAGAGAGAGCATACTAAGCTCCTTTGACTGGAGAGAGAAAAGTTCAAATCTTCTTGTTAGTGTTAGTTCACAGCCAGATCACTCCCTGGGCTTTCATATGTTGGGAGAGAATTTTAAGGAGTCTCTTGCACCTCTGCACATTTTGCACGTAGATGCACTGAGAAGTTCTGTACTGGGCAATCTTTTCAAGGACCTTTTTATAAAGAACAGGCAGAGGAAACTGGGAACTGACTTTCGGTAGAGGAGAAGGTAGATTTGTTTGTTTGTCAGTGTAATAAAGAGAGTATCTCCTTCTGGGACAAGGGCTAAACGGGTTTGCTTATGGCTCATTATAAAAGACTGTATTCTCCCATCCAAGTACTAAAAACAATGAATACTGTTATGCTGAAAATAAATTAAAAAATGTTTAATTAAAAAAAAAAAGACTGTATTCTCCTAAATTTGGGATTCCTCATGGAGACACAAACATACCGCCTGAACAGTATTCATCTATATCATCCTGCGTTGCCCTGTGGAAACTGGGAGCATGAGGAACCAGCAGAAACATGAAGATTATGCAGCTTGTTGCATTGTGACTAATCAAGTCCTATCTCTGGCTCAGGAGTCTCATGTTCTCTGCCAACATCTCAGAATCTGTGGTAAACTAACTTGTTAACTTGTAAGCAGGGTAGAATCTCAGACCCTTCCCATTTCCATATTCCAAGTCATTCTTGAACATTCAATGCACCTACCTTCCTCAAACTCTCTGATATTTCAAATTGTGTCAGGTGCTGACGCAAATTTTGGGCCAAAACGTGCATTTATTCTTTAGTCATTCGTATTACTTAATCCACATAAAGGGCACCAACAAAACACTTTTAAGGACAAGAAAACATTGAGACAGTTGCAGTATCTTATGGCAGATGTGTTTTATATAGTAGTCTCTTCTGGTTTCTGTGGAAATAGTAGTCCACCAGCACAGGAGTCTTGAACTGGTATAGAAAAGTAATCAGAGAGTCCCACCAGGAAAGATACTTGAGTGGGATTTATCACAGTTGTTAATAACTCTTCCCATTTACAAATAGGCCAGAAGGGAGGCAAAGAGATAACAGGCCACCAGGCTGACTCTCGGCTAGTATGCAGACATACGCATGTCCCAGTCGCATAGGACCGTATCAGTTATATTATGGCAGGGATCTCCTCTGACCAGTCATACACCCATATTTGCTTTTGTCTCTACCACCATGGAACATTTTTTTCTCAACCTAGGTAGCACAGTCAGGATAGGGCATATGTAATGTTGAGACTGCTTACAATATTTTATCCAAACAAATTCTCTCACAGTGTACAGAGAACAGGGATGTATCAAAAAATTGGCAAAAGACCCTGGCTAGAATCGGTAACCAAGGATAAGCAGAAGGGTTTTTGTTAAAGAGAAGTTATTACTTATCATAAGCTTGCAATTGTCTATAGCAGACTCAAAATAATTAAAAGCGGCCAAGTTATACCAGTATCAGAAGGAATGGGTAGATGTATGGGAAAACGTAAGAATAAGACACTAGGGGACTGCAAGAAAATATTTATTTTCCTTCTCTGTTCCAAACTGATCAATTATTTCTAGTATTCATTGACTCAAAGAACAAAATGATCTTAAGCATGGGAATAACAACTAAAAGGTACAAGCTATGAGATAGACAAAGACAAATGATATTCATATTCTTTGAGAAACTTCGGTGTTTCACAAAGACCAAACTCAAAGAGCTAACAAGGGACAAGGCACACAAGTTTTAACTCTCTTTTCTGATTCAAAACCCACATCAGTCTGACCAGTATTAGTCCAAATATCCACAGAATTATGAGGATTTCAAGAGTGACAGGCTAAATGCTCAGCACAAAGTCAGACACAAAACAAATCACTGAATGTTATTATTGTTGGTAATTTTAATAGATTAGAAAAATGTCAGCAGGATTTAAGAGTCAGATTTTGTTTTATCACAGGAATTCTAGGCTCATTGATTCAATGAAGTTTTCAAATGCTTACTCCCATTCAGACACGGGACCATTGTGTCCTGGTTGAACAAAACCAAGTCTCTACGGTCAGGGAGCTTACAATTTAGTTGGAGATAGGCAACTACCCTGGCCATTTCAAAGCCATATTTTAAGGGAAGTTTTGGTGAGGCCAATGCAAGTGTTGCAGAAAAACGCAGAAGACACACCTTCCTAGTACAGGGGATTTTAGGATCAAGACATTTTCCCTAGTGGTTTCATTTTGGTTAGACACACTTACTGAGAAGAGTTGGTTCCTATGTGGTCCAGTTTATACCACAGAAGCATCTGCTTTCCTCAAATACTTCCTCAGATACTTCACTTCTGTAGACTTAATACCTGGGAGCAGCAACATGCAGAGAAATCAGCAACATCAGTGTGTGTCCGAAGTCCTATTATCTGATACCACAGAAGTCAGAGGGAACTTCTGTAGCTGACGTAGTATTTCCTTACGCTACTCTCCAGCAATGAACCAACTGTTTTTTTTTCCTCCTTGAGTCTGTCAAAGGCCAGGAATGAAAGGACAAGCTATACTATTATTTCTAAATTATTATCTGTATATTCAAAATGAACTACAAAAGAATAATTTTAAGGAACGTACTCCCTGTACAATCAAACTGAAGTAAAGCAACTTTTGACTTCAAAAACTTCCTCTTTTAGCACTAAGAACACATGTTGTAAGTAAGATAGTTTAAGCTACTTACTATGCTCTGAAGGCACATTTCAAATTCCCTTGAGCTTTTCTGCCTATAATACCTGCATATAGTTTGGAGCCAGCCCACATAGAACGAACTCCCCAGAGACCCATGAATTTGAAGAGAATGCTAATTATCATGGGGAAGAAAAGACTCTAAAGCTACCTCTCATCCTCTCTGATTCTGTACAATCTTCCCTAAAAGAGAGATTTGAAAATGAGTGCTTCTCTGTACTTTGTCCACTTCCTGAACTGGAGTAACTACCAGAGCTTGCTGAGGATTGAAATAGCAAGAAATGGAGAAAGGATAAGCAGACCGTGACATTTTTTATTGCTAAAAAAGCCACTGTGGGAAGCCCCATCCCTCATCCCGGCAGTGTATAACTCCAAGTTCAGGAAATAAAAGCACACAGGTAGACTAAAGCTGAGCCTCGCCTCTGTGGACACCCAATGCCAGCCCCACCCTCCACAAACAAGTCAGTCCCCAAGTCTGCAGATACATCACCGTCCTGCGGCTGCGGCCAATGTTGACTTTGCTTCTGCGGACACCCGAAACTTCTACCAACAAAGAGACAACCAAAGAAAGTGGGTCTACATATGTTCAAATTATTATCAGGAAGTGACCTGACCATTTTAGAAATAATCTTCTTACAACTCTAGAAGAGCAATGAATGAAGTTTTGTAGAAGAAGAAAAGCTAGACACCCAGATAATGCTCTCTGTATTTCTTATATCTGATTTTCCCCTTCTTAAAAAAAAAGAAAGAAAATTGAGATTTGTTCTGTCTGCTTATAGGCGGTAAAAATTATAAACGTCTGCTCATTTGGCCTAGTATCTCAGAGTAAAGCATTTGCTCTTGGGAACATGAGGAGAGGCTGAAGGAAAGTCTCTGCTTTGGACAGGGGAGATGAATTGTGCCCAAATCAGCGCATACAAGTCACTTCCAATGATTTACGTTCCTGAATGTCTGGCTCTTCAAAACAGGTGAGTAGATGAATATCTGTGTTTACCTTCGAGGTTTATACCACAGAATTCCTGAAGGGAAATGGGACATTGGAAATGAAACCTGATTAATTCTTATGTGAGAGGCATTCTATGCAATGGAAATTAAATTTGGAGCCTTGGGGATTGCTAGTTTCTTTAGCTCTTGAATAAAATTGGAAGTTGCAGAAGCTTTTGTGAAGTATAGTCTTTAACTTCGCAGGAAAAAGGTTAAACACTTTGTTTCTTCTTCTTTTTTTTTTTCTTCAACAGTTATTCCTTTAATAATCTTAGACTTTTCACAGGAATTTTCTTGAAAAGCTTTCATTTCCTTGATAGGTATGGAAATGTGCTCTTTAAAAAAGTAAAATGCTCTCTGTGCGCTTGTCTAGAGAAGAAAAACATACCCTTTCAGGGGAGAACAGGATGGGCTCTCTGCATAAAGAAAAGAAACTAGCATTCATGAGAAGATATGCCCTAGATACTCATATTAACACTGTGTCCTAGATACCCATGCTGTATGTCCTAGATACTCATATTAACATTATGTCCTAGGTACATATATTAACCTTGATAACCTCAAGAATTTAATATTGATAAAGTATATATTGATGGAGAATATACCAGCACACTAATTTCAAAGGATCATGCTTTAGAACTCGTCTGGTTGTCATTATTATTTTCATGATCACTATCATTAGTTGTAGTAGGAGTGGTAGTCATAGTGGCAGTATTTGGCTATCTATGGTGTTTCAACCCTATAGGACAGGCAAGTTATATAAATCACTTCTAATCTTAACAGTGGCCCTGATATATTATTATTCTCACTTTATAGATGGGGATACAGAGTTTAAGCAAGGGTCTGAGATCTTCTTGAAAAGCTCAACTTGAGGAATCATGCTTTACAAAGAGACAAAGTCAGGAGGGAGGGCAGTTGGCCAGAATGGGAATAAGACTATCTCCCCCAAAATGGCACAGCAGTTTTAGGACTATAAATGTTAAGTCTGTAAACTTAAGTATGCAGGCAGTGGAATTGTATTTTTCCAAAACTAAGCCAAATTTCTACTAAAAATATAGAGGAATACTCTTTTCCACTGGTGCCAGATGGTTAGTCTCTGTCTATGAAGCAGAGCTTCAGCTACAATTTGGGGAAGAGGCTTCGGCAGTGAGAAAGTCTAAGAGGGTGGGGAGGTGCCCAGGCCCTGGCGGTTTACCCGTCTGCGTTGGTATTCATTAAGACATGCTTATTCCTTCCAGCCTTTGACTATAGGGCCACATGGGCATAGCTTTAACATACTGGGCTGGGCAACCAAGGTCTGCTGGCTTCCTGGGCCATGTCCATTCTGCTGCTGAGTGAATGGGAATCGTCCCTTTTTTGTCCTTCACATGATACATATATTTAAGGCCAGCCTCCAGAGATTCCCCAAAGGATATTGCTTCCAAGCTCCACAGTAGAAATGATCACAGATTCTCAATTTATCAGTGGTTAAGGAAAACCAGCAGCATCATGGGTAAGCTGCTGACCTGGCCTCATCCTCTGTAAACCTGATACAGGTGCAAAACACCATCTGATAATAGAAACAGTCCTCCTCCCCCAGACCCCACAAATAAAGTAAAAAATAAATAAATAAATAAATAAATAAATCTCGTTTCTAGCTAGAACTGGTATAGAATTGAATGAGAATAAGAATACAGGTATAATGCTTCATACTGAGTTGCTCTAGGAAATGAAGAAAGGACATAAAGAGACTTTGAGGAATACTTTGTAGGATATTCTAGCAAGTGCCAGCTTTGAGGTGAGAGTCAAGACCAATTCCTGCACCTCCAACTATCTAGCTGGTCTGCCTATGAAAAGTTTCTCAATTTACCTCTTGATGGTGCAGTATCCTCATTACAAAGCAGCACGAGGACAGCTTCATTACAAGGGTTTTGTGAAGATTTAGTATGAACCAGACCTAAAACTGTTACAGAGCTCTCATAGGTCAGGCACTGTTGGCAGGGCTTTGTGCCTAGTAACTCAAGTAATCCTCACCCAACTACAGGAATAGACGTTATTATTATCCCACAGTCCAGAGATATAGTAACCACAGTCCAGAGATATCAAGGAATTTATCTCACGTAACATGACGATGAAGTAGCAGAGTCTAGTTTTTTCTCTCAGGGAACTCTGTACTAGAGCCTGTCTTGCCAGCTTCTCTACCATGCTGCCCTTCCACTGTGACCAGAAGTGTGTTGCCATGTAATGAATCATCCAAATCAGGATCCTTCAGAGTAAAACTGGCACTAAAATAATGACACTAGGACAAGTTGTGTAAACAGAGATTTTCCTGGGGATAATAGAACATGGGAGCATGTTAATCATGTGGCCCTCAGCACGTCACATAAAGGGCCTTACTCTCCAAAACAGAGAAAGAGTACTTATATATGACCTAGAGCATGAGTCATATTTTCATATATTCCACTGAAGCCAAAACATGGCAAAGTTTTCATCCACAGAGTGGCAAAAACAAAATTAAGCAATATCTTTGCGGGAACTATGTCTCACCACAGTATCAAATTTCTCTTCTATTCCAACTGGCAATCACCTCCCCTGATGCCATTCTCTCTCGCTGTCAGTATAGGCAGAGGCTGTCTCAGCATCTTTGCAAATCATACCACTAATCTCCCTATCAAGAAATCAATCCAGGTCCTCACTTGAAACTGAGAGCAATTGGTTAGGCTCCTCTGTCAAAGGCTTTCCCATTGAAGGCTCTCCTTCATTTCTCCCTGAAGCATTACTCATCTTCCACCTGGGAAGCTCCTCTCTCTCAGTAATCAGAAGTCTGTGGTAGGTGGGACAAGGAAAGCTGCCCAGGGAGAGGCTGAATGGTTCTTCTTGATCCTCACTGCTGAACTGCTATTTTTCCAGCCACAGTTCACATTTATTTAAGTTATCTTGCAACACTGATGACTCACAGTCTGTCTGGCATTCAAAATAAATTAACCAACATCAATCAATGCATACGTATTGAACACCTATTTTAAGCACACGGGGAGCCCAACCACCGTTCTTACATAGCCAATTATTCCCCATTGTGCTGATGAAGGGTTTGCTTTTCTTCCTAGGCCTGCTGCTCTGTCCTTGCCCGCACTGACCTTCACTTGGGTTGTCTTGACATCCTGCCCAGATCAACAAGGGCACTTCAAATTTTGATCCAGGCTTACTGGATGTTGGCCATTCTCCCATATCTTGATGCAAATAGAAAATGAAATGAAAATTTTCCTTACTGATTCTCAGTACCTCCCAGTAACTATTCACCATCCTGAGTCCAGGAATGAAGGGTACAGCATAATGCAATGGATTCAACATAGGTATATTAGTTATCTCTTGCTACAAAACAAAGTACTCGAAAACATAATAGCTTAAAATAAAAAAAAATTTTGATATTTCATGTACTATGAATTAAGAATCTGGGAGTAGCTTTGTCGAATGGTCCTGGTTCAGAATCTTTCATGAGGTTGTAATGATGATGTCAGTCAGCATTTCTATCTTCTAAAGGTCTGGTGGGCTGGAGGGTCGACTTCCAAGATGGTTCACATGTCTGTTGGCTGGAGGCCTCGGTTCCTTATCACCTGAACATCTTTATACGTGGTACTTGCTCCCCTTAGAGAAAGTGATCTAAGAGAGGAAATAAGAAGAAAGCTATAGTGCCTTTTATCACCTTGCCACACACTGTCTCTTCTACCATATTCCATTCATTAGAAGAAGTCACTAAGCTCAAGGGAGAGTGGAAATAGGCTCCATCTTTTGGAGGGAAGAATGTCAAAGAATTGTGACTGTATTTCAGGATCACCTCAGTAGGTGTATTAGTCAGGGTTCTCCAGAAAAACAGACCCAGTATGACATCTATCTACCTACCTACCTACCTACCTACCTAATATAAGGAATTATATTACAGAGGCTGGCAAGTTCAAAATTAGAAGAGTCAATGTCCCAGTTCTAGTCCCAAGGTCAGAATGTGCTGTGGAACCAGGAAGAGCTGATGTCCCAGTTTGAAAACCATCAGGCAGAATTTTCATTTACTCAGAGGCGGGTCAGCCTTTTATTCCATTCAGGCCGTCAATTGATGGGCTCACCTACCTTATGGGGGACAATCTCTTTTACTCAAGTCCACTGATTTAAATGTTAATGTCATCCAAAAAAAAATCCTCATAGAAACAGAAGAATAGAGTCTGATCAACTATCTGGGGACCCTGTGGCCCAGTCCACTTGACTGGGCCATCATAGCTGGCATTCAAAACTATCCATTAATAATGATGCATTTGTTTTATTACTCCAGAATTTCATCAATTGACTGACCCATTCTCAGGAAAACAATGACTCTTATTTCAATACAATATTGTAATTTGCAAACCACTTCTTCAAAGCTTCAGTAATTTTAAATTTCACAACCCTGATGAAAAATTAAGGTCCAGAGAGGTTAAGTAACTTGTTCAAGAACTCACAGCTAAGTAGATAAACAAAATCAAAAATCAAAGGAGAGGTTCTATGAGTCTAGATCTATGGAATTTTCCTTCACACAGCTTTTTCTGCAACTGCATGTTCCCTTAATATTTGTGCAAACTAGATCAGAGTTTTTTGTTTTTGGGGTTTTTTTTTTTTATAATGTTTTAGTGATCAATTCCTTTTGTAAATGAAGTTTCCTAAAGAATTAAATGTCTTAAAGGAGAAGACTGGATCTGCTGAGGTCGAAGACAAGCAAGGCTGGAGCAGATGGAGTTCTGTCTGCTCTGTCTCTCCCTCCCTCCCCTTGTGGGCCTTCAGGCATCACCAAGGATCTATGGGACCTGGTTTGAAATCCACTGGCCTAGATCAGATTGGCCTCTGTCCTGAGAATGAGACTTTGTGGGAGGAACAGAAAGCTTGAGATAGGAAGGATGACTGCGTTGTCCTGTTATTTCACCTTCAGGCAGATGGGCATCTAGCTCTAGTGTTCCAGTGTTTCCATTAGGAAAAACTCGAGTTCATATCTGTAAGGTAGGATATTAGATTGTGATTTATCTCGAGCCACTTATACTCCCATCTTTAAATTTCTTCAGAGTTATACCGTTTCTGAAGTTAGATTCTCCTCAGTCTCCTCAGTTTTCTGTGTTGTAAAAAAAAAATTACAAAAAAAAAAAAAAAAAAAGGATGCCAGAGCAAAAAGGTTTGAAAAGGCACTTGGCAAAGTGAATTGGAACATAATTTAGAATGTCTGACTACATTACCTTTTATAATTAGAACATTTCATGATTATAAATGGTTGATTATAAAACCTCAGCCAACCTGTCAGCCAGATACCTTCAGAAGCTCAAAAAAGAGTACTTTTTAATCCTGAAAAAAGCCCCACCTCCACAACAACGTAAGGTAAGATTATACTCCCATGTCCCAAAAGAGGAAAGAAAAAAAAAAAAAAAAAAACAGTGGTCACTGAAGAGTCAAGGTAGATGTATACCCTCAGCTCCTACTGGCTACTGCAGATATGGAGGGCACTCTGCTTGAGCTCTAACTTCTTCCAGCTCAGACTCACTGAATTACAGCAAGTCCCTGCAAGTCTCCCAATGCACTAGTCCCCATCAGCTGCAGGACAACATTTCAATTCCTGACCCAGGAGATGAGACCCACCAAGATAAACCATAGTTCTATGTATCTGCATACTTCCATTAAAATACCTTTGACAAATATTAGTCAAGACTTAATAGGTTCCATGCTAGTTGAGAGGATATAAACAAACAAAAAAAGGCACAACACTGAGAAGCTCTCAACTTTAAGAGGCTGGGCTGACAAGTACACAGGTAACATATACCCTGACACTGTAAACATAAGACACGAAACAAGGGATGGGATAAGTATGATAAGGTTGGAGACTTCCACGTGTAACAATCTTGTGCTAGGTGTTGAAAAAGCACACTTATTTTTATTTTTATTTTTTTTTTAGAAATAGAAAAGATAGCCAAGTGGAGGGCAGGGCAGTGGGGTGACAGGTGCAGGGAGGAAGAGTGAGTTCCAAGGACAGGGAGTAGCCTATCTAGAACTTTGTAGAGAGACTGCCAGAGGTTTTCATCCCCAGCAGCTTCTAGGGCAGTTTCAGAGCATCTGTAGGAGAGGAGACTCTAGCTTCCTGCTCTGTGGCCGCAGCATGAGGCTAGCACTCACCAAGGCACTGGAAGCCCCCCATCCCGCCCCTGCACACTGGCCGCTGAATGCTTAGCCTTCAGCCCCAGAGGGAGTAGTTCCCAATTTTGAATCACAACCTATTTTTTCTTTTGCTATTTTTATCCTCCCAATATATATTTTCTGCAGTTTTAGTGAGATATAATTCACAGGGAACATTGTATTAGTCCAAAACACACATTTAATATAGGTTTATACCTTGAAATGATCATCACAGTAAGTTTAGTTAACAACAATCACCTCATACAGTTACAAAAATGTTTTTCTTGTGATGAGAACTTTTAAGATTTGCTCTTTCGGCCTTCTGCAAACATGTAATACAGTATCACCAACTATAGTCACTAAGCTGTATATTACATCTCCAGAACTTGTCTTCTTATTGGAAGTTTGTACCTTTTGACCACCTTCACCCATTTTACCTTCCTCCCTCCCCCACCTCTTGCAACCACCAATCTGTTCTCTGTATCTATGACTTTGGTTCATTCAGATACCACGGAGAAGTGAGATCATAACTGCATTTGTATTTTTCTGTTTATTTCCTCCAATATAACATCTTCAAGCTCCCATCCATGTTGTTGCAAATGACAGGACTTTCTTCTTTTTTACAGCTGCATAATATTCCATTATGTGTCTATGTGTACACAGACATAATACGTTTGTCACATTTTCTTTGTCCACTTACCCATGAATGGACACAGGTTGTTTCTATGGATTGGTTTTTGTGAATAAGGCTGCAATGAACATCCAACAGCCAGTATGTTTAACTTACTTCCCCTGTTGAATTATCTCTGCTTGAAGTGCCTAGAATAACTCCTGTTATCCTGGCTGGACATTGACCAATATAAGCTCCTAGTACAGTGTTATTACTGAATAATGAAAGAACTAATGAGGATGTGCTTATTCTCAAATTACCTAGTTCTGGCAAAGAAGTCATGCATTTACAGTGACATCGTGAGAAGAACATCATCATCAAACAATGGAGGATTTCCTGAAAAGGGGAATGACCATAGCTTCATTACAACCATATTAAGCTACAATGGAGATTTTATAATCCTCTATCAACATTCTCCAACATATAAGAAGAAAGAAAATTAGACACCATTTTGGATTTGGATATTATGAACTGCAAAGTACACCCTATTTTCTGTCAAAAAATGTAAAGTCCCAATGGAAAGGTCTTATACATTCTACTATAAGCTTCCTTAATCTCTAGGTTAACTTTGGTTGTATTTTTACACAGCCATTGGAGGTGAAATCAGAGTTATCTGCAAACAGTTTTCATCTTCAATGAGGGCATAAAGTTTAAAATGTACAGAAAATCATGTATTGACTATACAGCATTTGAGGCTATTAGAGCCAAAGTGAAGAGACTACGCTTTTCTGTGAGGGGACAATTTTGTCAGTAAGCTCTGGCAAGCAAAGATCAGACAGGGGAATTAGAGGGACAGTTTGATTTCTTAGGGAGATCAATGAATATGACAGGTTAATAGATGGCACACAGCTGGTGTCAGGTTCAGAAGAAGTGATGACAAGGGACAAAGGAGAGGACAAGACAAGCATTTATAGAAGCAGAGTCCAGTTCTGTCTGGAAAATCAGAATGCCCTGGGGGAGAAAGGAGTTAGCAGTTATCTTCCCTGGGATAAGCAGAGCAATCAAAACATCTTAAATATTCAGAGGGCCCCCTAGGAATCCAGCTACTTTCTCCTCAAGGCCACAAAGACTTCTCCAAACAGTAGTCAATGCAGTGAAAATGTCAGCCATGGTTTTTGGATGAGTCTCCCTTGTGTGACATGCTCTCCTCCAGAAGACAAGAAGGTGTTCCCACCTGGTGAAGGTCAGGGGCAGGGCAATATTTTTCTCTGTGGCCATTACCCA
The DNA here is from genome assembly GCF_010015895.1 of Lontra canadensis. Taxonomy (NCBI): domain Eukaryota; kingdom Metazoa; phylum Chordata; class Mammalia; order Carnivora; family Mustelidae; genus Lontra; species Lontra canadensis. The sequence goes on from NW_022631045.1 coordinate 3,420,451, forward strand.
CTTATGGGGGGCAGCGTAACTGAGCAGGAAGAAAATAATCTTAAAAACCAAATATACCTGACCTTAAATTCAGTCTCTACCATTCAAGTAATTCAGTATTGATTAACCTCAATTTCCTTTGTCTTAAAATGAGACTAAATATCTCCAGCCAATGATCATTGAAGGCTTTAAACAACACAATGGTGATGATAATGCAAATGGTAAAAGCAAACATTTGTGTACAACTTACTAGCAGACACCATTCTGAGTGCTGTACATGTCAAGTCAGATACATATTTAAGATACAAAATGTTTATAAAGTGCCTGTATAATACCTTGCACATTAGGACTGCCTAATAAATGGCAGCTATCTAGCTGATGGAAGTTGGTGGTGGCCACTTCCCCTTGAGTTCCAACTGCTAAGGCCATGAGTACATTAAAGTGGATATGTCTTCTCAGGCTCATGCTTATGGGACTTAGAGCAACAGCAATTCTTATCTAAGGACAGCGTGATCTAAGCAGAATTTAGACTACCTGCAAAAAAGCAAAATCTCTTTGTTGATATTATTCTCAATATACTATACAGTCTCAGTCATGTAAGGGAAAAAATATGAGTACCATCAGGAGGGTATTGTGAGGCATGGTGAATACTGAACTTGGGAGTAAAAATTTTTAAAAACCAGTAGTACAAACTTTTGGAAGTGCTTATTAGAAATAAGAGTGCAGGGACGCCTGGGTGGCTCAGTTGGTTAAGCAGCTGCCTTCGGCTCAGGTCATGATCCCAGCGTCCTGGGATCGAGTCCCACATCGGGCTCCTTGCTCGGCAGGGAGCCTGCTTCTCCCTCTGCCTCTGCCTGCCATTCTGTCTGCCTGTGCTTGCTCTCTCTCCCTCTCTCTCTGACAAATAAATAAAATCTTAAAAAAAAAATAGAAATAAGAGTGCATTTGCAAATATCTTCTCCCATAAAGAACTTCTTAAACTCAACACCCAAAAAAATAGGTAATCAAGTCAAAAAATGGGCAGCAGACACTTCTCCAAAGAAATCATACAGATGAAAAACAGACACATGAAAAAGTGTTGTCATCATCATCCATCAGGGAGATTCAAATCAAAATCACATTGAGACACCACCTTACACTAGTTAGAATGGCAAAAATCGACAAGGCAAGAAACAACGAATGTTGGAGAGGATGTGGAGAACGGGGAACCCTCTTACACTGTTGGTGGGAATGCAAGTTGGTGCAGCCACTTTGGAAAATAGTGTGGAGGTTCCTCAAAAAGAGCTACTCTATGACCCTGCAATTGCACTACTGGGCAGTTACCTTGAAGATACAGATGTAGTGACAAGAAGGGCCTTATGTACCCCAGTGTTCATTGCAGCAATGTCCACAATAGCTAAAATGTGGAAAAGAGCCTAGATGCCCTTTAACAGATGAATTGATAAAGAAGATGTGGTCCATATATACAATGGAATATTACTCAGCCATCAGAAAGGATGAATATCCAACTTTTGCATCAACACGGATGGGAGTAGAGGAGATTATGTTAAGTGAAATAAGTCAGAGAAAGTCAATTATCATATTGTTTCACTTATTTGTGGAACATAAGAAAAAACACGGAGGACATTAGGAGAAGGAAGGGAAAAGTAAAGGGGGGAGAAAACAGAGTGGGAGATGAACCATGAGAGACTATGGACTCCAGGAAACAAACTGAGGGTTTTAGAAGGGAGGGGGATGGGGGGATAGGTGAGCCTGGTGATGGGTATTAAGGAGGGCACAGATTGCATGGAGCACTGGGAGTTATATGCAAAAAATGAATCATGGAGCACTATGTCAAAACACTAACGATGTACTATATCGTGACTAACATAACACAATAAATAAAAAAAAAAGACGGCAGAGAAGAAGAGAAGATGCTAACTGAGAGGGGGGAGTAAAAGTACCAGGATGCAAGGGAAAGAATTTATGGAAGATAACTGAAATGGCAATCTCATAGTAATCATGGGTGATGAATGTATTCAAGAAGAATCAGAGGTTTAAACTATGTATCAAGATGTCACAAACTCAGGGCGCCTGGGTGGCTCAGTTAGTTAACTGACTACCTTCACCTCAGGTCATGATCTCAGTGTCTTGGGATCCAGCCCTGTGTAGGGCTCCCTGCTGAACAGGGTGTCTGCTTCTCCCTCTGCTGTTCCCCACAGCTTATGCTCTCTCTCTCTCTCAAATAAATTTTCTTTAGAAAAGTCACAAATTCATAGAACATGAAGACAAAATTAGAGCAAGCATCAATCTCTAGAGAATATATGCCATATTCATTTTTATAAATAATGTTTAGAAAGCACATACACAAATATTTACAGAAATAGTGCGAAGGTGCACTGGCTTTGGAGTCAGGCTCTTAGACTCTAACAAGTTGCCTAACATGCCTCAAGTTCCATGCCTTTGTCTACTAGATGGAAATATTAATATCTGCCTCCCAGAGCTGGATCTGTTTACCAAGGTGATATATGTGACAGACTAATCTCTACACAGTAGTCAGTCAATAAATGTTAGCTCTTTCCCAACTTAAATTATGTAAGTTCTTCAATAATAACAGCTGGATAAAACATTCCCAAATCACTGGATTAAGAATACTACTTTGTGGGCCCTTCCTAGTAAACCTTAGATCAATGTGATAGCACTTGGTGGTGGGGGAGGAGATGTTTGGAATTTTGTATTATATGAGTAACGTTAATTAAAATTTGACAAATCGTAAGAAGAGTCAAAATCTATAACCAACTTTTTTCATCAATTCTCTCTAGAATGCAGAGTATTTTTAAATGACTTTTAACAGGCCTAATAGGAAGATGAACAAAAAATCAGAATTAGAGAACTATACCACGATAATTTAAAAACAACCCTTAGTAATTGATCAACTGTCTTAAGAGCAGCAAGACAAAAGAGGACTCTAGAACAGGGCATTGGGAATAGGTAATAAACATGCCACTTCATCACATGCAGAAACCAAACTCTGTATTGGGCACAATCTACATAATACGTACTTCTGCAAAAATAACATTGCAAATGAGAACTAGTAAAACTCCTATGAATGTATTGCATGAATATCTCATTAGATAAGGAACCGTGTATTACTCAAAGAGAATTTCACAGGACTGCTTGAAGGTCAGCAGGCAGGGCTTTGGGAGGGGCGGTGGACAAGGTCTAAGGAATGCGGTATAAAATGGTGTAGGAGGAGGTCTGTGCAATCTCCAGCCATCACAGGGTCTCGTCTGGGACTATACACTTATACCTACACTAACATCTCAGCTAGGGTGCCAAGGACTAGGCAGAAAGGCTCCCCGTGGGTGTCAGCTACCCTGGCTACAGAAATGCTTTTCTAAGACTGCTCTCCAATCGAAAGAACCCTTTCACTGTACAACAAACCTGTAGTTTGCTTCACTCCGCTCTCAGCACCCTGGTTAGTAGAGCTGTGAGGCCACAGCACAACATCTCTCGTACAGTGGGTCCACTGCCAGTCCGAACAGTTCTCACCTTGTGCTTTCTAGGTTGCCTGGTCGGAAACTACCCGGAGTGATACAGGTGTCTACATCCACCCGCCCACTTTACAAGGAAAAATCTTATCCCACCGAAGGGTTATTTTGTGTGTGTGTTTTAATAATAAAGTGTCTCCTATTTTTCTAATACATTTGCCATGAATCACTTTAAATAGCAAATATTTTCTTTAGATCCTTTTCATGTAGCTAGCAATAACTTTATATTAAATATGATTTAATACTATTCACATTTTGAATAAAGAGAACAGAGAAGGACTGACTGACCTTTAACTAGTTATACCTCATAAGTCTAGCTGGGAATAAAAATTCCCCTATAATTCCCTTCACCTTTCCATATGAGATGTTTATTGAGCAGTTACTATGTGCTCACATTGCCAAACATTAAATGATTGAAACAATTAAAATCTACCTCATTTCCCAAATCTCTATAAACAAAAAATGAAAATATGTGGGAGCTGTAAGAAGATGATTAAGTGATAAATATTACTTTTTGATCATAAATCAAAGAACAGCTTTATTGACCATATATTATATGCGACAACATAGTATATTTATCAGAAGGCAACCTAATGCAATTTATCTGTCTCACAACTCTACACACACACATATACACACGGACTTAGAAGTCAAAGAATCAGAGATTTAAATTCTGGCTTTGTCAATGTAATAGCTGCAAACTTGAACAATGTATTTAATTTCCCTTAGCTTTAATTTCCTTGTTTATAAAATGAGGATCAGGGGTTCCTGGGTTAATCCTCTGCCTTTGGCTCAGGTCACGATCTCAGGGTCCTGGGATCAAGCCCCGCGTCAGACTCTCTGCTCAGCGGGGAGCCTGCTTCCCCCCTCTCTCTGTCTGCCTCTTTGCCTAATTGTGATTTCTCTCTCTCTGTCAAATAAATAAATAAAATCTTTAAAAATTGAAAAAATAAAATGAGGATCGTAATACCACAAAGTATTATGTATTTTTATATAAGATTACATATATGTGTGTGCATATATATATATATATATATATATACACTATATATATGAATGAGGTAAGATAGCAGTCCACAACGATTGCTCAGGAAATATATGCTCCTTTCCCAATGTGCAAAGTTCTGTCCTGATAGCAAGGTTATGGTGTGCCCACTGAAGAGAATTATGAAGACTTCATAGTATGCTACATTTTTACCCTCAAGGAACTACCATTTCAGTAGAGCATGAAAGATGGCCATTCATGAAAAGTTAATTCATAATATTTTAGTATACAGTATATAGAGGCTGATGGTGAGATGCCCACCATATTTAAAGGCAGATTCTATATCTGAAATTAGACAAGTAAGACTGTACCCCTAATGGCTGAGCTGTGCTACATGTTGAGGGGGTTCAATACTAACAAGCATCAGCAACTGCAAACCCAAGGCACTTGGGGAAAACCCCCATCCAAACAGCAAGGCCAGACAGGACTGGGGGTTGTGGCGAGAGAGGTGTCTAGGACACTCCAAGGAGTTGAACTCACGTTCTGGCCAGTCAACTCAACAGCTGTAACAATTGACCTAACTTCCTTTGTTCTGATACCGGGCTCACAGAATAAGCCTTTTGATCGTAACTTGACTTCCTAGTAGGCTTTCATCCTGGGGAAAGGACTTACTGACCCATGGACACATGCTTTCCTTTCTGTTTGGAAGTTCTGTTTTCATTTTACACTCCACACTGTAAACTAGCAAATACCATAAGCTGCGATATGTTTCAACCACCAGAATCATTTCTCTTGAGACAGGACATCTCTGGGCACAAAGACAAAACCGAATGAGGCTCTGGACTACCAAACCATGACCAGATCCTAGATCACATAAGGTGGCATCTCTAGTCTTAGTAAATATTAATCAGCATGGTTTATGTTCCAGATTGATACTTCAAAATTAAAATCCATAAGAAAATAGCACTAGGAAGAAACACTCTCATTTCATGTTTTATCTACCTATCTATATGTATATATATATATCTATATATAGATATCCAAGCATAGATAGATAGATAGATAGATAGATAGATAGATAGATAGGATAGATCTCTGGCCACAAGCTTGTATCTTCCAACTATAAACCAAGAATGGTTATGTGATATACAAACCCAACACAGAGGTTTAAATAAACAAGTCCTTAAATAACAAGGAAAAATTAACACATACTAATTCTGTTGGGTGACATCCTGATCAATCAACTGGTGTACTGTTTTGCTTTATCTATTGATATTTTATCTTGACATGAGTCAAGAGCTGAAGTATCTTGTAGGCAGGAATTAGATTTATTTTCTTTATGTTAGTTTCACTTCCCTAGCCCTGAATGTACACTTGAGTATTGATATGTTTTTTAACATATTATAAATATGATATATGAAATACCTTATAGATTAAAACATTTTTCATATTTACTCAGGAAAAAATATGCAATGAATCAAACAAGTATCCAGGAATGTAAGTTGTGGTCAAACCAGTCTGTTAATTGCAATATTAAAATCTCTCTCTCTCCCTGTCTCTTCCACCACCTACCTCCTCTTTCTTCTTCCCTTCCTGCCTTCCTCCCTCACTCTCATTCTCCATCTCCTTTTCTCCCTCAAAAGCTAGGACCCACCCAATCTTGAACATAGCACTTTTTCATGTATAAACAACTTGTAGAGAAATTGAAGAGAGTAAGTTTTCTTAAGACTAACAGTGAACAATCATGGACAGGCTGGAATATCGACCACAAAAGATTTTAATTACACTGATATCGATTGGGATAATGGCAATTTAATTATAGAAAAAAAATAGAAGTTTTGTCCTCAAGAATAAAAGTTCTGGTTTTTGTTCCTTTGAGTTTCTTTGCATAGTCTTTATGGAGAGAAGTGGGGTTTTTTTTGGGGGGGGGTATTTATTTTTTCTCCTGGATCTTTCCTTAAAAATTCAGCCAAGTATGATAAACCAGATTGAAGTTGGGGAGCATCTCAAATCTAGTTATCAACTTATTATTTGATTTGAAATGCTCAAGAGAGTATGCCGCTCATGAAGAGAAAGAATGCAAGCATTTCTGACTTTGGGAAAGACGACTTTGAAGACTTTGAGAGAATGCAAAGTGCCCTGAGGAATGTTGATTGGAATTCTATAAGGTATGAGAAATTTACTGCACATAAGTAAGGAATTGAGCATTTAGGAAATAATTGGAAAGGCTAGCATTGAAATTCAACTGAGACAAGTAGTAATCACAGCACTGAATTTAGAATGAAAGAGTTGAATGTGAAATAAAATACGAGAACACTCCCTAAAAGACCATTAAAGGCAGTGCTTCAGTTGAGGGGGTCTTAAAAAATTTTTCTTGTCCATGATACAGTTTATCTTAAAACATCGTGTACTTCAAATCTGCAAGGAGGTGAATACTTCATTATGTTGTAGTATTACAGAATGTAAATATATAGCCTTTGATTAAACACTACTTTAAGTGAAACCTATTTACCCAAGAGAAATCGATGTAGAACACCTGGATCTTTGAAAAGAATGGACTAGTCTAAAAAACTTCTCATAACTACAAGTAACAACCTTTATGACGAGAATTTTTAAAAACTGGTCATCATTGGATGGAATTGAAATTTGCTTCAATTATGGATTTGGGGGTTTTTTAAAAGATTTTTTTAAAGGTTTATTTATTTATTTTAGAGAGAGAAGGGACACAGAAGGGCAGAGGGAGAGGGAGAAGAAGAGACGTAAACTCCCCACTGAGTGTGGAGCCCAATACAAGGGCTGGATCCCAGGAACCTGAGATCATGACCTGAGTCGAAATCAAGAGCTGGATTGCTTCACCGACTGAGCCGCACAGGCATCCGTGGATTTGGTTTTAATGGCATTTGTTAGAATAGGTTTGACACCAAGTGAGATGAGATATATATATGTGTGTATATATATATATATACACACATATATATATTACAGTTATGTAGTTATTAACTATATTAAATTATATACTAAATTATAAGTGTATATATATAGTTATGATAGAAATATAAATACAGGAGCACCTGGGTGGCTCAGGGGGTTGAAGCCTCTGCCTTCAGCTCAGGTCGTGATCCCAGGGTCCTGGGATCGAGCCCCTGCATCAGGCTCTCTGCTCAGTGGGGAGCCTGCTTCCCCCTCTTTCTCTCTCTGCCTGCCTCTCCACCTACTTGTGATCTCTGTCAAGTAAATAAAATCTTAAAAAAAAAAAAAAGAAATATAAATACATGCAGGACATGACAACTCTTGAGGGTGAACATAAAATATTTTAAATATATTAGAGCTCAGAAACTTCCTTCCCCTTCTAGTCCTTTCTAACTTTTAAACCTCACTGTATTTTGTTCTTTTATTTTGGTTTCTATTCCTTCTTTATTCCTTAAGTCATTTTAGGCATGTGTGTTTTATAATGTCCTTCAGATTTTTTACCCAAGTTCTTAGTATGTCACTTCTGGATCTCCACAGTGGATTACTTCCTCCTATGGTTTATAACTTTTACCAGGGGCTGTTTTAACTCTAGGAGTTCTGTACTAGCTGGGTTGTAGAAAAATCCCAACAGAGGAGTGATACATTTGCTTCTTGAGGGAGATTCATGGGTTTTACCAGTGTGGGACTAATTTTTTTCCCTTAAGATTTATGTATTTACTTTAGAGCACAGTGTGGAGGGGCAGAGAGGAAGAAAGAAAGAGAATCTTAAGCAGACTCCCTGGTCGAGCATGGAGCCTGAGGCTCTCATGACCCTGAGATCACAACCTCAGCCAAAACCAAGAGTCAGATGCTCAACTGATAGCACCACCCAGTCACCCCAAAGGACTAATTTTTATAATAAATTTCCTGGCTTGGGGAATTCCACATCATGTCAAAATATCCACACATAGCACCACTGGTGGCTTTGTTAGCTCGTGGGAAACTTTGTCCCACCCCCAGAGCTTCAAGGAGAGTACACAGAACCTCAGTGAGCAGGCAGCACTTTCTGGAACCAGCCTTATGCAAGAGTCTTAATTCAAGCTCCACATCTTACACAAGCCAAGGTTCCTACCTCCCGTCCCCATATGGTTGTTAGAAACTCAGCCCCTGAGCTCCTGTAACCAGGAGTGTTAGGTCCCAGTTTGCCGGGACATCAGCTGGGATGCTCACTGCTCTGGCTTTACTCACTGATGTGGGCATTTGGGTTTTCCTTTTCTTTTTTTCCAAGCTCAGTGTTTACATATCTAAATTCTGTATATATTCCATTTTGTTCATATGCATTTAGATTTTTATTGCTACTAGGAAGAGGGCTATGTTAAATGAGTATTCTGTGTTGCTAAAATCAGAAGTCTCCTGATAACGGGGAGAACAGATTTTTCATAAAAAAGCTGTCAAGAAGGAAAGAAAAACTCCCCAAGATTTTATTCAAAGTTGTCATGGCATATGTATTTAAAGCCCTTCAAAATTATAAGAAAATGTGAGTATGAGAAAATCTTATCTAAAAAGACTTATTTAGGTCTAGTACCAGCTATACACCCAACATGATTTTCTTCTACCAAAAAAAAGTAAAGACATCGGTGCTGTGGAAACATAAATATGTGAATTGTTGGTGTAATTTAGTTCAATCCAAGATCTGGACTAAAACAGTAGACTTTCATCGTTCTTACCAAGTGCCTATTATAAATCCTGTAACCTAAGAGAGGCCAGGATGCCAAAATGAAATCAGGTGGGGTGGTGGCAGGAAAGGATTACAAGGTATGAGATTAGAGTCTGGCCCTTTTTTAATAGAAGCTTTTAGGGAGTACACAGCAGCAACCAACTACCACCAAATATGTCAGTGAAGCATCCCACAATGCCAGAACCACACAAGGCAGTGGCAGCAGCAAATCAAAGTGCCAGGCAGGCAAAGAAAAGCCGGAGTCTGACACCAGGCATGAGTGACAGAGCAGTGAGCAAGGTATCAGAAAGGCATCCAGGAGGCAAATCTGTTCTGACAGCAGACTTGGGATGGTAAACAATTTCTGAAGTTCTAATCTGGCCTTTGGTTCCATCCGATGCTTAGGATGAGAAGCGCCCGATCCTTAGGCATAACCATAATTTACCTCAACAACGCTGGTTCTACTGCCGTCACAAGATCACCCCCAAAGTGCAGGCACCCAAAATACACATCAGCAGGATTTCCATCAGATACAGCACAGAAAAGCCCTTTTTCTAATACTGACCAAGAGAGGACCAGACTTCTGTCCAACAAGTTTTTCATTATAATTAAATACATCACTTCCAGTAATCATAGTGTGTAACCCCCACTGAATGTGCAAATAAATGAATATATATATATATATATATCACACACACATATATATGTGTGTATATATATATATATATATATCAAAGCTTAAAGCTAGAAGAAACCTTGTGGAGCATATTTTCAAATACCTGAATTTACAGAGAAGGAAATTCAGGTCCACAACTTGATGTGGCTTGGTCAGCGCTATTCCGCTAGCTGGCAGCAAGGCAAATATGGCAGAACATATGCTAGGACTGAGTTTCCTGACTCTCCAGTCAGTAGTCTTCCCAGCAGGGCAACAATGAATTTATAATTTCTGTAGACTTGTGAAGAGGGTGGAATTCATCATAATTCTCATAATCCTCAGCTATTACCTTAGTCCATATAATACCTTTCCCTGATACTCTTTTAATTTTTTAAAAGATGTTTTCTCCTTATTCTCCATTTCCTATCCTCAACACAGGAATTCATGCAAATGTGACCAATATATGATCTTGAATATGTACATTTTCTTTGCCCCTTCATCGTACACGTGCTTCAGTGTGCACGAATGTGGTTTTAAGTTCCCTCAACGGTATGGACACAGTTTGAGTTCTTACTCCTCTTCCTAAAATCTACCTTTTAGGAACAGACCATTGTGCTGTATGTACTTCCAATTCATTGTTTCTAACCATTGCCTACTGTTAGTTAGTAAATGTCTACCACATTTTAGTTATCCACTACCACTGGTAACAGAATTTAAGATCTTGGAGCTGTTGAATAATTTCCTATTAATGCCTTGTTTTTCCCCTCTGAAATTCAAATATCATTACAATCTGCAGCCAGATTCTATCATCCAATAGGGCAGGTTTCCTTATAACGTATAAGTCCTTACAACATATAAAGTCTTATGAGCCTCCCGTTTACAACTTATGGAATCTTTTGTTCAATGTGCTATTTCTTAAATATACCACTAATAGTTACAAACAAGAATTTGGGCTATGAACACATCATATCTAAATGGTGTGGGATATAAATTCTCTTTAAGATTAGAAATATGCTTTGTGTTACGTTTACTTGTGTCAATTAGCACTAAATTTATTGGTTCAGCATAGAAAAAAAGCTTTAAGATGTATGGGAACATTATTTGCCAATTAAAATGCTAAAAACATAAGTCAATTAATGACTTTAGTCACAAATAAATAATGAGAAAGTATTCACAGTACAACGTGTGGGAGCAAATATTCAAAACAAACAATTAGTGATTCAGTATCCCAAAGACTAAATATTGCTAAATATTACCAGACCCCCAACATGAAAAGAAAAAAGGTTTTTTCTCTTAGTTAGGATACTTACTCAAATCTTATTATGTATTCTTTCTAATAATGAACGATGCATTATTTTCTTATCCTTCTAAACTGGAACTTAGACAAGGAATGAGAGGACATCAGGCATGCAAAAGATTGAGAAGGATGAAGACTGAGGACAAGCAGCACACAGCATGGAAGACTAAGAATTATGTCATCCGTATTTAAGAGCTACATTAACATTCTGCATGAACCCAAAACACTGACTATCAGGAAAGCTGTGAGTTCTAAACGGAACCCCTTGTTTAACTGATGTATGACTTTAGGTTAGTCATCCAACCTCCCAAGAATATCCTGATCCTCTAACAAAGAAAGAAGGGACATGACCCGCTTGACATAACATGTTGTGATCATACAACCCAGTGACACTAAAGCACTAAGAGTAAAAATAACTTCATTATTTGAATATTCATACAGAATGACTCATAACTGAAGCTGATGTGCTGACCACCAAGAAGGAAATATGAGTAATATGGAAACTGGTGCTTTGGGTGTTTGAGAATTTTCCTTTGTAGTTAACTTTCTTTTTACTGAAGTTGATGTGTCATGACTTACGACTCATTTAGGGTAGGAGAGTATTTAAAGACATAAGAAAATTATTTAAGAAAATTATTTAACAAGATTATAAGGCTAATACACTCTAAGCTGCCAATCCAGAAATGTTCCTGGCTACTCTTGGAATGTAGGGTTCTGTGTGCCTAATCACAGAAGGCGGAAATATTCATGGGGCACCTGGGTGGCTCAGCTGGTTAAGCATATGACTCTAGTAACAACCCCAGTCATGATCTCAGGGTCTCAGATGGAGACCCACACAGGACTCTGCACTCAGCTTGGAGCCCTCCTTCTCCCTCCCTCTCTGCCCCTTCCCCTGCTCATGCTCTCTCTCTCTCTCTCTCAAATAAATAAAATATTGGGAAATATTCCACTGAAATGACAGAGCAAGCTTGAAGCTGTCTACACAAAAAGAATATCTCTATACCACCCACCCTTCAAAAGATACATACACACACATTCACAAGCGCTCAGGCACGCACACAAACACACACACACACACACACGAATTAGGGGTAAAAAATCAAGTTCCAAAAAACAGCTTAAAAGCACGAATGGGAAAATGCTGGTAATAAAAATGATGTGAGAAAAGGTGAGAGGCTTGGAGGACAGATCCGGGAGATAAAGTGCACATTACAATGAATTTCAAAACAGAAGCAAGAAGCAATGAACATGTAAATAGTACAAAAAACAAATCTACCAGTAAAATAAAGAATTGGATTTGCAAGTTGAAAAAGACTTATTCCTTGAAGAATTCAAGATAGAATACTCCTTTCTAGATCTATCTTGGCAAAACATTTGAATTATAAGGCTTTTTAAAAAGCCAATAACCATAAAAATAGGAAAAACTAAACTTACCTACAAAAAATTAAGTGGTAGACCATAAGAAGTAAGAGGAGAAGAAAGTATACAAATTTTCTACCTTACACTGTGTATGTAAAATGGCCATTTGGCCGATTACAATTAGAAAAACCCAAATTCAGAAAAGTTTTTCACTTAAAGGTAATAATAAATACAGTATAAAGAAGTTGCATGGCTTCCAAATCATTAATGACAAAACGAGGAAGAAAATGTCATCAGAGAAAAATGAAAGTATAAAAGTAAAAAAGTGAGAGATATGGCACAAAAAGTATTAGAACAGCATCAGATTACTCCCCTACAATATTGGTACCTAGAAAAAAGAGTAGAATACCAGATATGAATTAAGAAGACAGCAATTCAAATTTCCTCCACCAAGATATGATTCATCTGTTAGAATGAATGCTATTCAACAGTAGATGGATGGATGGTTGGATGGATGGACAGAAAGACAGAAGATGGATAACTACTAGATTATTAATATGGGGTATATTCATGTAGGGATGCTGCTGTAGGGAGAGGGAATGGGAAAGAAAAAGATAGATGGCATCTTCTTAAAATGCACATACCCGGGGCACCTGGGTGGCTCGGTGGGTTAAAGCCTCTGCATTTGGTTCAGGTCATGGTCTCAGGGTCCTGGAATCGAGCCCCACATGAGGCTCAGCAGGGAGCCTGCTTCCCCCCCAACCTCTCTCTGCCTGCCTCTCTGCCTACTTGTGATCTCTGTCAAATAAACAAATAAAATCTTAAAAAAATACATACACTCAAAAAAATGCACATAAACAATTTTACTTCTGTATTAAGACAAATTGTATTTGTGGGAACATGTATAAATTAACATGTAGAATCCTCAATAAAAAGATACTTTTTTAGAAAATAATTTCTAAAACTGTCTCAAGAAAGAGAAAATGTGAATAGATCTATAACCAAGAAGTAAGTTGGAAGAAAAAAGTTATAAAATTTCCTGAAAACGTACCGAAGATTAGCACAGAATCCTTGTAATAGATACAAAGAATACTGAGTAAACAGAAGAAATATATATAAATAAGAATTCTTCAAATTAAAAACTACAGCTCATCAAAAGGCACTGTTAAGAAAACAAACAAGCAAATAAACAAACAAAAGCCACAGAAAGAGTAACACAGACATCTGTGAAAGGACCTGTATCAAGAATTATATAAGAGATGGCATTAAATCAATAGTAATAATAAAATACAAATAAGTGGGCAAAGTCTTGAAAAGACACTTCACAAAAGAGGATAAATGACAACAGGCATATGAAAGAGGATGGGCATCATTCTTCATCAGAGAAATGCAAATTAAAACCACAATGAGATTTCACTTCACACCCACTCAAATGACAAAAAGACTGATAATACCAAGGGTTGGTGATGATGTATAAGAACTGTCTTTCTTACTCATTGCTCATGGAAATACACAATGGTACAATCACCTTGGAAAATTATTTGGTAGTTTCTTACCAAGCCTCAGTTATGGGCCAGTAACAATACTTCTGGTGTATTTAAAAAAGAAATGATAGTGTATTTCTATAAAAATGGATGAACACAGGGGCACCCGGGTGGCTCAGTCAGTTAAGCATCTATCTGCCTTCGGCTCAGGTCATGATCTCAGGGTCCTGGAATCCAGTCCCACATCAGGCTCCCTCTCCTCCCCACCCCAGCTTGTGCTTGCTCTTGCTTTCTTTCTCTCTCACTCACTCTCTGAAGTAAATAAAATCTTTAAAAAAAAAATGGATGAACACAAACTTACGCAAAAAATGTTCACATGGGACAAAAAAAAAAAAAAAAAGAAGAAATAGTCCAAATATCTTTTAACTCCTACATAAATAACATATCAATGTAATAGAATACTCCTCAGTAATTAAAACAGATGATTACTAATATAAACAACAACACGGCTGAAGTATAGAAGCACTGTATTTAGCGAAAAAAGTTAGAGACAAAAAACAGCATACTGAATAATTTCATTCATACGAAGTTCAAGAAGGGGCTGGAAAGTGACATGAGGGAATTCTTTGGGGTAAAAGAAATGTTCTACTGGGGTGGTAGCCATAAGAATGCATTCATGTGTCTAAATCCATCAAATATCATGTATGCAAGATCTGAAAATTTTCCTCTATTTAAATTATACTTCAATAAAACTTAGTTTAGGAAAGATAACATATAAAAAAACAAGGAAGCAAAACTGGCATATTATATTAATGCAGAAAACTTAAAGAACATTCGATGATTAAGAAAATACAACTGAATCTCTAAGAGTTGAAGTGATAAAATTAACAATGGTTTTAGCTATCATTTATTAAGTGCCTTCTGTATACCAATTGCTGACCTACGCCCTTTTCAACATGATCCTTTTTAATCCCCATAAAGACAATGACACTACTGGTTCTTTTCCCCATTCTTTCCTACCAAAATTCTGTTTTTGTGCACGTTCCCTGCCCTTCCCACAGAGCCATGTGCTTCAGGGGATCGTGACTCCTCCTTTGCCTCCCCTGGGTGGCCCAAGGTCTATCCGACTCTCCCTGACAATGACTGGTTCAGGAATGGGCAAGTGATCAATTCTGACCAATGAGATATAAAAGAAAATCCAGTGAGATGCGTCTGGGAAAGCATCTTCCCTGTAAAGCAAGCCATATGAGATTATTATCTTTCTTCTTCTGCTTGATATTGTCACGCCTGGGTGCAATGGCTAGAATTGCTGCAACCATCGTGTCATCTTGAAGCCCCTGTGTGGATATTTGCACATAAAAACAGCCCAAGTGACAGTTATAAATAGTCCCCTTCACAAATGAAGAAACTGACCCTCAGAGGTTTGATAACTTGCCTGAGGGGACACGGTAACTGAGTGGTAATAACAGGATATGTCTAGCTCTACCTCAGTCTGAAATTAATGTTCTCCAATACTCCTTATTGTCTCTACTCAAGTTGATGTTGGTGCTAACATAAACTTTACATGCTCATAAAGCTTTACAAATCCTAGTCTACTGCTTATTTTACTACATGGGGGGGCAGATATTGTTACTGCATTCGGGTAAGAGTAGGATTAACTTGCAACTGCTTCTCTTGTCTTTTCTGTACAGACCATATCTTCAGGCTCTCTCTGTATGATCAGCAAGACTCAGGTCAAATGCCACACCTAGAAAATCTTTCTTGACCTGTGCTGACTGTATTACACTTTCTCTCTTTTGTCTTCCTTGCCTCAAACACATGTCTGCCCCTGTGAGCTGATGTTTTAGTCCTCTTCTATTCCAGCACAAAGCATCGTGCCTGGTGTACCACAGATGATTAATGCTAATGGAGAAGCTGTCCTTACTGTCCTTAGCACATGAACTTCAATATTTAATCCTTATTTATAACAGCTTTACAATGTTTACTGTTGAAGGACTGCAAGTCTAGCCTCTTCAAAAAAGTTGCAAGTTTGAAATGAGACCCTGGAATACACAATCTCTGGCCCATGCTGTCTTCAAGAGTCTATTTCTGTGTTTCTATTCAAGAACGAGGATGTAAATTGTCTTTTATGATGTCTACCAAGGTGCTTGGCACAGGCAATATTTGCCAATCACTTGAATATTTGAAAGAAAAAGTAATGTTCATGTTGTCACATCTTGACATTTCTAATGCTTTCAAAAAAGTCATTCTGTAGTGATGGAAATTATGAAAGGAAAATGAGGAGGACAATTTGTCCAATTTGGTTCACTGCATCAGTGAGAAGCAGACATGAAAGAATATATGCACCTGGATGGCTCAGTTGGCAAGCCCCCAACTCTTGATTTTAGCTCAGGTCATGATGTCAGGGTCTTGAAACCTTGACCCCCCACATCAGGCTCTGTGCTGAGCACAGAATCTGCTTGAGATTTTCTCTCTCTGCTCTCCCTCTGTTCCTTTCCCCATTCTCTCTCTCTCAAAAAAATAAGTATATTTTTAAAAGAAAAAGAATATATGTATTAAAATACAAATCCATAATCTCCCAAAAGATAGAAATATTAGGAGCATTAAAAAATATTAAAAGCAGTATTATAAGCATAAGTTTGAATAAAGAACACAGACAATTTAAGTGGAACATTTGAAAGTGATAACACCTTTTCCGGATCCCCCAAGCTCCAGAAAACGGATAAACAGGGGTGGTATAGGTTAGGAGATGTCAAAAACCATGTCTCACTGGCCAGGTATCTATTTTGTAATTGGAAACACAGACCCACCCAGTTGCTGACGTACTGTCCACTGGCTGCAGTGGCAGAGTTGAGATGTGGTGACAGAGACCATACTGCCCATGGGCATAAATACTTTTATGCTTTAAAACCAAGGCTGCAGAGCCCCTAGGCTAAACTATATACAAGTGTCACATTATTATGGGGGCGTTCCATCACAGTTAAGACACATTCTAGAAGATGTGGGAGAGTTATGTTTGACATGATTAGGATTAATCGAGAACTTTCGATAGCTTCAAGGGAACAATTCTAAGAGTGTAGAGAGAACAGGCAAAGCCTCAGCATTTACTGAATTACCCAAAATGGAAATTTGTCTTTAAAATGCCAAGCGGCCTGTTTTTCTTCATTAGGAAACAGTCTCGGCTACATGTACAGTATGGATTCATCACAGCAGCAACATTCTAATTACAGGCTGTGAAGAGTTCTAATTGAAATAAGATTAATGAAGAGCCATGCCAACCTCCTACAATATCACAATCTGTAGGAACACTTAGCTTGTGAGTCATTTTCCTCCCCAAAATAACTCAGATTAAACAGCAACTTCCAAACTAATGGCAACATTTCCGTCCAGATTTCTTTTTATGTCTTGCATCATGTTCCAGGATACAGCACACGGAGCAGGACTCATCTTCTGCCATCAGCTAATGTTATTAAATGTCAGGCATTTAATAAAGTTAAAGGGCAAAAAAGTTTTAAAGAATTTATTCTGCCTAGCAATCAGCCCTTGAGAAGACTCAGGAAAACTCATCGCTTTATTGACTGGAGGAGAATGAGAAATTTTCTCATCAGGTTCTGAAAACATCACCTAATGCCTGGAGAAATTCGAAAGCCCTATGAACGATGTTCTGGTAGGTGTATGCTTTCATATTTGTGTGTGTACGTATGTATGTATGTATGCATTTAGGAACACTCATGAAATGTAATAGTGAATGTACTCTTGTGTTCCCCAAACGTAGAGTTTGCCTAACAGCAAAGTGGGTTAAATTCAGGTGTTTGAGAGCCAGGGCACAATTCCTAACAAGAGCTGCTGGTATGTTCCAGTTGCCCAAACACTGGCCAAAGGGTGGGAAACAGCAGAGCCCTACAAACCTCAAACTGGGAGGAAGGGTTCTCATTGTGATTTCTCCAGTGTCCTTCAGAGAGGGAATCTCCTCAATGTTCCTACTCTGTTCTACCACTGGACTCGAAGATGAAAAGATGAGGTTTATCTCCTTTTATTGCCTCAATCTCCTCTTTATGTATATCATTAGAGGGAGGGAACTGGTAGAAACTGAGGGGAAAAATAACAATTTCAAAATGCTATCTTAGAGTGTAAAAAATCAAACTTGTTAAGAAAAGAGGGTAGAGAGTGTTGGCAAAGTCAAGTTCCCTCCCTAAATGAGTTCCATTCTAAGACAGACATTAGAGAACTTTAGTATAAGTATGTATAGTTAAATTTTAAAACATTTTGGGCATCCTCCTTGTTTTCAGTACACACCATAAACTGATGTCTCCATTAGCTCTCTTAAAATACAAATTCTGTAAGGAGTGGACTTATTTTAATGAAGTATGTATATGGAGCAAAACAGCAGTGACTGACTCCCTTTCTACTCTAGTAGCAAATTCAGGAGGAAAAAAAAAATATATATATATACATATATATATATATGTGTATATATATATATATATATATATATATACACACACACACACATATATGGAACTATTTTTAAAGCCTCTGGAGCAAGATGTCACAAGCCTGAGAAATTGTTTCCTCTGATCTCTTGAGTTTTAATGATTAGCTAGCAGCATTCAATTACAAACTGGTCATTAACAAGAAATCTAATTGCTATTAGCAGACAGGTAAACAACTCATATCGGCATCTCAACGTGCAGAGAGGGCCATTTTATAGTGTCAAGTGAAATGAAGGTTTTCCTTATGACAAAATAAATAACATCACCGTATTTACAAAATGACATTGCCTCGTCTCTTCATATATATAGTAATATATGAATAGCTATAAACAATAGTAGTGAAGTAGATGATACCTTATTTTTCACATTTTTTAGTTAACAGTGCAAACAAAACTGCCAAACAAGGTAAAAATCCTATTCTCTAAGAAGTAAACTCCTACCATCATCTAGGGTTTCAAAAACTTAAGCTGCCAAAGGTGATCAGGAAAGAGTTTACCTACGAATATCTCCTGCTATTTAAAATATAAATATACATATATACTAAACTGCATTGTCAAATGTAATTAAATGTTATGTAACTTTATTAAACCAGAAAAAAGGGAAGTATTAAAAAATGAATGGAGTGGGGCACCTGGGTGGCTCAGTGGGTTAAACCCTCTGCCTTCAGCTCAGGTCATGATCCCAGGATCCTGGGATCTAGCCCAGCATCAGGCTCTCTGCTCAGCAGCTCAGCAGCGAGCCTGCTTCCTGCCCCCCTCTGCCTGCCTCTGCCTACTTGTGATCTCTGTCAAATAAATAAACTCTTTTAAAATAAATGAATGGTGAAAGGGTAAGTTTAAGATAACAAAAGATTCTGTGTTTTGATTTCAACATGGTTTCCTAAGAAGGTTAAGAACCTTCTATAAAAAGATCCAGATTGGTTATTTTGCCTGGAGTGCCAAAGTTACTCTTTGTCTATATGGACTCACCCAGAGTGATTTTGCATCACATTACAGCTTATCAGTCAGGGCTTAAAAACACACAACACCCTGTCAGAATCATCAAACACCATCCTGAATCTTTTCCTCTCTAGGTAGAATTACAGCTGTTAGTTTCAATGTACAAAGAAAACCTCACCCTAAAATTCATCAGGAACCCTAGTCAAACAAAAAAAAGGCCTAATATTATAAGCACATTCTTTATCAACATATTAATCCCATATCATTGAAGACCAGGTGGCAGGATAGAAGAGACACTTGGAAGTTCACCGATAATTTAAGACTCCTACAGCATTTTTCTGTAATTGAGTCTTAGTGAGAAATTAAATCTTAGTGAGGAAAAAGATAAGCATTAAATTCTATTATCAATGTCATGATCAGATTTGGAAAAAACTAATTTTTATTGGGAATTAGTTTTTAAACAATAGACTTCTAAGTATTAAAGAGGAAGAAATCATAAAGTCATATAGTGCCAAAGCCATCTCAAATGTGCTCCTAATAACAGTCCTCAATACTCTATACCTTTGGCCCAGAGGAAGGAGTGGGCTGACCAGATGACTCACTCTAAAAAGTCCGCAGATACCCCCCCCACCCCACGACCCCCAGACACACAGGTCCTTCTTTCAGCATCTAACAGCCCCGTGGTGAAAAAAATACGTAATAATCAAGTTCTTTCTTGTCTCTAGTCTAAATCCTTGCCACTTTGCAAATCCATTTTCTCTTGTTTCTCTTTGGAAACAGAGAACAGCTGGTTGTCATCTTCCAAATACTGTAACAATCCCTTATATACTTGAAGATAGTAATTAAGTCATCCTCTCAGCCTTCTCTTTTGAGAAACTCAAATTCCTTTTTAACACAAATTATCAAAAAAAATTGCCACCGCCTTGGACATGAAAATTATTATTGCATCGACATTCTCTGTAAACCCCACTTTGTTTCTAGAACTGCTCCTTCTCCAAAAGCAAAAGCAGAAGCACACTGCCTTGATGAGTTGAGTTCCGCTGGCTGTCTTCATCCTTCTTACAACATAACGTCGCAGGTGAACTTGGGTTCTCCATTAACCTCCCACGAACACTTTGCACTTCTCAGGTAAACTCGTGTGACTCTTACCTCCCAGTCACCTCTCACTCCCTGCCTACACCCCCTCACATTCTAAAACAAGAGGCGTCATGAAGAGCAGCGTCTTCAGCCGTCCTGACGAGAGCACAGCTCCAAATACTACAGAGGCTGCTTGAACCCAATGCTCCATCTCAACCGCGTAAATTTTCTCCGTAGGGTGTCGGTATGCTAATAAGATTCCAAAACAAACAAAGCTTTCCTTTTAACCATACCCTTATTTTAAAAAGCTGGCACTCATTACACAGAGACATGAAAGAAAGAGAACAGACTGACTGACAGCATAATTTTGGGCAAATTAATCTCACATTTTCATAATCTGTAAAATGGGAATAATAACCTATGGGGTTGTGTTCGAGGATGAGTGAAGTAGTTTTGTACCCACCACACTGCCTGAACAAATTCCTTTCTCTGGCACTTGTGTGGCATTTTCATCCTTCGGTGCAGTGTTCTTTATGGCAACACGAGGGAATTCATGAAATCAGTTCTCCCTGGGCACATATTTGTATTTAAAGAGGGCCTTCTGGAGTTTTAATTAAAAAAAGAAAAAAGTGACTCTAATGATAAGCATTCTAAGTAGCAAGTCAGACTTGTAAGGACAGTGTTTTGAAACAGCATTAACCCCAAGTAAGGCAAGCCAACTCCCAGATGTGATTTCATCTCCCACGTGAGGCAGAAAGATGTTTATTTAAAGCCAAATATCCTCAATCTCAATGATCCCAAGTTGCTTATAATAAGATTTTCTCTGAAATATCAAACCATATATTTTACCTTGGGTTATTTCACTGGTAAGAGGATAACCCTGATTTTGGAAAGCTGTGACATGCCAATTTATCCACAATATGGATCTAGGAGATTAAGGTACCAACCTTTTACTTTGTTTTGCTTTGAATAAAGTAAGACAATTACTCTGCTTGGGGATAGAGTATTTCAAGTGTGAAAAGATGAAAATGTTTTTATTTTTCTTATATGACTACAACTAAACTGTTTATAGTCCCTTTCTCTCTCCCTCTCCCACCCCAACCCTCTCTCTATAAACAGCCTGAAAATAAGTTAGAGAGGTTGAATAAAGATCTACCCTCCATAAGTATCTTAATTAATGATCCTGTGAGAAGGGTTTGACTATCTACTTACCTGGAGTTAATGGATAACTTTTTAAGTTTCATAAAATCATGATTTACCTGTTTCCTAGTGCCCACAGATAACGATTGATGGTCTGTCCAGTATTAATTTCACTTAAATCTACAGGTTGTAGAGGAGAGGTGGGAGGAAAAGCGTCTCATGTAGGAAACAGTTCTTTCGTTAGGAAAAAAAGAGCAAAATTAATTTTCTAAGCAGTCACACTAAATGGCTCAATCAGCTCTTCAACAAAATACTTCCTTACCTGACATAAGCCTCTTAAATGTCAACCAATAAAAGTCAACACCTACCTGGGAAGTTTATCTTTCTGTGTTTAGAGAAAAGCTACCTGACTATTTAAATACCCAGAAATGTGGATGCCTGGGTAGGTATGCATGTGTGTGTGTGAGTTTGTGTGTTTGTAATGTTTGTGAGCAGGTGGCATATGGAGGGATCATACACATATAAAGCTTCTTCCCCTCTTCCCTAAATGGCAATATAAACCTGCTACTTGTGACTCATTTCATAAGGTGATTACTTCTCACTCACAGACATTTCTGATTTTGACCCCAAAAATATGCCAATATGCCTGTTTTTAGTTTTGACAAAAAAATATGCCAACATACCAAGAATAAGTTGTGTTTTATTCATGAGGTGTTCTATCCCAAATGGCCACTGTGGACGACCATCAACCAAACCAGCCAACTTCTGCAACAAAAGAACACTGAATGTACCAAACAAACCCTTGCTGTGAATGAGTGACCTAGGAGCATTTCCCCTAAGGATTTCAGCAGCATTTTACCATTCTCATTGGTAACTCTTCCTCCATTCTAAAAAAATTTTTAGAAAGAGAACATTTATCATTTGATTAAAGTTTAATCAATGTTCGATAGAATCCTGCATCAGCAAGGGTTGTGAGATTTTCCTCAAGGAGAGTGTGAGTGCCTTACGTACATCACCAGAACTGTGGGGGAGACAAATAGTCGAGATGGCTAGGCAGAGAAAGTTTAGGACTGCAGAAGGTCTGCTCCTTGAGCCAGCAAAATCAAGTAAAGAACAGCAGCAAGTTTTGTAACTTCTATCCCAAAGTTCTTCTAGGTTGCAAATGGACCATTTATTTTGTTTGGTCATCTGTCTCATTAATATTGTTTGAAGGCTCTATTCTGCTTGTCTTCCATAGTTCCCTCTGCCATTCAACCCCTCCTCTGTCTGGTTTGCACTATTTATTGATTTTTAAATATTACATATAATTTAGTTATGATTCCAAAGGTTACAGTAGCAAGACAAATTGTCTCCAAAACTTCCAGTGTGAGCCTCTATGATTTATTTTTTAAATTAATTTTTGAACAGCCTCACTCAGTGTGCCCTTTCTTTCTTGTCTTCTAATCTCCAGGTTTTACTTTCCTCAATAAGATTTTTTCCCTTTTGTTCATATGACTCCTCGATTTCTACTTTTTAATTCCACCATTTTTCTTTGCTAAACATAGACACTGGACTATTAGTAAAGCACTGGTGTTGTATCTCTTGGATTACATGTACCTATTTCTTTTTTTTTAATTATATTAATTTAGTCACTACACAATACACCATTAGTTTTTGATGAGTGTTCCATGATTCATTGTTTGTGTATAAAACCCAGTTCTCCCTGCAATATGTGCCCTCCTTAATTCTCACCCATCCCCCCACCCCCCTCCCCTCCAACACCCTCAGTTTGTTTCCTGGAGTCCACATTTTCTCATGGTTCATCTCCCACTCCAATTCCCCCAACTCTCCATTTTTCCCTTCCTTCTTCTAGTGTCCTCCCTGCCATTTCTTATGCTCCACAAATAAGTGAAACCATATGATAACTGACTTTCTCTGCTTGACTTATTTCACTTAGCACAATCTCCTCCAGTCCCATCCATGTTGATGCAAAAGTTGGATATTCATCCTTTCTGATGGTTGAGTAATATTCCATTGTGTATATGGACCACATCTTCCTTATCCATTTGTCTGTTGAAGGGCATCTCAGGTCTTTCCACAGTTTCGCTATTGTGGACAATGCTGCTATGAGCATTGGGGTACAGATGGCCCTTCTTTTCACTACATCTGTATCTTTGGGGTAAATGCCCAGTAGTGCAATTGCAGGATCATAAGCTCTATTTTTTAGTTTTTGTAAGAACCTCCACACTGTTTTCCAAAGTGGTTGCACCACCTTGCATTTCCATTAACAGTATTAGAGGGTTCCCCATTCTCCACAACTTCTCCAACACTTGTTGTTTCTTGCCTTGTCAATTTTTGCCATTCTAACTTGTGTAAGGTGGTATCTCAATGTGGTTTTGATTTGAATTTCCCTGATGGCTAATGATGATGAACATTTTTTCATATGTCTGTTAGCCATTTGTATGTTTTCTTTAGAGAAGTGTCTGTTCATGTTTTCTGCCCATTTTTTGAGTTGGTTATTTGTTGTTTGGGTATTGAGTTTGAGAAGTTCCTTATGGATCTTGAGTATCAGCCCACTGTCTGTAGTGTCAATTGCAAATATCTTCTCCCATTCTGTGTGTTGCCTCTTTGTTTTGTTGACTGTTTCCTTTGCTGTGCAGAAGCTTTTTATCTTGACAAAGTCCCAAAAGTTCGTTATCACTTTTGTTTCCCTGGCCTTTGGAAATGTGTCTTGAAAGAAGTTGCTGTGGCTATTGTCGAAGAGGTTACTACCTATGTTCTCCTCCAGGATTTTGATGGATTCCTGTCTCACACTGTGTTCTTTCACCCATTTTGAGTTTATCTTTACGTACAGTGTAAGAGAATGGTCGAGCTTCGTTCTTCCGTATATAGTTATCCAATTTTCCCAGCACCATTTATTGAAGAGACAGTCTTTTTTCCATTGGATATTTTTTCCTGCTTTGTTGAAGACTGGTTGACCAGAGAGCTGAGAGTCCATATCTGGGCTCTCTATTCTGTTCACTGATCTATGTGTTTGTTTTTGTGCCAGTACCATGCTGTCTTGGTGATCACAGCTTTGTAATATAGCTTGAAATCAAGCAACATGATGCCCCCAGCTTTTTCTTTTTCAACATTTCCTTGGCAATTTGGAGTCTTTTCTGGTTCCATATAAATTTTAGGTTTGTTTCAGCACTTTGAAAAATGCCGTTGTTATTTTCATCAGGATGGCATTGAAATATAGATTGTTGTGGGCAGAAAAGACATTTTAACAATGTTTATTCTTCCAATCCATGAGCATGGAATGTTTTTCCATCTTTTTGTTTCTCTTCAATTTCTTTCATGAGTGTTTTGTAGTTCCTAGGGTATAGATCTTTTACCTCTTTGGTTAGGTTTATTTCAAGGTATCTTACAGTTTTTGGTGCTACTGTAAATAGAATTGGTTTGCTAATTTCTCTTTCTTCAGTACATTTTTAGCACATAAGAAAGCAACTGATTTCTATGCATTGATTTTGTATCCTGCCATATTACTGAATTGCTGTATGAGTTCTAATAATTTGGGGGTGGAGTCTTTTGGGGTTTCTACATAAAGTATCATCTGTGAAGAGAGAGAGTTTGACTTCTTCTCTGCCAATTTGAATATCCTTTATTTCTTTTTGTTGTGTGATTGCTGTTGCTAGGACTTCTAGGACTATGTTGAAGAAGAGTGGTGAGAGTGGGTATCCCTGTCATGTCCCTGATCTTAAAGGAAAGGCTCTAAGCCTTTCCCCATTGAGAATGATATAAACATACCTATTTCATTCCTACTTTCCCTCATTCCACAAACCATTAAAACATACCTGAGCTATACTGGCCAGTACACTGAGTATAGTGAGGCAAGTCACAAGTTTACTTATCAAGAAAGTTCATGAATAATCTCTATGCATACACATCAGCTATAGTCCACACAGCACTACTCCCTGCATCATAGGGCAGTCTCCCCTTAACATCCATAAAAATATTATAAAAACATGCTTCCTGATATTCTCCCCAAGAGAAAAGGAAGGAGATGGAAGACAGGAGAGAATAAGTCACTGTATTCTAGGGTAAGTAGTGGAGCAAAATGGCCATATCAGACATAGGCTAGTGAAGAGCAGAAATCATGAAGTCAATAATCAAGTGCTCATTGCTTGTTGAAGGAAAATTATTAACACAGGCCATGTGCCCAGCTGAAGGGCAAGGGATGTGTAAAATGGTGAGTTCCTTAAAGAGAGAGTTCACATGCCCAGAGGTCAAAAGAACAAGTCTAAGGAGAAGTTCACAGATTTAATCAGCAATTTGCTCAGGAAATTATTGGTATATAGGCAGAGGTATATGGGAATAATCTTCCTAAGCAAGCAAAGGACAGAGAAGGAAGAAGAAAGTTCAGTCAGAAAAAGGTAAAAGTGGACAAATATGGGAAACTTTAATGGACACATGTTCCTAAGAAGGAGAAGAAAATTAAAAATCCAGGACCATTTTAGCAGTATAATGATCATACACAGGTGATACATATGTAATATATGTATACATAAACATATGTGTTTATATGTGGAAAAACACAATACAGAAATTTCTCATATCACTGAATACACAATGTGAATTACTATTTCACTAAATTTTTTGGAAATTTATACTAGGTTATAAGTGAACGTGATCAGATTCATGGCTTGATGGAATGGTGAACTACTGCCAGTAGGTAATATTGAATTGCTTTTCAATTCTTCTTATATTCAGATAATTTTGCAAAAAAATACATGAATACATAAGTAAAAGTAGTAAATTAGTGCATATCACCTAATCCAGCATGACCTTGTTATAATGTACAGGCAAAGATCTCATTCCATGAAGCATATATCCAATTCGGCATAGTTCTTTCAAATCCACAATCCTGTATTTTTCTAAGCAACATTTTTCACAAAGAGATTTAATTTCTGCAAGAGTTAAATCAACCAAAATGCTAAACTTGGAAAGGAATGGTGTACAATTACAAAAATAAAGGGATAATTAGGTATAATATTCTAGAATACTTAGAACTGTTTACTTCTTGCAGGCAGTGGTTTTTCCAAATAAAAGATCAGGGTGAATTAATTGTTGTAAAATAAATACACAATCAAGCAAATAACATTTTATAATTCTGAAACAAGCATATAATGGAAACTGTTTCAAAGATGCCTTATCCAAAGGAACTGGCAACTGGAAGTAGATTTGTGAATTAGCAAACGTGATGATCTGGCAGTCAACATCTCCGGTTCCCCGTGTTTGAATGCATGCTATAGAATGAGTGAAAAACACACAGGAAATTAAATATATGCAGCGTATGAAAAATTAAGCAGGTGGAGGGATGGAGAAGGGGAATGAGGGAACTAGTCGAGAGGGGAACAGGAGAGCAGGGAAACAGGAGAAGGAAGAAGGGAGGGAAATGAAAAATATTTGACTATTCAGAAAATCTGTTTATCTTCTTTGTTCAACATCTTCTATTGATCACCAGCAGTGCTGGCAAATAGCTTGAAGCTGTGATCCTGAATTGATATCTAATTAAAATCCAGTTCTATTTTAATAATATGGTAAACACATCACAATTCTGGATGTAAATAACATCAGCAGATGAAGGATAAACGAAGAATCAAAACTAAGTGCTAGGAAGTTTACAAAGAAGGCAAAGAGCGAATCATGCAAAGAAAAACAATAATTAAACTCTGCTTCCAATTTATTGTTATCGTGGCTTATTATTAAGATTCTGCTTTAGTCCGAAAGTTATTTTCTTTCTGTCTTATTTGTCTTGCCAAGGAGAAAAATAAACACAAACTGCATTTTATTCTTCTTATCCATGAAATCAGAGCCAAGGACTGCCCTTGACAACTCATCCCCAACTCTCAATGGGCTGGATTATTGTCTTGATCAACACCTTTCACTTCCTCGAGGCAAAGTTCCTTCCCAAAATTCTTACCCTTGGTTACACTAAAATACCAGGAGTAATGGGAATTATAGGTGTTTACCTAGGGAAAGATTTGGTATTTGAGATAGATTCCACTAGTCAACCCAGGCAACCTCTTTGGAAGCCACTTAGATTTCCAAGCAACCTAATGGATTCTACTTCAGAGGTATGCTGTGTTCCCCTGGGAGGCATTGCCATGCAGTTATGTTCATATTTATGTATTTGTATGCATGCCCATGTATAAAATGAGAAAAATGTTTATGAGGTTTTTTTTATAATTTGGAAAGTATGTTCCAAATTCAAAGTAATTTTTTAATTACAATATTAGCTAATGTTATAGATCTTTGTGCTTCACCCAGCAAGTAGGCTAAGTTATGATACTCTGGTGGCCTGGAATGGTTACAACTATTAAAAACAAAAACAAAAACAAAAAATGACTTTAGTCTCTCCAACCAAGGAAGTGCTTTAATTTGTTTGAGCTATTTTAACAAAAATATCATATACCAGCTGGCTTAAACAATAAACATTTCTTTCTCACACTTGTGGAGGCTGAGAAGATAAAGAGGAAGGCTGGCAGATTCAGGCAGATCCCACGTGTAGTGAGGCCCCAGTTGCTAGAGGGCTATCTTTTCACTGTGTACTTACATGGTGGAAGGAGCATTAGATCTCTCACAGGCCACTAATAAAGCCACTGATCCAATTCATGAAGACTACACCCTCACCACCTGATAACCTTGCAAAGGCCCTACATCCCAACATCATCACATCAGGAATTAGGATTCAACATACGAATTTGGGGAGACACAAACATCCAGTCCATGACACAAAAACTTACTAAAGGTCATTTCTTTTTTTTTCCCCCAAATTAGAAGTTCTTATCTCATAAAATAGAATCTTCCCATCTATCCATGGCACCTCACTTCTAGAGTGAGAAAATAGTCAGCAAATGGAAATACCAAATGGATAGCCTCTTAAAGAATCAGGGTTGGAAAGGCAGGGAGCATGCCTCCTAATCAAGTAAATAAAGGAGTTGAAATGTAAGTTTCTTGAGAGAGCACAGCCAAAGCCATCTTTCCCTACATGCTCCCCCCTCACCTAAGACCACCATCAGGCAGAGCAAAGACTCCATAGGAGGTTCCCCTGCGCTTGCAAAGAGGGCAAGGAAAATAGCCATCCCTTCCATCCTCAAGCCGCTACCCCTTCCAGAAATACAGGGTCTAGTGGACTTGTGTTTAGCATTTTTCTGTTCCAAAACAAATCTCAGAAACCTAACATTGCCCCCAGACGATTTAGAGGGTAAGAGGAATCACCTACATCATTTGCATACCTCACAGAGATTAGCAAGCACCTGCACAGGCAGGAGCAAGAGGAAAGGCTCACTGTGCTTATTCTGTTCCTGAAGTAGCCAAAAATTCTGAAAGAGTATCAAAGGGGCCAACAGACAGGATTTTCTTTTCCCCAAGACTAGTAGAAGGAAAGTAAAGCCAAAGCGTCCAACTCCTCAGCAGTGAGGAACACTCTAATTATTTGAGTGGAAAGAGATAGACCAATGCCAAAAACATAAAACACACAGAACAAATCCAAAGATTTGAGAAAAGGATGTGATTTGGCTAAGATATTATTTCCGTCTTTATCTACTTCCAACCCACTTTAATTCAAGCAGCTCACATCTGGTGTTTTATGTGAAGTCAAGAGGAAAACCTCACTGAACCTAAGCTGAGCAGCTCCAGGCTGGGAACTAGGCCCACACACTCAGAGAGATGGAGAAAATCACAGAGCACACCCACCTGCCAATCTCCAGCTTTCAGAGCCCAGGATTTGTACAAGCACCTCCATTTCAGTTAGGGAGATAGGAGGACGAAGAGGTAAAATCGCTAAGATATAGATAACTAGAAGTAAAATTCACATTGAACCCATTATATCAGAAGGCAATGACCTTACCACTCTCCTCTGATATCTTGCTCATCTATAAAAAGCAAATAAGGATGCTTTCTATATTCTTTTATAACATCCTTTACTTTTAAACTCAAAGTTATTGATTTGTAAAAAAAAAATAATAATAATAATGTTTTAAGTCATAAAACTTGCAAGGTCTTGATTACAAAGTTAGAGTGAGGTATTTTACCTACTACATAACTTTCCAGGTCAAAACAAAATAAAACCACAGAGAAGCTCGGCCCACAGCACACATCACATATGTTGTGTTAAAATGAGTTCTGATGGACTGTATTAGCCTGATCTCACTCTCATGGTGGAACTGAGTAACCCCACCAGAAACATACTCATTTCTTCTGAAGCTCATTCAAACAGTGAGAGTAATATCTCACTTACAGAGCTATTGTGAACAGTGGGATCAGGGAAATTTCTGGTACTAGCACAGTGCTGGCACATAACAGGGGCTAGACAAATAACAGTGTCCTTTGCTTTCCTTTAGCACCACGGGGCTCCTCTAATGCTCAGAGCTGTCAGGCTAACAAAATAACTGAGGAAAAAGACTATATCCCCAATCACACTACAAAAATCTGGGTGCATAATCTGAGAAACTGAATCAGTACATGGTCATCACTCAGGAACTAAAAGGAGAATTTCTCCCCTGGGAAATCTCACCTTGACTAACCATACTCAGAAGACATCCTGCCACCATCTTCTATTTCTCTGTCCAAGTTTTCTTCCCATTTACAAATGAATATTTCAAGGCAATTTCTCAGAAACCCCCTAATTCTGATCTGATTAAATAGGCACCATAAATTTGTAAGGACTCCGATGGTAACTCCTAGTTTAGCCTGGCTTCTTGTCGAGATCCTTCTGTGACTTAGCTCTCATTAGTTTGTTCAATTCTCAGGGATCAGTCAGAGCTTCAGTTCTTATTGCCTATACTCCCTTTAGAGGAGCAATGAGATATGTCAGATTGCTCTGTTTTCCCAAATTTCAAAAAAAAAAAAAAAAAACCCACAGAATTTTTCCTTTTTTCAGAGCATCCGTGTTGTACACACATCTGGTTGGTCAGGGAAACATCTCATACTTTGCACATAGTGCTCTTGTATAAACGGGGGGTCATCTGCTCTCATTCCCTCCCACAAGTATGGACAGTGTGTGCAGCTGTTGCCAACAACGGACAGAGGATCTTGTGGTCAGGAGAACAAGCAAGGCATTGCCTGGGATAGGAGAAAACCCGGATCAAGCTTCAAGCATGAGCAGGAAGGGCGAAGAGGTAGCTGAACAAATTCCGGTGTGTATATCGGACACACTAGGGGTAAGGACCTCGCAGCAACTGTGCTGCCTGCTGAGGGAGCTGCAGAGAGCGAGGTGGCACAAAGGGTTAACAAAGGAAGCTTCAACTGCATAATGCATTGGTCAGTTACTTCACACAAGTATGTCCAAGGGCCAAGGCTATGAATTGCGGTATTTATGAAAAAGTAAGCTATCAGTTAAACATATCTCCCTAAACATGCCATCAATGGCTGGACAATCTGCAAATCTACAGATCGAAATACAGACATGCATGACTTCCATTAATCACCACATCAGTCTTAGAAGCTGCACCTTTACTTTCTACTTTTGGTTTCCACTGAAAGCTTCAGTCTTTAGGAGTTTCCAATCCTTAAGGGTCTGAAAATTATTTTCTTCTTTGAAAAACAGTGGCAGCACAAAAATACCTCCACTTGAGCAATTGTCTTTCATCCTATTTACTAATGACAGAAAAGCAACCAGGTATCACTGAAAATATGACCATGACCCTAACTAAATTAAAAAAGTTTACATCAATTCGACAATACAGAGCATACCCTGTGGCTACAAATGTGTGCATCTTTCTTCACACCTCCATTAGTTTGGACATGAACTTCAGCCCTTTGAAAATGTCAGTACTACACAGGTTGCAGAGGTAGTCAAATTCTTATCCCGGATTCGTTAATATGATTGTAGTCATTGAATTGCTTTGAATTCACATCCAAGGGCACTATGTACTAACACATTTTCCAAGAATAGAGACAGAAATTGAGATGACATGAAGACAGAGATAGAAATTGGAGACAGATACTATTCAAACAAATGCAATACAAATTTCGTGTTATCTCACATAATTATCACAGTAAAGGACTTTTTTAAAAGATCATGAATATCCCATTAATGAAATATCTTTGATACTCCCCTAAAGAAAATATTCCTTAAATTGTTTTTATTTGCCTTAGAATCTATACAGCGTATATCACTACTTCTATTCTAGACTTGATCTTTGTTTGGCGTTACCTTTCGAAAACAAAATTGCTAAAAGGTGACTGTCAAGCCCTGAAATCAAGTGTAAACTCTCAGAGCCTGAAAGAGCAGACACAGATTTTCATTCTATTTGTGGATATAAAAATCACAAAGTACCAAACATGGCCTTGCGCAAGTGCTAACTGCACAGACCAGAAACGGGGGAACATCTGAACGAGCTACGAAGAAAAGAAGAGAATAACACGTCAACTCAGAAGGAAAAAAAGAAATTAAATACTTCGAAAAGATGGAGGTGATAGAAAGTTTAGAAATCAAAACTAAATGTTCAAGAAGGCAGATTTCTCCTGTCATTTTTAACACTTCCTTGTTCTGACATGTCTACCAGGCTATAAAAGCTATCTTACTGTATTTAAACTTTTCAAGCACCAGAAGCTTGAGGTGATTGTTTAAAAATGAAACGAACGTTAAACAAAACTTTTCTAAACACTGAAAAGAGATTCGAGTTCAATTTACAATAGCACTTAATTCATCCCTGCTGATTTTTCCATTCATGTTAGTGAGGTTAATTTGTGTCTCATATTATTTCACTCTTTTCACACACTACTTCCACAACGAAATAAAAATAAATCCAATCTCACCTTTGAAGAGCGATAATTATGTTTCTGTCGCTTACATGAAAGATCTTAGGAACTCCCTTACACCTTAGGTTTCTTGAGTTTATAGGTCTTTCACCTTCATAACAGAAACATAATAACCATACTTCATAGGTGAGGCATTCTGCATCTGCAACTGGGAACACAGAATTCTGGTTCCCCCTGGGGAGACACCCTCCACTGGATGTTGGAAGAATGAGCTCTTAACCTCCAAGATACTGATTCCTCAGGAAGTTATTCTTTTCCCCACAGAGCAGTTTGGGGATTAAGAAACCCAAGAATCTACTGAGCATGGAAAACACATGCGTACACACATGCATGTAAATATGTTTATATGCTTATATACTCACATGCATGTATATATAACAGATACTTCATATATCCTAATTTATATATGTATGTATATAAATACATAGATGTGCATTTACGTGTGTGTGTTTCAATCGTTGTGCTATAAAAACTGATTGTATATGACCTCCCGCTGGGCTATACATAACCACTATAATTTCTTTCTCCATGGGAGTTCTCCAAAGAGTTGAAGATAGCTATCTTCATATGCTTATAATGGATCTTGTAACTTTATAATTATTTCACAGGGATACCTAAGTCATCTCTTATTATGATCGTTTATCATTTCAAGTGAAACACAACGGTCACTCACCCTTTGAACTTGTTTTCACACTTTTTCCCCAGAATCCACTTGACAGAATCTGGAGAAAAGAACAGATCTATCTTAGTAGTAACATAGAAAACCCACAGAATGAACTCTGGCATCATATTCATTATTCATTAATATTCATCATATTCATTAATATGAGTATCTAAGAAATAGTTCTGCTAATTTTTTACTTATTTGTCCATGTATTAATTACTCATATCCCTACACTTCAGTGCCATAATCTTAGAAATTAGGATAAAAAATAGTTTCCTTAAAGATTACATGAAATTATTTACATATTACAACTAGCAAACTGGCACATAATGGCAGAAAATTGTTCATTACTCTATTATTTCTTTAGACAAGGATGACCCCGTCCTATCCCAAAGTTTTCCTAAAATTGGACTTCCAGTTTTATTTTAAAAATGATAAACAAGTCCCTTGTCATTTCCAAGATATGCATTCTGTGACATGAGACAAGTCTAAAACTTGTCTTTATGATATGGAAGGGTCTAGCGAGTCATTTCTATACACTAAGGCATAATAAGCCTGGAAATATTTTCAACTCTCATTCTAGGTAAAATTCGTTGTAGAAAATATGGTTATTACTTATCAAACACAACATGTATCTCTCCCTCCCCCAGATCCCTTTGCTTGGGGCCATGTAATTATTTCTTGCCAATGGTAAGTAACTAGATAGGCCATTTCTGATCCAATAGTTTTAAGAGTGGCTGGGTTCTCCAAACTTTCTCTTCCTTGAATAGTAAGTATGTTATATTGAAATAATAAAATCATGGGATGAAAACAGTCTAGATTCCTCAGTTATGGTCAGAGATTTCCAGACCATTCTCAATTATTGAAAGAATAAATAGACAAAAAATCATTAAGTATAAAGAATGCTTGAAAAACACTATCAATCAACTTGACCTAATAACTCCACCTAACCACAGGAGAATATCCATTCCTGTAATACACATGGGATATTTACTAAACTGGACCAACCTGTGGGCCATAAAAGAAGTCAAAGTAATTTGAAACTTGTGTAAATCATGTATGTTCTTTATAAAAACAGCATTAAATTAGAAATCAATATGTGGCCAATCCTTAAATTTAGAAACTAGATAATTATCTCTCTAAATAACCAATGAGTAAAAAATGAAATGACAAAGTATTTAGAACTGAAGTCATATGAAAACATAACATATCAAAACTTGGGTATGTAGCCAAAGTACTACTAAATGCCAATAACATTTATTTAATAACACTGAATAACTACAACAGTAGGAAGGTCTCAAATCAATGACCTTAATTTTCACCTTAAAAAACTAAAGAGAACAAATTAAAACAAAATAAGAAAACAAATAAAGATCAGAGAAGAAATAGATTAAATAGAAAACAGAAAAACCCTTTTTTGAGGAGAACCATAAAAATGATATATACCTAAACATAATGGCCAGAAACGAAGGATAGAAGGTATAAATTACCCATGTGAAAAGTGAAAGTAGTAGCAATGCTATGTATTCTAAAAGCATTTCAAGAAAACTATTTGCTGCCTGGGTGGCTCAGTTGGTTAAGCATCTGACTCTTGATCTCAGCTCAGGTCTTGATTTCACAGTTGTGAGTTCAAGCCCCATGTTGGACTCCATGCCCAACTTAAGTAAATAAATAAATAAATAAATAAAGCAATGTTACACTGCATATGAAATATAAAAACAACTTCAAGGACACAAAGTACTAAAGCTAACTAAAAGAGAAAGAGAAAACCTGAATAGTCCTGTATCACTTTTTAAAGACTGAATTTGAAGTTAAAAGGTCCCACAGAAAACTCCATGCCCAGATAGCCTCCCTAGTGAATTCTAGTTAACCTTTAAGAAATAATAGTAATACAATTTTATTCAAATTTCTAGAAAAGTAAAGGAAGAGGGAACAATTCCCAAATCATTCTATGAGGCTAGCATATTCTGGTACCCAAATTGGACAAAGATGTTAAAATAAAACTACAGAACTATAATTTTCATGCATATAAATGCAAAAATTATTCTAAAACTTTAGGAAATCTAATCAAAAATATATAGAAAATCATAATATATCTAATCAAAAATATATAGAAAATCATAACCAAGTGGATTTTATCCCAGGAATAGAAAAGCAATCAATGTAACTGACCACATAAAATTAAAAATGAAAAAATATGATCAAATACAAAAAAATTGAAAAAATCCAATAGGCATGCCTAATTAAAACTTCTTAGCAAACTAGAAACAGAAGGGGACAGAGGAATTCCCACAAAACTACAACTAGCAGCATACTTAGTGGTGAAAGTATGAATAATTTCCCTCTCAAAACTTTAATAAGCCAAGAATGTTCACTAGGCTATTCAACACTGTACTGAAGATTCTAGCCAGGACAAGGAAGCAAGTAAGAGAAATTTTTAAAAATCCATATTGGAAAGGAAGAAGTAAAGTGTTCTTTTTTTATTTCATACTTGTAATCATTATTTTGTTCCATACTGGTAATCTTTCAAAAGAAATTTAAAAATAGATAGGACAGAGGAAAATGTTCTTTATTTAAAGACAACATGACCCGGGTTGCCTGGGTTGCTCAATCAATTAAGTGTCCCACTCTTGATTTTGGCTCGGGTCATGATCTCAGGATTGTGAGATGGAGCCTTGCAATGGGCTACACACTGGGCATAGAGCCTGCTTGGGATTCTCTCTCTCTCTCTCTGCCCATGCCATCCCCCCCTGCTCCTCCCCTCCCACTCATATGCACGTGGACGCACTCTCTTTCTCTCTCCCTCTCTTTCTCACATAAATAAATAAATATGAAGACAACATGACCATCTATGGAAAAAATTATATGGACTCTAACACAAAGGTACTAGAACTAATAAACAGTCCAGCAAGATCATAGAATACAAGATCAAAATACAGAATTCAATCGCATTTCTATGTTATAGGAACAACCAGAAGTTGCAGTTACTTTAAAAAAAACACATTTACAACAGTGAGCATTATTAAATTTTTAGCGATAAATCTGACAAAAGATATATAAAATATATACACTAAAAACTGCAAAACATTCCTTAGAGAAATTTAAGAATGCCTTTATAAATCGAGAGATAAACCATGTTCACGGATCAGAGGATTCACTATAGTTATGATTATCATTTTTTGTCAGTTGATCTATAGAGTTTATGTAATTTCAGTCAAAACTGAGCAGACTTTTCTGTAGAAATTGACAAGCTGATTCTAAAATTCACATGGAATGATAAAGGAGAAAAGAGCCAAAACATCTTTTAAGGAGAATAACAAAATTCTGTGAAAGAGCAGATTTTCAAAGGCAATTCACAAAGGTAATTCAGTAAAGAATGGATAGTCTTTTCAACAAATGGTGCTGGAACAATTGGATAGTCATAGGTTTTGGAAAAAAAATAAAAAAGAAAAGAAAAAAGAAAAAAAAAAAAAGCTTTGATCCAGACAAAAATTGACCCTCAAAATGCATCACTTACCTTACTGTAAAACCTAAAGCTATAAAATTTCCAACAGGAAATCTTTGAGATCTTTGATTAAGCAAAGTTTTCTTTCAACACCAAAAGCACAATCCATAAAGTTAAATGACAAAATCAATCATTTGATTTTCATTAAATTAATAAATCCCTCTCTTTGAAAGCACTGTTAAGAAAAAAACAAACCACAGACGAGGAGAAAATACTGCAAACACATACATAAGGAAGGCCTAGTATTCTCAAACTCAGTAACAAAAACAATCTTACAAGAAAAATTAGAGCAAAAGATTTGAATAGATACTTCATAAGGTGAATATACAGATAATAACTAAGTACATGAAAAAAGTCCCTGACATCAGGGCAGTGCCAAGTTAGACTGGAATCCAAAGCAAAAGGAAAAATCAGTATGTTAATACAGTCTTTATTTAGGGATTTTGATACTTTGCTCATTGTGGGTATTTTGTTGTATTTTTAAGTTTTTTTAATATTGCACTAAGATATTATTCATCTCTACTCCCCCCTCAAATTCTGCAGCCAGAGTGTCTCACTCTTATTATAGTATTTATTCTGCTTCATATCATTAGCAACTAGATAAAAGGAAATCAAAATCCTAATTAAATACATCTACATATCTATTAGAGTATCTATGATTAAAGCAAGATATGGAATGGTTGGAACACTCATACACTGGAGATGCATTGTAAAATAGTGCAACCTTGGGGTGCCTGGGTGGCTCAATGGTTTAAAGCCTCTGCTTTAGGCTCAGATCATCTGGGATTGAGCCCCGCATTGGGCTCTCTGCTTGGCAGGGAGCCTGCTTCCCTTCCTGCCTCTCTGCCTATTTGTGATCTTTATTTGTCAAATAAATAAATAAAATCTTTAAAAATAAATCAAATAAAATAGTGCAACCACTCTGAAACGCAATTCAGCAGTTTCTTTAAAAATTAAACATACTACCATCATGTGACCAAATCATTCCACTTGTAGATATTTATGCAAGAGAAATGAAAACATATTTTCATGGAAAGACTTTCACACAACTATTAAAGTCTTTGTTCATGACAACCAAAAACTAGAAACAACCCAAACATCCATCAACAGGTAAATAAATTAACAAGCTACCGTGTATCTATAAACGGAATACTAATCAGCAATAAAAAGGAATAAACTATGCATGCAAAAAAGCACAGATGAATCTCAAAATAATGATCTGTGAAAGAAACCAGGAAAAAAGAAGTACCTACAATATTATTCCATTTGTGTAAATTTTAGAAAATGCTAGGTGATTTACAGCAATAGAAAGCAAACAGAGCAGTCAGGGGGAGTTGCAGGGAGAGGTAGCATGGTGGAATTACAAGGGGACACAAAGAAATTTTGAGTGGGAATAATGTAAGCACTATCTTGCTTGTGGTGATGGTTTTATAAGTCAGTGCATCTGCCAAGACCTATGGATTTGGACATTTAAAATTTGTACAATTCATTGCAGGTCAATTACACCTCAATAAAGCTGTTTAAGAAACATATGGTTGTACAAGAAAGAAGTCATGTCTTCCTCTATTGCTTGATAGATATCATTTAGAAATGCCAAGGGAAAGGCGAAAGAATTCAATGTTTGTCTCTAGGGAGTATAACTAGAGCTCAAAGTAAAGGAGAAGAGACTGCTACTTTTCATTCTAAGCCTCAGAACTATTTATTTCAGAACTATTCACACATAGTGCATTGTTATTGCTAAAAATTAAAATAAGTATTAAAAAGGGGAAATGCAGGGGCACCTGGGTGGCTCAGTCAGTTAAGCGTCTGCCTTTGGCTCAGGTCATGATCCCAGAGTCCTGGGATCAACACCCACATCAGGGTTTCTGCTCAGTGGGGAGTCTGCTTCTCCCTCCGTCCTTCACCCCACTCATGCTCTCTCTCACTCTAAAATAAAGTCTTTAATAATAATAATAATAATAATAATAATAACAATAATAAATTAAATAAAAGGGGAAAATGCATGAGGAATTCTGATGTATGACAAAGGTGAAAAGTGATGGGAATGTCTACAGTAATATTCATAAATACCAGACAACAGTATGGAAATGAAGTTAAATTACATTATTTTACTCTCAGGGGCTCTGAGTTTTGCTTCTGTTGTTTATCTGGAATTCTCTAGATATTAAAGGAATATTATCCTTTTTTTCCTCCCAGAAATAGTATTTCCTGAAATACTAAGAACTATCGCCATCCCCTAAAGAACTTAAAATATATTGTTGGAAACATCATATTTTTATGCCTCCTGGGAGTCTCTCAAATATAAGAATACTTTATCACTTTACGTTGTTAGATCACACAGTATTCTTACATACTAAGAAAGAAGAAGCCGCCTCACTGTGTGTACAAAAATGATGTCATGTTATAACCACTAAATAAGCCTCGTTCACAATGGTCATCAGTGGTGACTTCTAAAGTCTGGCTTGTCACGGTCATATACTTGAGAGCTATGTAATTATTGGTAACTCATTTTGTTTCTTTGAGCCTTACTCCCTCAAATACAAAATTGGAGAAGCTAGACTAGTTCCCCAAGGCCTCATGGCATTAGATATATTTAGTTCTATGACATGAAGACTAAATGTCATATTTTATTGAACCTAAAATGCTACTGATTTTAAGATACACTATTATTCAGTTCAAGAAAAACATTGCCAATTAAACTCTTTTCCTGTCCTGTAGGATTTTTATTTTAAATTCATTGAAAAAGGCCTTTTAAAACTTAAGTAGACATAGCTTTTTCTTTTCTCACTGCATTCTTGTTCATACAGGAAAAGGGAAAGCGTAAATGAAATAAATTGGTTTAGGTACTTGCAAAAGTTCTTTGTGTGCAGAAGCTGGCTCTTCTGAACCAGTTCTTTGCTCAGACAAGAGTGTGGTATGCAGCAGTTCTTAAAACAGTGCTCCCCTATTGTCTCCAGGATTTCTTTCTAAGCTAGTTGTACTCATTCTTGAAGATTTCATATTGGCGCTTTCTTGGAAAGGCTTCAAACTAACAACCCCATACTCCCTCTTCAATCAGTCCTACAATGATATGTTGACTGACATACCAACGGGCTGCGCTTTTCCAGTCATGCCACTAAATTCACCCAGGTAAAGGCAATGACAGCCATGCAAAACTGCCCTGTGAACCATCAGCTGGAAGATACTCTTGATTTCAAAGGAATTAAAATGTGGAATTTTAATTCCTCTTAAATTCCTCTTAAAATGAACAAAATTCAATCACAGCAATGATGAGTCCTCAAAGTACATAAATTACTAACCTGGTACTTTATAGAAGCTAAACTATTTAAATTAACAAGTGCTCCGTACATACACCCATGGACAGACTCTGTGTCTCTCCATGTGTCCGTGTGCCTCTTGCCCTCTCTCTGTTTCCAGCATACACACATGTACAAACACACACAAGCACGCATGAGAGGGCACCTGAAATAGACCAGAAATACACTTACCATCACTAGACCCCTTCCTCAATGTGGACAGTTCATTTCATTTGAGCATGGATGATTGTGATTATACATTGACTCATTCAACTGTGATCATGCTCTGTGCAAAGAAAAATTGAAGATGATCATATACACCGTCATCTTAATTTTACAATAATTCCTGGTGTGGAAGCCTCATAGGTAGATGAAGGTGTTCACACTTGAATACACGATTTATAGTTGTCTGATCATAATGATACCATGCATTCTCTCAAGAGGAAGATACCTCTAATGGAAACATTGTCTCTTGATTTCTGCTTCCCAGTGGTCTCTCTTTCGCCCGGTCAACTGGATTTAATCATAAGTCATTGCTTGATTGGATGCTGATTCTTCTCGGGAGGCAAAAAGGCTTGTTTCCTCTAAGATTCAGAAAAGCAAAGCACTGCCAGGTCATTTGCAATATTATCAGTGTGCGGGGGGCAGTGGGAAGGCTGTAAATTGTAATAAATATACATGTGTCCTCATCACTTTTACTGAAAATGAATAGGCAGGAAAAAAATACCCAACTGATCAGTAAGAAAATATGTATTTACTTTTGCTTGCTCAAGCTTGGGAATGAGTGCAGAAGCAGGCTAGCTCTGGGACCAATTTCTCTTTGCCCTTGCTGCCCTGCAAATGACATTCTTACCAGACCATTAAGAAAACTGTTATAACTTCTAGTGAGACCACCTGCTAGGTCTCAGTGCTGGGACGATTACATCTATCGGAAATAATGACCCATAACTAGAATAAAACACATTAATAACATCACATTTACCCAGGATAATGCATTTCACCATTTTATATTGCAGAGACCAAGTTAATCAGTAAAAGCATTACCAAAAAACGAGAGCAACTAACAGGCACAGAGTAGATAATGAATATAAAAGCAAAATGTTCAGACTACTTTTTTTTTTTTAACTTTTAGAAGTGAGAAGATATGTAATGGGCAGTAATGGATGGAGCACTAGTTTGGGAATGGTAATCTTTCCTTCTGTTTGTAGGCTCATATGCCAAAGGAAGGAAGATCTGGAAGTGCCTTCCTCTGGACATAGGAGAAAACAGGAGGTTGTGAGGTTTAATAGAAAGAGCTCTGGATTAAGAGTTGGATGACCACAGGTCTTACTCCAGCTGTGCTATTAATGAGCTGTGTGACCTTGGGCAATTCACTTCACCTCTCTGAGCCTCAATTTCTTATCTGTAAAATGAACAGCTTAGATGAGGTGATCTCTGAAATCCCCTCCAATTCTCATATGTTGTGATTCGAAGCAGAATGTCAGCCTGACATGGGAGTGCTGTGAAGTGTAATAAAAATGCCTATAAAACTTTGGAGTCCCAAGATCCTTAGAAGTGCAGGTAGAAAGGATCAGATTGCGGTGGCATTTAGGAGACAACCTTGACATAATGGACTGAGGCCCCGCTAAAAACTTTAGAGAAGTCTTGCATCAGGACTGGAGTAAGGAAAGTCTGTGGTTCTCCAAGTATTTGTTTTCTTTGATAAATGTTTCAGTTGATTGTAGCTTATTTCAGGAATTGTAATATCTATAACAACATGAAAAAGCTAGTCCTAAATAAGATGGATCATACAAGCGAAATAAACCCCAACTATTAAGATACATAACACAACACACCTCAGAGTTCAACCGTACAATTCATTGTTCTTAGAGGTTAAGAGAAGACAAGACTAGGAAATTATTTAAATGTCTTAAGGTTTTAAATCTCTCTCATAACGTTCTGCTTTGTTTCTATGACTGAGCACTTTCCTTCAAGAAAACATATTTCCTAACTCAACACAACAGCATTTTTACAGAGGCATAAAGTGACCAGGAACAATGGCAGGAAGATGTGTATGATGGAACACAGAACTCCAAAAGTCTTGGGACCAACGCCTAGTCTGTGTCTTATCTCCTTCGTCTTGGTTGGCAGACGCTCCATTCCTTTGACTGTTGTCAGTATTTCGGAGGAAAAAAAGAGCCAGTGACCTTTTCATTTAAATCAAGACTCAGAGTGTCAAGTTGATTTTAGGGAAAAGGCAGAAGTGGGTACAGGACGTGCTGGCATTTTGCATGCAGAACCCCAGTGACACCTGCACGCCAAACCCTCTGGGACACAAAAACTCTAATCTTGCCACATAACGTGGTTCCATTTTAGCCTCACATTATTACTTGGATTGAATTTTAAATTAGTCTACTTACAGAACAAATTACTAAAAGTTTAATTTCCCTTTTCCAACAAATCCCACTGCAAGCACCAGGCACAAGCAGCCAAGAGAGTTCTATATTTTGACCAAATGCAAGTGAAATAAAATACCCAAATCAACTAATTCTCCCTCAAAATAAATGTGTAACCCACTTATACGAACAATCTTTGGTCGAGCCAGATTTTAGACAAACATAATCAGAAATGGTCCTTAAGTCAAGCATCTACCTTGTTACCCTAATAAAATACAGATGACAATGGAAAGGCTGATAGTTTCTTGTAATGAAGGCAAAAGTGATGGGAAAAAGATGTAAAAATTAATGATATCTGGCTGACATTATTTAAATAGACAATGGCTCTATCAATAAAAAGAACCCCTAACAAATGTGTTTCATGACAGAAATATATTAACCACTTTTCATCATCTGGAACCTTCATAAATCAATAAGAGATAATGTTTACTCTGTCCTACTGGGGTGGCTTTTTGTATTTCTAATAGAATTCATTTAATTCTGGTTGCCATAGTTACAACAGAGTTGTAGAATGAGTTTAGTTTCATCATAATTGCTGCATGTTAGTATATAAACAGTTGAACTGTACCTTCCACCAGCAGCACTCATTTGTGAATAAAGAAAATCCCTTATCATAAAGTAATTGAACTAGAATTCAAAATATACCATTGAGCCCTTGCTCTCCTCAGAGAGTTGGCAAATACTTCTCAAACTTTTTTTTTAGCATAGTTATCTCTGAAAGGCACATCAATAGTACAAAAAGAATTCAGAGGAAGATTAAAAATATTTAAAGTGATACAGTGGTTTACAGAATTTAAAATAACTTATTCTTGGTTTGTACCATAAGTTATAAGGAAAAATTTGACCTTCAGGCTATTGGCCTGGCTTTTTTACCAAATACCTGTCAGTTCATATAGATATTACATTTGAAATGTATTATTTCCCAGCCAATTTAACCACTGAAAAAAACACAAGCCAGAGGAATTATCATTAAACCTAATACATTTTTAGCACTAATTTCAATGGTCACAAAGTAAGAGAAAAGGAAAAGATGTATCTTGTTACATCTTTATGGTGCATCTATCCAGAAAATATAAAATCAAAAAAGGAAGACCTGGATCCCACAACTTGGGAAAAAGGCTATTTAGAAATCATAATAATATTTGTGCCCTAAGAAAAACTCAAAATTTTCACAGACACAAGTCCAACAATCTATATGCCATAGCAATTACAATGTCAGTTCAGTTAAAGACACAACCCTTTAAATTTTGAAAAACAAAATATCTTTGGTTACCACTAAATCTTTTTTTTTTTTTAAAGATTTTATTTATTTATTTGACAGAGATCACAAGTAGGCAGAGAGGCAGGCAGAGGGGGAGAAAAGGGGAAGCAGGCTCCCTGAAGAGCAGAAAGCCCGATACGGGGCTCCATCCCAGGACCCTAAGATCATGACCTGAGCCGAAGGCAGAGGCTTTAACCCACTGAGCCACCCAGGCATCCCACCACTAAATCTTTTTAAATATGTTTTTGTCTAGTAATGTTCTGCAATACTGCCTGTGAAATCTGAAAGGAGAACATGTCAGGAGAATATGGGAGGACAAAAAACCTCAACCAAAACTTCCCCATAAGGAAATGTAAGACAAATAGTTGTAAGCATGTTATTGAAAGATGCACAATTTTAAGTAACTGAAGATATCTTAAGTTATTCCAGAAAGGAAAAGTAAAAACATGCATTTTTGCTTATTCATTTATACTTTTCTTATTTAGTTAGGGGCTTCCATTCAATATACCTCATTTGAAATTCATTTTATTCTATATTTATAGTAGTTATTGTTTT
Source organism: Lontra canadensis (assembly GCF_010015895.1). NCBI lineage: Eukaryota > Metazoa > Chordata > Mammalia > Carnivora > Mustelidae > Lontra > Lontra canadensis. The sequence goes on from NW_022631045.1 coordinate 3,464,558, forward strand.
AAGGGGGAATGATTTCCTTCTATATATTAGATTCAATCATGACTATTTTCATGATGTTTTATTAAAATATGATTTTGAACATGAAGAAGACGTGTTAATAATTCTAAAGATACAAAGATAAATAAAATGGTTCTTGACCAAAAAAGGTAAACTAGGATTAGCTTACCACAAGAACTTAGTAGAAGAATGGGGAGAGGCATTGAGGTATACGAGGTAGTTATATAATATGGGCTATGTCTGAAAGAGATGAGGACCAGAGTCAGTCAACACAGCAAGGAGAAGTGCACTTCGCAGGACCAGCAAAGGCTTCTAGAAGACAGCGGCATTTGAGTTGAGTATCCTATAAAGGTAGTGAGGGATATTCTAAAAGAAGGAAAAAATCCAGCAAAAATTAAAATGATGACCAGGACAGGGTATGTGACAGTTCTTTCTAGAACCCTGACCAATTTTTAATAAATATTGGTATAAACATATACAATTTATGAGAGGGGGCACCTGGGTGGCTCCTCAGTTGAACATTCGACTCTTGGTTTTGGCCAGGATCCTGATCTCAGGGTTCTGGGATCAAGCCTGCATGGGGCTCCAGGCTCAGCAGGAAGTCTGCTTCTCCCCTTCTGCCTCCCTCTCTGCCCCACCCCTGCAGGCATGCACATGCACGCGCTCTCTCACTAATCTTTTTAAAAAATTATTAGAAGTGCAGGTTATTAGAAGTACATGCTGCAGTTTTCACAGCAACAGTTGCAAAAAATTTAAGTCAGTTTTGTAAATTGAGGGCAGAAGCTATTTCCGGCAAGCAGAAAGAGCCTAGGAAGACATGCCACGCTGTTTGAGCAATGCCAGGCAGCAGCTGGCGGGGTGAGGAATGGGCTTTGCAGACAACCTGTTTGGGTGCAAAATACCTGCTCGAACACTTAACTAATGGAGCAACTGGAAAAGTTACTTAACCTCTCCATGACTGTCTCCTTATCTAAAGCAGGAGCATCAGTAGTGCCTACTTCCTAGGTTGTCATGAGTATTAAAGAATTAATATATATGGAGCACTTAACCTTAACACCTGGCAAATATAAACACCGGATGTGTTAGATCTTATTTTTTATGATGTGGAGCAGGGCTGAAAATACTTTTAATTCCAATATAGATTTTTTTTTCTTTAAATAATCTCAGGCTGCTCTGGATCATCCAAGATTTTCAGTAATTGGGGGTGGGGGAGGGGCAGAGGGCGGGAACTAAAGTAAACGAAACTTGCCAATTAAAGATAACGTCCAATTTAAAAGTCTCCTCTGAGTTTCCTTTTCCTCATTGCTGCAGTTCTAGAATCCAGCTGCACTTTTTAATCATATGAAGATTTCTTTAAAATACTAATGCCGGGATCCCACCTCCAGAGATTCTAATTTAATTGGGCTTGGCCGAAAGGAGTTTTAAAAAGCTTCCCAGGTGATTCCAATGTGCAGCCAAGGTTGAGAACCAGTAATCCAATGGGTAAATCATCTGCCAATTTGAAATTCAAAATCCCTGTTAAGAGCTGGTTTGTCACCCCTCGGGGAATTTTCTCCTCCTCCCGTCTTTCCCTCTACACCGGTACAGGGGGACACCGTGACTCCCCACGGTGAGGAGTCTCTGGCTTGGGCTGCGCTAGTCCCCACCTATCATGGAGTCGGTCTACTTTTGTTCCTGGGAGGCCTGCACTGCTGGCCCCGGAAGCGTGGACCTGGAACGACCCCGGCCTGGCCGTCAGCCCAGGTACCACTTCATCTCACCTGGCCTTCGTGGGCACCTTGCCGGGTGTGTCGGTGAAACTCACAGCCTCACAGGCCTCCCTCACGCGGGGACGCCCTGAGCTTCTAGACTCCTCCTCCGGACACGAAGGCTGTCTATTGGTCACGTGCTCTTAATACCGCCCTAAACCACTGACTCCACCCCCAACGCCAGGCCCGGTCTCTTGCAAACTCTATGCAGGCCCGAGGCTCCCGGTCTAATGCAGGCAAATCTACCTCAACATCCCTATCCCTCTGCTGTTTTATTCCAATGGTCCTGGACCTCCTTTCCTCAGGTCACATCTTCAACCCTTCCTATGCTGTAGGAATCCTACGCTCTAGTGCTCCGTGTCTCCTCGGTTGGGCTCTGGACATGGAAAGGGAAGATTTTGGTAATTCTGCAAAACCTTCCTCTTTCAGGAAAGCCCTAGCATATTGTCTCACAGTGGACCCAAAAAAACTTCATTTTTAGTCAACATTTGGCTAGGCAAGCTGTTTCTCTTTGTTTTTCTGCCCTAACTGTCCTGCCTATATCCTTCCTAAGGCAAATAGATATACCCGGGGAAATCAGAGGTCAGCCCCATCCAAGGGAGTATAAAAAAGAAAAACACATTAACTTATTTCAAACTATATTATTTCCATAGTATCTGTAACTGAAAACAATCCAAACTGGAATCTTCCATTCACACTTAACTATAGCTTTTGGCCCAGTGGACAATACACCTCGCCCTCCTCATACAAACAATTCTTTCCCTCGGTCCCTCACATTCCACATCCTAGTGTGTGTGTATTTGCGTGTGTGTGTTTGTGTGTGTGATTCTTGTTTTGCTCCCTAGATGCTTTACATTTATAAGTCACAACATGCCAATATGCACTCAGAATGGAAGACTAGGACTCATGCTGTGACTATCTAACTGCCACCACAGCTAAGAATACAGAATACACAATAAGAACAGAAAACTGTTTTCTTGACTACTCACAATCTATCTTGATATCCTGAGTTTGGAGATTTTGCTTTCCTTTCCCTTTGGCCTCCTTCAGCCCTTCATGGAAAATAAATGCACTAAAGTTCTGGCTTCTCTCCCATTAAGATTGAATCGATTTCCAGAGATTCAAATTTCACACAGTGTGCTTCTGCCATCCAAGCCCTGGTGGAATTTAACTTCACCCCACACCTCTGAGAGAATCCCCACTCCCGCTGCACACCCTATCCCATCAACTCTGCTCCAGAATGCTCTAGGTATGACTGATTTGTCACCTTGCTCCCCTGCTAAAAATACTTAGGCAAAGCAAGATTTCCATTTAAGAAAAGCTAGAAAATTGAGAAGAGGGTAAAGAAACGCAAGGATCCAATAATTATCAATGTTACCAGTCTGGTATATTTCCCTCCAGTACAGTATAAATTAGAAACAAATACATATTTGCTTTATTAGAGAGAGAGAGAGAGAGAGAAAGAGAGAGTGAGAGTACGGGGGAGGGGGCTGAGCAGAGGGGGAATCTTAAGCAGGCTCTACATCCAGCATGGAGCCCAGGCAGGGTTCAATCTCAGGACCTGAGATCATGACCTGAGCCAAAGTCAAGAGTTGGATGCTTAACCGACTAAGCCACCCAGGCGCCTCATTTTAGAATTTATTATGAAGATTTACTCTCATGTTATTTGTCTTTCAAAATGTTTGTCTCCACTATTTTTACTAGTAAATAAAACTATGATTAAAATAACATCAATACTATAAACAAAAAAATATTACTAGAGTGTATAATTGCTGTGTACTAGGTAAGTCTTTAAAGTGCACTGTGCCATAGAATCTTCCCAGAAACTTACCATCATTTCCATTTTACAGGTGAAAAACTGTTAGAATGATTAAATAATTTGTCCAATGACATCACAAATATAAAAAACTGGATTGTGCACTAAAATTTAGTTATCTGATACTCTACTTCATACATGATTCTATTTCCATGGAGGAAAACAGACATTCCCAGAAGTGGAATCCAAAATTTAAACCATTTTAACTCTTTCATGCTTTCCCCCAATATCTAAGTGGCTTTCCAGAAAGGCTTTTTAAAATATTTACCAACCTAGAGTGCCTGGGTGGCTCCGTTGTTTAAATGTCTGACTTTGGCTCAGGTCAGGATCCCAGACTCCTGGGATTGAGTCCTGGGATCTAGCCTTGCATCAGGCTGCCTGCTTGGTTGGGAGTCTGCTTCTCCCTCTGCCTCTGCTGCTCTCCTCCTGATGCTCTCTCTCTTTCACTCACTCTCTCTCAAATAAATAAATAAACTAACTTAAAAAAATTACCAACCTATAAATAGCAAATGAAAATACCTGTTAAACTGTACCTTTCTCAAATTACCAATCCAAAGGGGAGAAATTGTAACTCACTGGGTTTGATCATGTTCTCACATATACTGCCCATTTGCATTTCTTTTCTGAATTGTCCTTTATTGACTCTTGTCCATTTTTTCTGAGTTATTTTCATTGTGGATTTTTAAAAAGTATTGAACATATTAGAGCTTATAATGTTTTGTCTGTCTTTGCATAATCCAAATATTTTTCCCAGGTTGCCAAATTTGCTTTACATTTGGAATTACAGAAGATTTTACATTTTGTTTTTTAATGTTCGGTTTTCTGGTGTCCATCTTTTCTTTCAGGTTTCTTCAGTGACTATGCTTACAAAAATCCTTTCCAGTCACAAGTGGATAAACATCTGACAGCTTCATACCCCACTGTTCTGTGTGCCTCATCAAGGGAAGGCCATTGTTGTGCGTAGTACATTCACTCTTCACTGGGATGGTCTGTGTGGAATCCTAGCCCTGCCCCTATCCACTGAGTGACTCTTTCTAAGATGTCCCCATTTCTTAAGTTGTTACGATACCTATCTTGAAAAGCTGTCATGAATATTAAATAATATACTGAAAACACAGCATGGCACTCAATTAATAGTTATTACTTAATTTACATGAAAGTAATTTTTGGTTTACATATTAATATTACTTAGATAATTTACTTCTTGCCCAAATATTTGATTAGTTGTCCCAGCATTAGATATTGAAAAAATCTTTCCTTCTGTGGTGTCTGTTGCTATGTAGCTGCTAACTCTCTATGCTTGATTTGGACGTGGAAATAAGAGACCCTGTTATAAAGTGATTTATGGGGGCGCCTGGGTGGCTCAGTCATTAAGCGTCTGCCTTCGCCTCAGGTCATGATGCCAGCCAGGGTCCTGGGATTGAGCCCCGCATAGGGCGGGAAGCCTGCTTCTCCCCCTCTCACTCCCCCTTCTTGCGTTCTCTCCCTTGTTGTCTCTATCAAATAAATAAATAAAATCTTTAAGAAAAACCATAAAGTGATTTATGTGCCTGCATTCTCGCTCACTCTAGGCTCCATTACGCACTAACCTTCGAAAATGAGAGCTGGAGCTTTTCTGCCTCGTACTTCACATAGAACCACCTGGCAACCCTGTCTAAGGGAAGGGTTGGTGGAGTCAAGGGCCAGCCACAGACCCTGTCTATTGGCACCCCCACATTGGAATATAACTCTCTTCACCCTGACACACACACACCGATGGCAGAACCAACCCGAACAAGCGGGCATACAGGGGACTCACATGCAAGGCTGCAGAGTGAGCTGTCCCCACCCATTCTGCCCACAATACTGGCAGAGAAAACGCATACAACTTTTCCTCCTTGGTATTCTGATGAAGCTCCAGAGGAACAGAGGTTAGACAGTAGATCTAAGGAAGATTATTATTTTCTTCAACAGGCACTGCTTCTCCCACACTGTTTATTCTCTTCTTATCCTAAGGATATCTTGAATAATTTGCCCCAAATAGGGGGGAGTCTCCCTGACATGATCCTTTCAAGTTGTCAAATTCTCTCTCCATGAAACCTAACTTGTAGATTTTTAAAACTTTTTCCCTCCAGCTATTTAATTTAGCTCTTGCCCAATAAGAAGAAAAAGAAAATCTTTAATAAATAACATAAACAACTATACATAGATTTTTCACATTTGCTTTCAAGTTTAAGAGAAAATAACTTTGCAGTGATATAAGCACCTGTCTTCAGACGAAGACTTGAGTCGATGTAAGCCTTCACAATTATAGCAACCATGGATTGTGGCTGAATTAGGTTAGGTAACATCTAACACTCTCTGCTTCCATTTCTATTCACCAATGATTACCATAAATTTTTTATTCTCTCTCTGAATTCCGCTGCCAGTTCCTCTGCCCTGGCCTCTGACTTAGCCTGCCACTGTGAAGTTTGCCTTGGTTCATTAATTCCTATGTAGGTTTCTGACTCGCCTCCAATTCATGGAGAGGATTTGTGGTTCTGTAAGGCTCCTGGGAGCACCTACTCAGAGAGGGTTGTTAGCTGTGCAGAGTCAACCCCTGCTCTGAGCTGCCTAATTCCACAAGCAGGGCTGACTTTGGTTTCCTTCTGGGTCTCAAGGCCACGCATTGCACAAGACCCAAGACCTTAAAGCTGAGTAAGAAACTGAACCCCTCGGAAATGAAGGGAAGCCTTTAAGCCTTTTTGCCTCATTTTCCAGCTCTTCTCTTAGGGGTAGAGAGAGCTATAACGAACAAAGACCCTTCATCCCTCTGCTAGTAGGGTTTCTCAACTAATATTAAAGCTGTCACAAATACGCCAGCTCCACGAGCAAACCTATTTCTGAACCAGTCGTTTGTGGCCACACCTTCGCGTTAGTTGGACAGGCCTCTCCTCACGGCTAGTACAGCTCCATTCTTCGTTCACTTTCAGATCCCACCCACCAAAAATCAAGGATGTCTCTAAAAAGTCACGCAGGTTTCTCTTATTTTACTTGCCTCTCACATGATCTACTCTTTTGACAAGAAAACTAGCTGAACGTTTGAAGCATATGTGAAAGGAAAAAACCCTAAGGGCACCTGGGTGGCTCAGTCAGTTAAGAGTCTGCCTTCAGCTCAGGTCATGATCCCAGGGTCCTGGGATCAAGGCCCACATCAGGCTCCCTGCTCTGCAGGGAGCTTGCTTCTCCCTCTTTCTCTGCCTGCTGGTGCTTTCTGTCAAATAAACAAATAAAATCTTAAAAAACAAAAACAAAAAAAACTGTAACCAAACAATAGAAATATTCCATCATCTCCTCCTCCTCATTGTCATCATCTCTAACAATTATATAGTGCCTACTATGTGCCAAGCGCTAATATATCTGCTTTACACCTACTAATTTATTTAATCCTTGCAACAACCTAATAAGGAGGGTGATAGTATTATCCTCATTTTATAGACAAGGAATCTGAGGCAGAGAGAGAAGAGACACTTGTGCAAGGTCAAAGAGACAGTAACTTGCCAAGGCAGCTTCAAACTTGGCTCTAGCTGCCCTACCCTTAACCCTTCCACCAAGCTGCCTTCCCACCATGACAATTCCCCAGTGGCTTCTGGAAAACACTGTCATCTCGTATAACCAAACGGCTTGTCTTCTGGGTTTGCAATTCACTCCTGAGTGTACCATTACGGATTCACCCCTGAAGAGACAGTCACTTAAAAATTTCAACACAGCAGAGATGGCTTAAAAGCAGGCAAGTATAAAAATTGAGCTTGAAATTTCCACAACAAAATAGCTGTTCTGCCACATGAATATCCAATACCTAAACTATAGCAAAACCTTTTAAGTAATAATATGGGGAGCATTGCCCCCCATTTTCTGAATGAAGAAGCTAAAGGTCAGAGAAGTCAAATATCTTAACTATCGCCATCCAGGTACAACCTGAGCTATTTGTCTATAGCATGCATGTTCTTTCCACTTTAATTACACTCTTCATTAAAGATATTCTAATGAATTGTATGATACCCATAACATACTCTAATAAATTACTCTGAAACTTAATTCTAGGAGACTAAAGTTTAATTCTAAGAGAAATACTTTTCAACTATAAACATCCAGCGTTAACCACCAGTGGCAAAAAACAGATCCACCATTTCCATGGGCTCTTTATTGAATTCAGATGACCCTCTTGACATTCAAATGAAAGAACTGACCGAAGGTGGATGTATGGACTGGAAAGACTCTACAGACATTATACAGAAAGCCTTGTTGTGTGTAATTCACAGCCAAACTCATAAGGTTTTTTTAGATGCCACAAAGAGTTGAAATTATTTCCTTCGATTCCTATACTCAGCCCATTGAATGACAGAACACCCAAACCGACTTATCTGCTAGGTGACAGCTAATCAGTTTAAAACTCATTTGCAAAGAGTTCACCATTCCCACTCTGTTGAGACACTGTGGTATGAAGTACTGAAAAGTTTAAAAAAAACAGTCAACTAGATTCAAATCCAAGTTGTGTCATTTACTAACAGTGCAAACATTGGAAAAAAAAAATCTTACTCTCTGCAAGTTTCAGTTAATTCATGTAAAAAATAAGATATTATTATTTATTCATTTAGATTTGGGAACACCAATTATTGCCACCCTATCTTCCACTTGAATTTAGAGCCAATGAAAAAATTGACATAAGGTCCAATCCCTACTGTAGTGCTTAATATATGGATAAAACTGATTGAGGACCATGACTTCAGTTGGGCTCCCTAAATTGCCCCAAAAATGGATGTAATTATTCCTCCACTCAAAGTAGAGTAGGATAAACCTTAACAACTGGGATTTAGTCCAGAGCTACTTAAATGGAAGATCACACCTGTGTCTTGAACACCTGTGAGCTGCATAAGAGGGACCCAGAAGCCACAGAGCCCGGCAAGATCAGTTCTTTCTACAGAATTTATCAATAAGATAAATCAGTCTTATCAGTGAGGAGACAGTCAGGATGCCAAGAGTGACTTTTCAGGACATGCAGGGAAGATGGTGGAGTAGGAGGACCATGAACTCACCTTCTCCCAAGGATACAACTAGATAACACCCAAATCAGTGTAAATAATTCAGAAAATAGCCTGAAGACTGGCAGAATAGACTTCACAGCAATATGTTGACAGGAGGCCATATTGAAGAGGGTATGAAGGACAGAGACACAATCAGGAGCTAATCAGACCCATGGGACAGTCCACAGGATGGAGGGACACCATGAATGTCGAAAGGGGAGAGAAGGGCAGGGATCATTGGGAGACTTCTGCAGGAACAAAGGAGCTGGCAGGCACCATTCCCCTCCCCCATACCCCAGCCTAGACCCACAGACACCTGCAAGAACCAGTGGATAGCTCCAACACTTGCTACTTAACTCCTCACAGCACAACCTATCCTCACGTTCTCCTACGGACATGTCTTTCCAACCAGGTCTTGGCTCCAGGTCTCCTTGCACAGCAGATCCATGCAAACCTAGCTAACACCAGGCATACCACCCTACGTGCTTCTGCAGATCCACCCCATTCAATCTCATCAGCCCCAGCCCCTGTGACTACAGGTTCCCTCCCACAACAGACCAATACAAACCTTGCCAACACTTCATGTCCTGCCCTGACAGTCTCCTGCGGACCTGCCCTCTCCAATATGCTCTTGGCCAGAACCCATCCAAAGCGGCACTTCAAGACTGACAGTGTGCAAGTAGTCCTGATAAAGGCCAACACACACCAAAGCAACTCCTGCCCCATGGAAAGGGGAAGATAATGCCACACACACCAGTCTGTGGCCCAAGAAGTACTCTGGGGGCAGACATCTGGTCTGACTACATGCCCCATCCACAACCAAAGCTCCTCACGGGACAACACAGATAAAGTGCCCTGCAGTTTGGTGCTACTACATCTCTGGAAAATGCCGTATCTGACTCAACTCAATCCCAAGGCCCAGATGGCCCACTAACAACATAGGAACTAAATCTTGCCCATGACAGACAAAGAGAGCCATTGCAGATGACCAACTAAAGGCAAACGTGGCTCAGCCACAACAGTAGGACACACAAGACACACACAGGAGGCACCCCTGAAATCTAAGATTCTGCTGAACAGGGGACATTGGACTACACGGCACTACATCTTCAGAAGGCCACTACTTTCAAGAGCAAAAGACATAGCTGACTTTTTTAACACACAGAAACAGACCCAGAGAGTTAAAAATGTGGAGACAGAAGACTACATCCCACATGAAAGCACAAGACAAAGTCATAGCAAGAGACCTAAATGAAACAGACATAAGTAAAATGCCCAATGGAGAAGATAAAGTAATGGTCACAAAGATACTCACTAGACTTAAAGAAAGAGCAAAGGACCTCAGTGAAACCCTTAACAATGAGATTAAAAAACATTAAAAAGAACTAACTGGAGATGAAGAACTCAACGGCCAAGATAAAAAATAAACTAGATGGAATTAATAATAGACTAGAGAAAGCAGAATAAAGGATCACCAGCCTAGAAGGCAGAGTATGGAAAGTGATTAAGTTTAAGCTGAATAGAGGAAAGAAAAATAATAATAAAAATGAAAATGGACTTGGGGAACTCAGCAACACCATCAAGCAAATATTCACTTTATAGGGATCCCAAAAGGAGAAGGAAGAGAAAAGGGGGTAGAAAATTTATTTAAAGAAATAAATTTATTTAAAGAAAAAAGCTACAAACTTCCTAAATCTGGGGAAGGAAAGAGAAATCCAGATCCAGAAGGCACAGAGCGCTCCCAACAAAATCAACCCTACAAGGTCCACACAAAGAAACACAGTAATTAAAATGGCAAAAAATAATGATAAAGACAGAATTTTTAAGCGGCAAGAGAAAAGAAAATTTACACACAAGGGAAACTTCATAATGCTATCAGTGGATTTTTCAGGAGAAACTTTATAGGCTTGAAGAGAGTGCCCATGATATATTCAAAGTGCTGAAGGGAAAACACCTGCAGCCAATACTCTATACATCAAGTCTATCATTCAGAATAGAAGGAGAGATAAAGGGTTTTCCAGACAAACAGAAATTAAAGGACTTCATCACCATTTAATCAGCCTTACAAGAAATGTTAAAGGGAACTCTTTGAATTGATAGGAAAGGCCATAAGCCAAAGGAAGAAAAGTAGAAAGCACAAATGCAGTAAAAATAAGTAAATGTGTAAAAATTAGTCAAGGGAGTCACAAAATAAAAGAACATAATCCTTTATACCATATATCTAAAATGTAGGAAAGAGAGGAATAAAGAATGTAAGGTTTAAACTTAAGCAACCATCAACTTAATATAGACTATTATATGCAGAAGATGTTATATACAAACCTAATGGTAACCACAAATCAAAAACCAGTAACAGAAATACAAAAAATCAAGAGAAAGGCATCCAAATATATCACTAAAGTGAGCCAATAAAACATGCAAGAAGAGAACAAAAGAAGAAAGGCACAGAAGAACTACATAAACAATCGTAAAACAAATAACAAGATGGCAATAAATAACATCTATCAATAATTATTTGAATGTAAATGGACTAAATGCTCCAATCAAAAGACACAGGGTGACAGGATGGATGGAAAAGCAAGACCCATCTATATGCTCTCTATGAGACACTCATTTGAGACCTAAAGACACATGCAAACTGAAAGTGAAGGGATGGAAAAGTATCTATCATGCATAAGAAGGTGAAGAAAAAAAAAAAACTGAGGTAGCAATACTTATAACAGACAAACTAGACTTTAAAACAAAGACTTAAAAAAAATACAAAGAATAATGAAGTAGCAGAAAGAGAAATTAAGAAAGCAATCCCAGGGCACCTGGGTGGTTCAGTTGTTTAAGCAACTGCCTTTGGCACAGGTCATGATTCCGGAGTCCAGAACAAGGCCCGCATTGGGCTCCCATCTCCACGGCGAGTCTGCTTCTCCTTCTGACCTTCTCCTCTCTCAAACTCTCTCTCACTGTCTCTCTCTCAAATAAATAAATAAAAATTGCCCTGAAAATAATAAAATACCTGAGAATAAATTTAACAAAGGAGGTGAAAGATCTATACTCTGAAAACCATAAAACACTGATGAAAGTAACAGAAAATGACACAAACTAATGAAAATATATTCCACACCCACAGATTAGAAGAACAAATATTGTTAACATTTCTATACTACCCAAAGGAATCTACATATTTAATGCAATCTCTATCAAAATACCAAAAGCATTTTTCACGGAACTAGAAAAAACAATCCTAAAGTTTGTATGGAACCACAAGAGACCCCAACTAGCCAAAACAGTCTTGGAAAAGTAAGAACAAAACTGGAAGTATCACAATCCCAGATTTCAAGATATAATAAAAAGCTGTAGTAATCAAAACAGTATGTTACTACTGGTATAAAAGCAAACACATAGATCAACAGAACAGAATAGACAGCCCAGAAATAAACCCACAACTATACGGCCAGTTAATCTTCAACAAAGGAGCTGAGACCATGCAGCAGGAAAACTGAAGCCAGGTGAAACATGGCTGTTGAAAACAATGGTGAAATCACAAAGGAAAAGAGAGGATCCTTCATTTTTACTACTCCACATCTCTGACTGAGGCCTGGACCATAAATATTTATAACAGATATAATGCAGATCAGTCAAAGAAGAAAAATATGAAGTGAAATCAGAGTTACCAGTTCAGAAGCAGGGTTTTCATTTCATATCTAGATTTTTTTTAATGCCCCAAAAAACTAAAGAAACAACACTGATTGGAGAAAAAAATAATGTAACCCAGAATATCCAAAACTTGACATTCATATTGTCTAGGATATGATCCAAAATTACCTGATGTTTGAAGAGTCAAGACAATGTAGAACACTCTCAACAGAGAACAAAATCAACCTAGTTTGAGTCTTAAATGACCAAGATGCTGGAATTAGGAAACAATAAATTAATTATTAATATGACAGATTACTATCCTATATTATTATCCAAAATAAAACCAAACAAAATAAGCTTGCAATAAATGGAAAAAATATAAAGTCCCAGTAAAGAAATAGAAAACATAAAGAAGAGTCAAATGAGAAGGTGAGATGGGGAACCAGGTAGTGGGTATTAGAGAGGGCACGGATTGCATGGAGCACTGGGTGTGGTGCAAAAACAATGAATACTGTTACGCTGACTAGAAATAAAAAAATTAAAAAAAAAAATACAATGTATGAAATTTTTTAAAAAATCACAAGATGGACTTAACAATCAAATGAATATGACAGAAGAGAGAGTAAATGAACGAGAGAGAATAAATGGACATCAATAGGAATTATCCTTAGGGACTTCCTAGATAACATCAAATTGTCAAACTTATGTTTACCTGGAATCCCAGAAAAGACAAAAATATTTGAAAAAACAATAGCTGAAAATTTCCCAAATTTGAAAAAGATAAATCACACCTCATACAAAATATGTAAAGACCACCAAGCAAGGGCACCTGGGTGGCTCAGTCTGTTAAGCATCTGCCATTGACTCCAGTCATGATCTCAGGGTCCTGGGATCAAGCCCCACATCAGGCTCCCTACTCAGCTTCTCCCTTTCCCTCTGCCCCTGTACCTGCTTGTGAACTCTCACATACGCTCACTCTCTCTCTCTCTCTGTCTAATAAATAAATAAAATCTTCAAAAAAAGAAAAAAGATCACCAAGCAGAACAAAAATGGAGAAGCCCATGTCAGAGCCTATGTCAAATGTTGAAAACTAAAGACAAAGGGCAAATCATCAGCAAGAAAAAATGATATCACATAAAGGGAAACAACAATCTAATTTAACAGCTGACTTCTCATGAACACCATGGAGGCCAAAAGAAATTGGAACAACATCTTAAAAGAGCTGAAGCAATATGTTAACCAAAAATTCTCCAATCAGTGAAAATATTCTTCAAAAATGAGAGAAAAATAAAGACATATTTACAAAATAAAAACTAAAAGAATTTGTTGTCAACATAAATGTGCTTAAAATAACTGAAGGAAGTTCTTTAATGTGTTAATTTCATAACAAATTACCAACTTTTAATGGATTAAACAGCAGAAGCTTATTATTTTACAATTCTATAGGTCAGAAATCCATGATGGATTTAATGGAGGTAAAATCAGGGTGTCAGGATGTATTCCTTTCTGGAGGCTTTAGGGGAGTTGATGCCTCCTTGCCCACTTAGGGTGTTGGCAGAATTTAGTTCCTTACATTTTCAGGATTGAAGCCCCATTTCCTTGTTGGCTATCAGCTATGTGTTGTTCTTAGCTTTTAGAGGTCACCCTCATCCTTTGTCTCATGAACCTCTTTCTCCATCTCCCAGGAAATGGCAGGTCAAGTCACTTTTTATATCCTTTCTCCTCCGTCTTCCATCTCATTTCTATGATCCAGAAGAAAAAGGTTCTCTTTTTTTAAGGACTCATGTGATTAGCTCTGGCCTACGTATATAATCAAAGATAAGGTCCTCTTCTCAAACACATCTGTAAAGTATCTTTTGTCATATTAGTTGACATATGCACAGGGAATGGGCATTTTTAGGGGCTATAATTCTGCTTCCTACATAAGACTATCCTAAAATATGAAGGAAAGAATATATATCTATAAGGTAGAAAAATACTAAATATTTCATAGAAAGTGATAGTATCATTTGCAGTGATATATGAAATTAATGATATACATAGTAATACCCAGGACAACCATCTCAAAAATTGCAGAGAAATATAAAAGTACAAGATATCAAAATTTATGAGATGCAGTTAAGTAGTGTTTAGAGGGACATTTATACCTGTATGCCTAAGTTAGAAATAAAAATCTAAAAATTATCTGAGTTTTCATCTTAAAAAAATAGACAGAAAAATGAATCTAAATTAAGTAGAAGGGAGAAAATAATAAAGATAAAGTAATAACACAATAAAAAGGAAAATAGGAAAATAATATACAAAAATTTATGTAACCAAAAACCAGTTACTTCAAACATATGTAAAAGGAATAAGCATCTATACGCACTAATCATGAAAAAAAGAGAGAGAAACACAACAAAATATCAACATTGAAAGATGGTATATCACTACAGATCCTGCATACATTGAAAGGATAATAATGGGGGCGCCTGGGTGGCTCAGAGTTGGTTTAGCTTCTGCCTTCAGCTCAGGTCATGATCTCAGGGTCCTGGGACTGAGCCTGGCAACGGGATCTCTGCTCAGCAGGGAGCCTGCTTCCCCCCTCCCCCACCTGCCTCTCTGCCTATTTGTAATCTTTCTCTCAAATAAATAAATAAAACACCAGTTAGAATGGCCAAAATTAGCAAGGCAGGAAACAACATGTGTTGGAGGGGATGTGGAGAAAGGGGAACCGTCTTACACTGTTGGTGGGAATGCAAGTTGGTGCAGCCTCTTTGGAGAACAGCGTGGAGATTCCTCAAGAAATTAAAAATAGAACTTCCCTATGACCCTGCAATTGCAATACTGGGTATTTACCCCAAAGATACAGATGTAGTGAAAAGAAGGGCCATCTGTACCCCAATGTTTATAGCAGCAATGGCCACGGTTGCCAAACTGTGGAAAGAACCAAAATGCCCTTCAACGGACGAATGGATAAGGAAAATGTGGTCCATATACACTATGGAGTATTATGCCTCCATCAGAAAGGATGAATACCCAACTTTTGTAGCAACATGGATGGGACTGGAAGAGATTATGCTTAGTGAAATAAGTCAAGCAGAGAGAGTCAATTATCATATGGTTTCACTTATTTGTGGAGCATAACAAATAGCATGGAGGACATGGGGAGTTAGGAGAAGGCAGTTGGCGGAAATTGGAAGGGGAGGTGAACAATGAGAGACTATGGACTCCGAAAAACAATCTGAAGGGTTTGAAGAGGCGGGGGGTGGGAGGTTGGGGGAACCAGGTGGTGGGTATTAGAGAGGGCATGGACTGCATGGAGCACTGGGTGTGGTACAAAAACAATGAATACTGTTATGCTGAAAATAAATTAAAAAAAAATGATTTAAAAAAAAATCTTAAAAAAAAAATAAATTTTAAAAAGAAAGGATAATAATGGAATTTTATGAACTTAATATGCTAATACATTTAATAACCTAAATGAATTGAATAAACTTCTTATAATACAGAAAGTACAAAATTCGACCCAAGAAGAAAATAGAAAACTTGAATACCCTATATCAATTAAAGAACTGAACTTGTAATTTAAATACCTTCCCACAAAGAAAACTTCAAGCCCAAATAGCTCCACTGATAAATTATATCACACATTAAGAAAAACTAATACCAATTCTATGCAGAAATAGTACAGAAAGGAATACTTCCAAATCTTTTTATATGTTCAAAATCACTCAAATACCAAAACCAAACAAAAACATCACAAGAATAGAGAACCATAAATCAACTTCTTATGAGCATGAGTGCAAAAATTCTAACAAAATTTAACAAATATAATCCAATGATACTAAAAAATATGTAACACAGCATGGTCAAGTGGTAAGAATGGTAGGTATAATGACGATCAATGTAGCTCACCACATAAATAACATAAAACAGAAAAAGTATATGATCTTTTCAATAGATGTAGAAAATGCAGTTGACAAGAGTAATGATAAAAACTTCAAAAACTAGGAATAGGAGGCATGTTTCTAAACTGAAGACATCTATGAAAACCTGCAGCTAACCTCACTCTCAATTACAAAAGGCTCAATCATTGTTAGCCAAGATCAGGGACAAAGCAAGCATATCTGTTCTCCTACTTCTCTTCAGTATTGCAATGGAAAGCCTAGTCAGTTCAAAAAGACAGGAAAAAGTAATGAAAACATAAATATTGGAAGGAACAAAGTGAACTGTATGTATAGAAGACGTAGTTGTGTTCATAGAAAACCCTAAGGAATCTACCAAAAAAAAAAAAAAAAACCCTACTAGAACTAACAAGTAATTAAGTCTTAGGACATAAGGTGGTTAATATGCCAACATCAACTCAAGTTTTATGTACTAGAAATGAGCAATTAGAAATTAAACATTAAGAAATTAACTCTATTTCAACAGTATAAAAATACTTAGGAATAAATGGAACTAAATGCATAAGAACTGAACACTGAAAACTACAAAACATTGCAGATGAAAATGAAAGAAGACCTAAGTAAACTTAAATATACCATCATCCTGATTCAGAAGGTGCATAACAGCAAGATGGCAATGCTCTACAAACTGGATCCACAGGTCAAATTTAATCTCAGTAATATCCTAAGAGACTTCGCTGAAGAAACTGACAAGCTAATTTTTAAAATTATGTGACCAGGGAAAATCACCTAAATAGGCAAAAATAGTCATGAAATCAAGAATAACTTTGGAGAACTTACACTACCTCCTTTCAAGACTCACAGCAAAGCTATCATAATCATGAGAGTGGGGTACTGGCATAAGTAGAAAGTCCAAAAATAAACCCACACAATTATGGTCAAGTGACTTGCAACAAAGGTGCAAGATAATCAAATGAATAAAAGATAGTCTGTTTTATAAATGACTCCGGAACAACTAGGTTGCTGTAGGGGAAACAACATAAACCTCAATCGTTATATATGAATGTTAACTCCAAAAGGATAACAGACCTAAACGTAAGAGGGAAGACTATTAACTTCTAGAAGAAAACATAAAAGAAAATCTTTGTGATCTTGGGCTACGCAAAGATTTCTTACACAGGACACAGAAAACAAAAACTATAAAATAATGATAAATCGAACTTTAGAAAAATTAAAAACTTTTGCTCTTTGAAAGACAGGTAAAGATCCTACAACTAACTGGTAAATAAGAAATCAGAATTCTACTTTAAGTATGTCAGGCTCTAAAACCCAAAGCCTTTTCCATTACTCTGTGCAGCATCTTGTACTTCCCTCGGATAAGGTAGTTTGGTTGGAAACAGAGTAAAACAGCATCTGTATCTAAAGAAGCCCAAGAAGATTTTTAACACAACAGATCAAATGTCTACACTAGTAACCACCATGAGTATTAAATAGGACTAAGCACTAAGTGGAAACTATCCCCAAAGCAGATGACGTTTCCTCCACAAATTCCATAGGTAACCAGTAAAATACATGATCTTACAATGTGAGGAAGGCACCCAGAATGGAAGAGCACTGACCAGGGACCTGGAGCCCTAGTCTTAACTCTTCCTTGACCTTAAATTTTTGGTCCTTAGATTCCCTCTCCTTAAAGGTTGTCTTAGAAGGACAATCCTTCAAGCCCCATTTAGATTTTTAACATTAGCAAGTAAAAGATTCTCCAGTCCTTCAGTCAATAACTTCCATTGCCAAGTTCCAACTGGTTATAGATACTGAGGGGGTGAGAGGTGGTTAGAACAAACAGAAGCTGAGCCCCAGACCTAAGTCAGGTCCATCAGGACTGCACTCCCCCTTGGCAGATGAGCAGCACGGACCCTGCTGGGACACCGTCTGTCACAGCTGTGTGGAGTCAGAGGAAAAGCGGCAGGAAATGTTCACCTGTTTCAGTGGGTCATTTTTCACCAGCTGCAGATGGCTCTGTGGAAAACAAACAAACAAACAAGAAAGGCAAAGGGGTTTCAGTGATTGGCAAATTATCCTCAAGATCCTGAGAGGAATGAGCCCTCTGTCTATGCTAGGAGCAAGGCCTGTGGATCCACTTCAGAGAAGAGTCCAGCATCTTCTCTGCTTTCCAACAATCTCCGTCCAAACTCCCACGGGCCTGTGGTGCTTAGTACTGCACAGTCCCTCATGTCCTAGGTGCTCCATGCACAGTGATAAGTGAGGCAGCGCCGTGCCTCAGACCAGCCCACGTTCCAGAAGTCCCGATACAGCAGCAGTGAGTATCAGGCCCACAGTGGATGCTTGACCAGTACTTATCAAGACAGCGTGCATGGAAAAGCCATTCTCCTCAACACAGTATTTTCTGAAAATTAGGACTTGTTCGTCTAAAAGTCTAAATCCGACTCAGTCTGATTGTCTCTGTTGTTCCAAGACCCTTTCCATTGGCCCAAATTCCCGGTTCAATTCTGAGCGAACTGACATTCACCTCGCCTACTGCCAGCACAGCTGGGGTAATGGGAAGTAAAAAAATTAACAGCAGCAGGGCTGGAGTGTGATCCTTAAGTGGTGAAATTTGTTTGTAGCATCCAAAATATTTCCCTTCAGTTTCAGCCACGAAGACCAGTAGCGGCTGCTTTCTCTCACCTCGCAGCAAAAATGTGTTTTCATAAAGGCTCTGGGGGCCCTCGTGTGTGGCACAGCATAAATGCGTCAGTGTGATGAGATTCTGAGGAAATTACTATCCTAAGGCATAACTCTAATGGTTTCATGAAAAGCTGAGCCACCTGTACCAACAACTGAGCAATCGGAGGTTTCAGGGAGAAGGCCTGAATGGTCTATCATAAGGGCAACATTGTCTAAGAGTAAAATAGGCCCTGACTTTCCTGGACTCTCTTCCGCTGCTCTTGACCTTTCACTATCCACACGCCCCACTGCGTGTGTCACCACTCTGGACGCTTGGATGTGAACTGGATGGCTAATGACCTAAAAAGAGCCACTGCCAAGGAATGCCTCACCATCTGGGAAGAAGCAAGCAGAAGGGGCCATGCAGTACCCCTGTGCATCCAAAGAGTTAACGCATTTCCAAAGCATTCTTTCCCCTTGGGAGGATATTCCTCACTTTGAAGTTAAAAAGAAAAAAAGAGAAAAAAAAAAAAAAATCCAGGTGTGCCTGCAGAGGAATGCAGAGAGAATGGAGAATGGTGGCTGCTTTTAGGGGATACTGAACTCCAGACCTTAAATGATTTAAATGCAATCCCCATGTGCAGCTGTTAAACCAAAGCAGCTCACCCCAGGGAAGAGATGAGAAATTTTGAGGACGATTGAACACTGAGAATTCTCATCGCAGCTTAGCAAAAAGTGACTTAGCACATGTGTTTCAGTAATTATGAAGCATGTACTCTCTGGCTCTGTAAAGGCACAGCACCGGGCGCAACAACTCTGATGCAGGCAGAAAAGGGATTCAGACGAGGCAGCCGGGGAACCTCTTTAGCCTTTGCAATCTACGGATGCTCCGGGCAACTTGTCTTGCGGGAATGGTGTCTATGTTGTGCATGCACACCGACACTATTCATTGCTTTTTAAGACTGGGTGTGCAGAGCTCATCATGGGAAGAAGAGGGAGGTAGAATGCTTATTAAGTAGCTACCGGTGGATGCAGCAACTACTGGGGACCTGGAATTTTACATATATTCCTTTAAAACAGGAAAGAAAGAAAACACTTTTACTGTGAAATTCCACATTATTAAAGAAAGGTAGAGACAAAGAAAATTTCTCTAAACTCGGCACAGGCCATAAAATAAAAAGACTGTCAAGACCTCCGGAGGCCATTGCATACTCCCGCCTCTGAATACCCACCCCCCACTTAAAGTTGGGCTCCACCTTGGGCGATGCCAGCTTCACTTTGTAGGTTTCCCACATAAGCACGTATTTCAAAACACTATAGTTTCTTGTGCTTGTTTCTAAACTACATATAAATGGAATAATGCAGCACAGAACCTTCTGTATCTGGCTTCTTCCATTCAATACGAAGTTATGCTTATGACGATCATGTTTTTGTCTGTGACTACAGTTTGTTGGTTTCTCTGCTATCATATTACACATATTACATTCTAGGACTTTATTCCAATTTATTTATCCATTCTATTACTGATGGGCTTTGGATTAGAACTATTATGAATAATTTACTATGACCATTCTTATGCATGTTTTTGAGGCACATGGGTATGAATTTCTGTATGTTATATCCCTAGTGGTAGAATCAGGGGTGATCATATTCACTTAGCGAATAGGAAAAACCTGTTCTTCAAATGATATACCAATCCCCATCAACAGTGCTAGACAGTTCCTGGTGCTTTACATCCCTAACGCACGTGGTATTCTCAGTCTTTTTCATTTAAGCCATGCAAGCAGATGAACTATGTCGTATTTTCATTTTCTGATTACTAATGAGGTTGACATCTTTTAAGATGTGTGCTAGGTATTAGGATATCCAATTTTTGAAATGCCTATTTGAGCCTCTTGCCTATTTTTATAATTTTTATAATTCCTTATTAATATCTATGACACTGTATCATAAATATGATTACAAATAAATTCTTGCCCTCTTTAAGTTGCCTTTTAACTCCCTTAATGGTTTCCTCCAAAGACCTGAAGTAGTCAGACTTATCAATCTTTTCCCATATGGTTACTCTGTTTAAAAACCATTACCCTATCCCTGAGATAATGAAGGTATTTTCCTATACTATCTTCTAAAACTTCATTGTTTTGCCATTGAAGTCTACACTCTACCCGAAATTATTTTTCTGTATATTGAGAAATAAGGATCAGGTTTCATTTTTTTTAGTGTGAATATCCAATTGGCCCAGACCACTAATTAATTAAGGCCACTTTCCCCACTATCTTCGCCTTTGTCAAATATGAGAGGTATTTTTTTTTTCCTTTATTCCAGTGACCTATTTATTTGTCCTGTGCCAAAAAAACACATGGTCTCAGTTTTAAATCAAGTGCTGATATTTGGAAATACAAATCCTCCTCCACTTTGTTCTGCTTCAAGAGTGTCTTGACTCTCCTTCCCCCAGTTACTTAGATCATCTTTGTTGGCCTTGTTTCCTTCATTGAGATCTTGGACATCCTTTGTTAAACAGATTCTTACTCATTTGTTATTTCTAATACTATTCTAAAAGGTATTTTTATCACCTGATCTCTTATTGCTGATATAATACATTTTAAAATATTGGCTTATATTCAGCAAACTTGTAAACTTCCAATAGAGTCTTAGATCCTCTGAAAATATAAGCCTATCACCTGTGAATAATAGCATTACCATTTTTTTTCTTTGCAATCTTTATTTCATTTATCTTTTTCTTGCTTTACTGCATTGGCTAGGATGCCTGGCACAATGTCAAACAGAATTGTTGGTAATGCCACCCTTATCTTATTTCCAGGAGATTTTTTAATTCAAAGGAAATTTTTTAAACATTTCACCATTAAGTACAAGGTTTACTGCTGGATATTTTTAGGTCTACTTTTTAGATTAAGAATTTAATCTCTTCCCAGCTGGCTTTTTCTCATAAAATGCATGACTTTTACCAAACACTTTTCCTATCTTTTGAAATAATCATACAAATTTTCTTTTATATTCTCTTAATGAGGTATTATTTACATACTCTTACTAATCTCAGTTTTACATGTAGCAGGAACCTCAGTTTAGGCAAAGACAATATAGACCACTACAATTCAGACAAGCTAGCTGGAGAAGTGAAGTGGGCTTTTCAGGAACCCGCTGCATGAGAGAGATCCCAGCAGAGAAGCCAAGAAAGGAAAGAGACTATATGATTACAAAGCTCCAATTGTAGAAATGAAGGTAACTGTACCGCTACTCTGGCAGTCTGTTGTTCAAATTTTGTCTTTCAACCAATCCTACAGAGTGGATTTGGGTTTTAAAGAAAAAGAGAGAAGAGAATAAAACAGAATTTCACTTCTTGTATGGGCCATTAACAAAGAGTAACGCAAAAAGAGAAAAATCATTCCATGTTTTGGGCTTTAGAGGACATGGTGAAGCTTTGGTACTTCAAGACTTCTAGAAGCCAGCAGCAATGGAGTAGTGTGCAGCTGTGACTCTGAGAGCAATGCCTAAGGACTGAGTTGGTGGGGCAACAGTCATGGGTGTACCTCTTCACTCAGCAGCAACCAAGGAAAGTGTTATGGGGGCACCTGGGTGGCTCAGTTAGGCATCTGACTCTTGATTTTGGCTCAGGTCATGATCTCATGGTGATGAGATCGAGCCCCTTGTCCAGCTCCATGCTCAGCAAGGAGTCTGCTTCTCTCTCTCCCTCTCCCTCTGCTCCTACCCCCTGCTCACATTCTCTCTAAAATAAACAAATCTTAAAAAAAAAATAAAGTTTTACACAGTGAATGGTATCCCCCCAAAAGATGTAGAAGTTCCAACCTCAAGTACCTGAGAGTATCAACTTGTCTGAAAATAGAGATCTTTGCTGAAGCTTCCATTAATATAAGGTCATTAGGGTAGACCCTAATCCATTATGGCTGTGTCTTTATTTAAAAAGGGAAATGACAGGCACACAGGGAGAACATTATGTAAAGACTGGAGTTATGCTGCCACAAGCCAAGGAAGTATCAGAAACTAAGAAAGAAGTCTTAAACAGATTCTTCCCTACCGCCTTCAGAGAGAGGATGGCCCAGCCAAGACCTTAATCTCAGACATGCAGCCTCCAGAATTATGAGATAATAAATTGCTGTTGGTCAAGCCACTTAGTTTGTGGTCCTTTGTTACGGCAGCCCTAGCAAACTAGGACAGGAAGTAGCAGGTATTGTGATCAGACAAGGTGATAACCAAAAGAAACTGTTCTACAAGAGAGGGGACAGACAACAACAGATGTCATATGCCAACTGATAGAATTGTTCAAAAGCACATGAGACATTCCCTGAAACTTCCAGAAAGAACTGAGGAGGACTCTGCAGGGTGTTAAAAGTTCCAGTTCAGCAACAGAAAAAGAGAACCAGTGTAATGGATTAAGCCTCTCAACATAGTCAATTTGAAACCCCAGAGTAGAACCGACTTGGGTTTGCTGGTAGAAACAATGAAACAATGGTAGAAACAATGAAAATTTAGATTGAATAATGTGAATGCAGCCAGATTATGTACTCTGTACATGATCCGCCATCAATGTTGGTGGCATTGAGTTTGAGCTCTCTTCACTCTGCCATGCTGTCTTTGTCACTCTTCTTGACAGCCCCTTTCACTTTCATGGTTCCCAGGTTGAACTAGCTGCACAGAAATTTTCATGCAACTTATAACAGGACTGAGTAGGAGCCTACACTGTCAAGGTCATGTACAAGACAAATCCAGTAGTCATCACTATCCTTGGGCATTTCTGAAAACTGAAAACAAGAAGTTTGGAATCAGGAATCATTCAATCAATAATTATCCCTCATCTGTCTTATCTAATGCACTGTGCTTGACCTGCAAAAAGGAAACTCACAAAAGATGACTCAATTCCACCAAAAAATGTCATTCATTTATTCATTCACCCACCCATTCATTCTGTTTTTCCTTGAGTACCAACTGCATTCCATATTCTGTGGAAGAAGCCTACCTTATCTTCTGTGGAGTAGAACATTCTAATAGGAAATCAGAATCACAGAATTACAAAGGTTTATAACTGATAGAGAATACATTTGAAGCCATTTATTAAATAAGTGAAAAGCAAAACCACAGAGAAGTAAAAGAATAATTCAATCACCACAGAGAGTTGTAGAATACAGGTCTCCTAATTCTCAGACCTAGAGAAAACTTCTCTGAGGGAAAAGAGTAGGGTCAAGGTAGGGGAACTTGTGTGCTCATATATTTAAATCCAACTGTTACTGAGATCTTTTTTTTTTTCCTCCTCCTTTCCAAAGCTACCTGGAAGCAAACTTAGGAAGTAGGCAACTGACCAAGGTACAAAGTTTGCTTCTTTTCTCTGTCTCCAAAGACTCTGCGTCTTTTATTATCTGTATTTTCCTTCCCTAGGTGCCTATTCTAGCAATGCCTGAGACACCGGGGAAACTCACTCCAACTCTTCTAAGATATACATTGATTTTGTTAACTCTCAGAAAAAAACTTCGCCTTCTCAGGCTCACTCGCCATGTCACCACAGCAGCTGTGGCATGAAAGAACCATAGCTCCAGACGGTGATGCACCTTTCTCAGATCAGATACAGTATATCTGGCAAATGAGATTTGCACAGTCACTTTAGCCTCATTAAAGCTAGCTCTGTACCTTTCCCATACCTTTCTCAAAAACCTTTGAATGGTTACAATTTCATGATTTTAGAAGATTCACTTTGACCTATTTCTCTCTTCTTTTTCAAAAAATGAGGACAACACTATTTTCTTCCAAGACACTACTGCTGGTACTTTGGGGGTTTCTTCAAACTAAGAATTAGGAGAGTTCAATGCACAAAGATGGAAAGATCATGGGATTCAGAGGCGGAATATGTGATGCATTTCCAGGCTCCCAGGCACACCCCCACCCCTTGTCTCAAGACTGTTAAACTGAGCTATAAATATATAGCTCAGTTGAAAAAGTATTTAATAGTAAATGCTTAAAGACGGTATCCCTGTTCTTTATTTTTGTTTGAACTGAGCTCTGAGTAAAATGCTAATTCAAGTCTTAAGAATAAAACGGCTTCTAGGTCTGATCAAGCTTTTTATATTTCTGCAGAAATGGTGTTCTGCCTAGTTCCAATTGTAGGTCCAGTCCCCAGGTTGAATGCACCAAAACAAATGAATAGGAGTATAACCACCTTTGGGAAGTCCAAGTCAAGTTTGGCTTCTCTTCATGACAAATTGCCACTTCCACAATCCATTCCATAGAGCAACTGTCTCTTTGATGTTTATACCTTCCTCTACCTGCCAAATATGTGTGGGATTTTTTAATATGGAGGTTTCAAAAAAAAAAAAAGACAACAACAAATAATCCTTTTTGAAATTCTTGTGTTAGAGTGTGATAACCCACTGCCTACAGTCTCATAAGTTTGTACCCTATGTCACAGGCAATCAAAGACCATAAATAAATAAATAAATAAATAAATAAATAAATAAATAAGCTTAGATAGGCTTTTTTAGCTCTGGGCTAAGAATCAATGTTGGAAAGCACTGCAACATGGCTCATCTTGCTGTGCAAGAACCCAATCAGGGCTCAACCTACAACAGAGTTAAATTCATAGAATGCTTATCTCTCAGAGTGTTCAATTGGGAGTGCTCAAATTTTGATGCATTTTAGTTGGGTACTAATTAGCAACTAGCTGACTCCTAAATGGACTGTCACCTCTCCTTTTAACAGTTTACTGAAAATTAGCCCCTCAATATTACATGAACACTGGGGAAATGGGTTTGGGAGGGCTGGAGCTAAAGATGGGATTTCATTTGATGCATTTATGTGAGAAATTTCAGTGAGCTGCTGATATTTAAGGACTTCAGTAAATGCAAAAAAGGGGAAAAGGTTGGGAATGACAGACAGTGAGTTCTGCTCAGCAGGCGTTGATGATATAGTCAAAGTATAAATGGATCTAGTTCTTTTTAAATGTTAATAAGCCTTTGCACTGGAAGAGATTTCATATGTAGTTTCTATAATATCAAGCACTGGCCTATTCTGTGGTTGCTGAGGTAGACTGGGTATTTGAATTACTGCCAATATTAGGTGAGAACAAATCCAAAAAACGTGTTTAAATGTTAATACAAAAAAAAAAAAAAAACCCACAACCCTGACATTTGGAAAGTCAACAAAAAATGAGTATTTATTTCATTCATGTATGTTGTATGACTAGTATTATTTTGATATAGAATAGAATTTCCATCCATCACGACAATAGTTATCTTAGTGATAGAAAATGCATGAAAGAGGAGGAACTCTACTCTCTAGCATTTAGAGAAAAGGATTTTCCTAAGTCTGAAACTATGACATTCCAGGGTTTGGATCTCAAATCTTCACACTGCCTTCCCTGGCTTCTTAGGCAGAAGAAGTCATGGCAACGAAGTGACACGCGATGAGATGGAATGGTATTAATTTGGATCTAACAAAAATAACATGATATATGGCTTGGCTTCTAAGGAAAAAATCAAATCTATCTTAGGCAGAGTTTCATATTGGAATTACAACAACATAAAGTCAACCCAATATGCCTTCACTCTGTGTATGCTGAGAGTTAGAAGCCAAGGCCATCCAGGCCAAAAAATGGTCCTTATCCAGTCATCTGAGAAAAAAGGAAACAAACAGCCACTGGAGAGAAATGGACTGCCAGAATCTGACCCCTCTGACTCCAGGAAAACAGAGGAGTCAGAGTCCATCCATGCTGGGCAGCAGCACTGATCATTTACCCTAAGACCTTCTTAAGAGCGCAATCTTCAGTCTCAGACTATAATTTGAGGTATAGAAAACAACTCCCAGCATGGACAATTCAACTGTCAGGAAACAAAAGACAGATCCATTAGGTGAGAAAAAAATGTAAAGGGCAGAAAGAATAAATTACAGGATTATAATAAATGTATAAATTCAATGAAATACAAGTAATAATGGGTTTTGAAAACAAAATAACATTCTAAAGTTCACCTCAAAAATATATATGATATCACAGTTTAAAAGAGATGTTGAAAGAGAAGGAACTTGTCTTACCTAATATTAAAACAAATTATATAAAATCTAATGACTAGAAGGAACCTGGGTGTCTCAGTTGGTCAAGCATCTGCCTTCACCTCCGGTCATGATTCCAGAGTCCCAGGACCAAATCTCGAATCCGGGTCCCTGCTCAGCGGAGAGACTACTTCTCCTTCTGACTCTCCCCCTTCTCATACTCTGTCTTTCTCACTCTCTCTCTCAAGTAAATAAATAAAATCTTAAAAAAATAAAATAAAATCTAACAATTAAAAGCAATATAGAACAGGAATGGGAATATACAGAAAAAAGGATTATCGCATCTCTGTGATTTTTCATTTTTTTTTCCAGGAGAAACTGTAAGAAGGAAGAAGATTATTTTCAACTGAATCCAGACCCAGTTATGATACCATACGGCTTACATTATCTCATGTTATCTAAGGCCAGATATATCAGGATCTTCTAAAATTGGACCGTTATTTTCTGGGAGACCACTTAACTGTACTCTTACAGTCAAAGGACTCAAAGATCAGGGTATGTCCTTAGAAGGTAGAAGACAGACCTGTTTTCCATTACATGAGGAAAAGGCATATCGAGGGACAGATAATGAGGACTGGGAAGCTCCTTTGCAAGCTGAAAAGTGAGGGGATTACCCTTCTCTGGACCTGAGGCAGGTCAGCATGGATTTCTACTGGACTCAGAGTTATGAAAATCAACCTGGAAATATTCCAGAAGGTAGGTACAGAAATGTTACTACGTCTATCAAGGCTGCCCCATAAAGGAAATGCGTAAATTGAGGTTTGAATCTGAGAGTTCTGAGAAGGGCCACATCAAATACCAATTTTGTATGTTCTCTATGTCATGCTTCCCTTCTGTTTTTGTCAAACCAAAAGAGCCTCGATGAAAGTTATAGCCTGAGAATATTTATAAGAAAGTGCAAAACAGTGTTTTCTATAACAGTAAAGGCTGGAAGCAATCTAAGTGTCCATCAGCCAGAAAATGAATGAATAAATTGTGGTATATTCCTACAATGTCAGGACATAACATTTTAAAACAACAACAACAACAAACTGTACTGTTAACTGATACACATTTAAGAGGTAAAACTGTCAAGACAAGCAAAGGAATGATAAACTAGTGATTAACTCTCGGAGGAAAGAAAAGGGACACAATAGGGACACACACAGAGTGAATGTCAACGTTATTGCTATTTTTCTGTTTCTTAAACTCGCTGGTGGGTACTCTGACATCTATGTTATTATCCTTTATACCAAGGATCAGCCAACTATAGCCCATGTGTCAAACCTGCCCAGCATGATGCTTATGTATGGCCCATGAGCTAAAAATGGTTTTTACATATTTAAAGCTTCATTAAGAGGCAGGAGGAAGGGGGTGGGAGAGAAGGAGGAAACTAGGCGAAAGGGGTATATGTGGCCTGCAAAATCTAAAATATTCATTATCTGAACCTTTGCAGAAAAATGTTTGTTGACCTCTGATTTATAACATACTTATATCTTATAATATTGTTTTATATATTTTTTATTTTTCTCCCTGTATGATTTGATTTACACATATTGTGAAATTCTTCCCACAATAAGTTCAATTAGCATCTATCACAGATACAAAAAAGAGAAGAAAGTTTTATATTCTTAAAATATATTTTATAATATACTTTTTAAAGAGACTATAGTCTCCTTTGCGCTGCAGGAAACTAAAGGAAAGTTCTGGTACCTGTGTAAGAGAGTTATCTGAGAATATTTACTCAAGGCAATCACATGAAATAATAGGTTACCTTTGTCTTACCCTACCAGCTACACACAGTGACTCTGAGAGGGATGACCTACATTCCATAGGACAGGCTCAAAGGCTACACGCCAGGAACAAGACCATAATCACTGGAAATGAAAGTTGTCCCCATGATAATGGAGTTCCTTTTTCTCTTCAGAGGAAGAAGTTTAAAGGGAATTGACAAGGAATGGGAGTCAGGAATTGAGGAGAAGGAAAGCAAGATGCCATTCCTCTGGATGCTTCTAGCTCTCCTAGAATTTGTCTGCCAGGTACACATCGAAGTTTGATGGTTCCCAAGGGCAGAAAAGCCACCAGTTTGTTTCTCATGCTTCTCATTTGTTCCCCCAGAGATGAGGAAGACACTGGGTTGGGTGAGGTGCAAGAAAACAAAAGGAAATAGTGAAGAGTGCCCAAAGAAGACCATGAAACATACTTCTCCCTACACTCACCCCCCTGCCAACTCAAGCAAAGATTCTTACATCCCCGTACCTATAGGCCCAGAGTGAGCCAGCAGAGTTTGCTGAGAGCTTGAGGAATAAATTAGCTACCATAGCTATCGCCATTCACAGGTCATCTGGCAAAGCGGGAAGATTCCAGAAGCAACAATCAGAAGAGGCGTGTTTGCCAGGAGCCAGGGTGTAGGTGAGGAGAGGTCCAACCTTCCTAGGCTCACCAGCATATGAGGTAAGCTGTGCAGACGGTCAGGACCCTTGATGGGTCTCCCCTTTCAGCTAACAGTAGGTGGTGACTCAGGGTAGGCAGAGGGCAGCTTGAAAGCCCTGGGCTCTTGAAAAACGGATGCTAATGGGTAAGAAATGAACCAAAAAGAGGGACAAATTACTTCGCCAAAAACTCTATCCAGGTGTTTTCTGTGTATTTAGTTTCTGACTCGCAGATGCTGATCTGCTTAATAATAAAAGCAACAACCTAACAATAGCCAACTATTAATGATAAGCTACCCCACCGAAAGACTTAGACAAGCATCACTATGGGTAAGGGGTTGCTCTTATGCTCTCCCCTTCTCAACAAGTCAACTTCCTCTCCAGATATTAATTGTATTTAGACTGACCATAGGATTTATTTGGAACTTTTGAAAGCAAAGAATGTGCTATTAAGGGGCTCCTGGGTGGTTCAGTCGGCTAAGGGTCTGTCTTCAATTTGGCTCAGGACCTCAGGGTGAGGGATCAAGTTCTGAGCAGGGAGCCTGCTTCTTCCTCTGCAACCCCCCTTCACCCCTGCGCATGCTCGCCTGCACCCTCTCTCTCTCTCTCTCTCTCAATATCTTGCTCTCAAACAAGTAAAATCTTTTTTTTTTTTTTTTTTAAAGAACGTGCTATTAATAATTTTGACAGAACCAGGTATAACCCAGTTCTGCCCAGGGCAACCAGCAGGGCATGGTTACCCTAGTTGTACCTGAGCCCCTTCCACGTGAACCCAGAGAGGCTATGTAACAATAAAAGCTGTCAGGAAGGCGTGCCAGGACACCAGGTGCTTTTCCTATGCCAAGCCACTTAATCCTGAGGACTACCCGATAAAGCAGGCATTATTTTCACATTACAGAAGAGGAATCTGAAACTCAGGAAGGTTAAGTAACTTGCCTAAGGTCACACCATTAACAAGGGAAGCTTGCTTCAAACAAGAGAAGCTTTCATCAAGCCTTTAATATATGTTAAGTCTTTTGCTGCTGTTTCTACATTTGATGTGTCATGTTCATTCTTAACCTTTGAGAAAGGGATAAGGTATCTTTTTTACACACGAGGAAATAGCATTTCAGGGGAGTTATTATGTTACTCAAGTTCAACCAATTTAGGAAGTGTGTAAGTCCCAGTTAAACCCCAGGAGCTCTGAATCTAATGTATGGGGGTTTTCCACTCCCCATGTCATCTTTCCAGGGGTTGATAGGGGAAGTGCTGAGTCCTTAGTCGCCGAAGCCCAGTTAGGTGGCAACAGAGTGACAGGACAGCCAACGATGACGTCCACCTGCTTCATTATTTTTATTATTAGAGCTTTGCATCTGTCATTAGATATATTTTTGAGACTCCTAGGAAAAACCCTGCTGAATTATTAGCAACCACAAGTGAAGCATAAACCTGTAGTTCTCAGCACTAGGACAAATCCCACTAAGATGCAACCAAAATTAGAGAGGATTTGTGTTTATGTGCAGTGCTCCCAGATGGCCTCCTGCAAGGCACACGGCGCACAGAATGTGCTCATCCTTACTGACACGAAACCAAGTCTTTCAAATGACTTACAAGGGACCAAGGCAACTACACACACCATCTCTTCAGCATTAGTCATGTGACTACAAATCCTCTTTGAATATCAAGTAGGTGAGCAGTGTGCATTCAAGCCATCCAAATCTGTGGGTTGCCAGAAGGGATTGGAAGTGGTCAGTAAGTGAGCAAAACTGGCAGAACAGTGCTTCTGCCTGCCTCCCAAGGCGACCTGAGGGAAAATTTAATAGAGTTTGTGATATATCTCACTGCTCTATGCATTAGGGTCAAACCAAGCATACTACAAAAGCCTGATGCAACAGGTGAAGGGTCCTAAAAGACCAAAAAAAGATCTAACAGAAAGTCATTTCATGAGAGAAAACAGAGACTTCCAGGACAGCCTTGAAGATGTAGAACTGTCTCCAAAAATCAGTTCATCCTCAGTCTATCAAATCATCTCCTGAAACATAAAATAGGAGGCGAGTGACTATGGGCTTCCATATCAGGGAGAGTTGGATCCACAGCCTAATTCTGCCATTGACTGGCCTCGGTCACCCTGGGTTAGTCTATTTATCTTCTCTGTGCCTCAGTTACTTCCCTTGAAAAAATAGGATCCTAATACCAACTTCCAAATACCATCTATGCGTGTGCTGGGTGCACAGGCAGAACAGCATAGCAGAGACGCACTGAAAGTGAGTTTTCTTCACTTTCTCTAAACATGTGACCTTCTGTAAGTCACTTGGTGTCTGTTTCAGTTTCATTTCCACAATGTGGATGGTAAAATCTCTCATAAGTAGGAAGTAAGAAAATATCTGTGAAGTAGGTACCACAGTTCCAGAACCAGGTAAGCACTCAGTAAGTAGTAGTCCATGTCCCCAAAGCACGGATTCTCAATGCGGACTTTCTCTTTCTTCATGTAAAATCCATCTGATTTTACAAAGGAATTTAAACAATGCTGCTGTTAACCTAACAGCAAAGGAATGCAATGGCATCTGCCTGGTTTTAGCTGGCATCCTATCTGAACCAATCCACAACATGTGGCCTTGGCACCAACCCTGGGACCCAAGTCTACTTCTACCACCCAATGGAGGCCCAGTGACCCACCACCTTCTGAGGCTTATTATCCCAGAAACACCGATTTGCTATGCCGGGCCTTGCTAGCAGGTTTCTAGTCACTCATTTCATGCTTCTTGTGGCAAATTATATTTGACTTTCAATTTAAAATCCAGGGTTTTCTAAAGTAAAACCTCAGTGTAATCATGGTGATAAAGCAGCAGCACATGCAGTTTTGACAGGATGGATTTTTCTTGTTTGTCATGAAGAGTCTCCCTCTGCACATATCCCTGCCCAAACCCTGCCACCCCCTCCCTCAAGCCCACCCCCATGCACATACTCAAGGATGACAGAAGGTCCACCCATGGATAGTACCTCAAACGCACTGGGAACCCCCATCACTAGGAGGGTATGTGGAGAAGCAGAGGGTTACTGCCCTGCTGAAAGTCATGGAGGTCTTACTAAGGCTTGGTTCAGTGAGCATGAAATAAATGAAGATAGAAATGGGAAGAAAAGCCATATCTCAGCAATAAAGTTTTCATCTTATTTAATCAAACATATATTTGCATATTTCTTTGGCAAAGACATCAGGTTCCCCAGATGATGAGCTAAAGCAAAATCTGCCCAAAGAAATTGTTTTGGTTCTCCCTCCTGAATAAGAAACATTTAACTCCCTTTTTTCAGTGTGAACCTTTGGTGGCAATGAGAGGCACTTTCAAATCCATTTGGGTGTCTTTTTGGTTATTTAATTCCAGAAACAAAATCTGGGATTCAGAGTATTTAGAGAAGGGATACTTAATTTTAATAGTATGATCAATTACATGAAAGTCTGAAAAGCTTGGCCAACTGTTAGAGAGGGTAATCTGAAAGCAGTTACCTTTGGCCCTAGACTACAGCTGTATACTTTTATTTGAATGAGGATTTTGGACCTGTATCATAGAGAATACTTGATGTTTTTAGCATCTTGGAACTAGAAACCTTAAAATCAGTCTACAAATTAGGGAATTATTTAAGCTTAACTCCTTTCAAGCATTTTTCATGATATTTCATCACATAAATATTGTCATACAGATTAATACATAATCTCCTCCCTTAATACCTTCCAGTTGGAAAGCAAACTGATGACTGAACAAGCCAAACTCAATTCTGATGCTGAACACTTTGGAACTGCTAAAAATACAGAACCCTAAAATAATTTAACTTACCGTTGGAGATACACAAATTACATATTAAAAGTTACACTCCAGCAGATACACTCTATCGAAAGGTTCAGTTGCATAGAAAGCAGGTATTTATAAATAGATGACACAGGTCCCTGTGCCAAAAATGTAAAGAAGAGTTTGCCCCCAAGGACAGAGACTAAGGGAAGAAATTATGTGATTCATCCTCAAAAGAGCAGGGCAGGGACTTCTCCACATATATCTTTTGCAATCTCCCTACTGGCCACTAATTTCTGTAGCTCCTCTCTTCCTCACATCATCTGGAACCCCTGGGCCATGATCATGTTTATGGCTTGGGAGAAAGAAACACTGCCTTAGCACGCAAGTCCGGCCTTAGGTTTTGAGAGACAAACCAAGGAAAGGAAACAAAGTGGGGATGAAGAGGAAAACTCCAGAAACCACCCACATGTGAGCAGCACCAATGAATGCCCCTCTCCACCCAATCTCCCTATGACTAGGAGCCCGTCTCATTTACCAAAAGAGTTGTAACTGTTCAGCCAGCTCATCCTATATACTCATCTTGAGTCTTTATGATCTTTATTCATAGCTGAACTAATACTTATCCCTGGACTTCCTTTTCTAGGCTCTATTTTTTTCCTCAAGGTCCTCCTTTGGCCAAAAATTCATGCTAAGTGTCAATATCTATTTTTTTTAGCTTACATTGGCTACTTTTCCAAATGCTTTTTAACTCAAAATAACCATATTATTATCATTTTTATTTAACTCAAGAGAAAATAGAGACATAGGGAGGTAGAAAAATTTAATATGAACCCTGAAGACGAACTTCAAGGCTTAATATGTTAACTAGTACCCTCTTTGTTCTCTGATATATAGTATTTCATCAGAGTGTTTTCCCAGCCTAACATTATTAGTAGAGCCAAGTATTTGGTTCTGGAGTTTTAATCTTCTGATTTCTACTATTTGCCTTGACAGAATTTATTTTTTGTTCAAATTATGTAATACACACTGGAAGCAATTACTTTAAGATATATGAAGCCAACCCAAAAAACCCATCTCTGACAACCATCATGCATTTGCACCTTTCACCCACTGGTCATGGATCTTGACTTATGTTGTCCAGGAGGGCAAGGGGACTTTAGGTCAAGGCAGTCAAAAATACTGTCCTATTCCTGAAGCTAGAGATTCACTTACAGAAGAGGAAGTCATGGTATGAGTCTCCTGAAATTACGTAATCTGTCTCAACAGGAATAATCCATAGAGGAATGGAGAGGGTACAGGGTAACAGGAATTTTAAAAGGCACAGTAACATGACCTAGAAATTAAAGACACTAGAAGTCCAACGAATTGTCATAATAACCACAACAACCATTTGTGAAATATCTGCTCTATGCCAGCAGATGTGACTGTTAATGATGATGATGAAGATGAAGATGATAATAATGAAGGCTTGTCTGGTGCTCCCTAAGGGCAGGCTTTGTTCCGAGTTCTTCACATATCTTAACAAAGAATCTTCACAACAATCCCATGAGATGTACGCTGTCAACACTCACATTCTATAGATTCCATAGATGAAGAGAATCTTAGAAAGATTGAGTCATGAATGCTGGTTCAGATATGGGTTCTATAATATCTTCATATGATAAAACCTCCCAAATTGCAGCATAAGACACAGGTGGTACTAGTAACCCAATGGACTTGAGCAACCCATCAGGACTGTCAGACAAGAATGGGTGAGAGAAAGAAAGAAAGCAAAAACTAATAAAACTCCTCCTCAGGAGTAGCTACTACAGATATTTCAAAGAAATGGAAGAAACCAACTTTATGGGAGAGTCAAAATTCTCATCAAAGGGAAGAATTTATGTCTCAAGAAGTGAAAATAGTAGAGACTTGTAAATAACTTTAAAATATATATTTTAAGAACCTAAAAGAGATGAAATATGGAGGATCAAGAACAAGAGACTATGAAGGAAGAGAGATATGAATCGAATATTAGTAGGTATGAAAAATACATCGATTAGAAATTCAGAAAATGAAAAGTACAACCAGTGGAAAAAAATTCATACACGCGCACACACCACATACGTAGTATATGATAGGATCAACATAACTGACAAAAAATTAAGTTGGAAGATACTCCTACTAAATTTACGTAAAATGCAGTACAAAATTATAATAAACTGAAAGATGTGAAAGACAAGCTGTTGTAGTGTAAGGAAATGCCAACAAACTATAAATTGAAAAACAAGCAGAAGCGGTATTTGAAGAAATAATGGCAGAGACTTTTTAGGAAAAAATTAAGAACATGAATCCCAAGATTCACAGAATGCCAATACAACCATCAGTTAATTAAAAAAGAAAGAAAGAAAGAAAGAAAGAACGAACTTATCATGTGACCCAACAATCCCCCTACTAGAAATTTATGCTTAGGATACTTCTCAATAAATCAACAATATACATGCAAGTTTATTCATGGTAGTCTTTTGCCACACCCAAGTATGTCCTAGAAACAAACTCACTGCCCACCCACAGGAGACTAATTGAATAAACTAAAGTTCACCCACAAAGTAAAATACTATACAGCTATTTTTTAAAAATTGATAAATCTGATATGAAGTGATTTACAGGATGTGTTGTTGAGTGAGAAAAGCACAGGAGGTACAAAGAGTCCATATGTTTTGTGCTAGAAAGACAAAAAAATATGTATACCCTCATGTCTACTTCTGCAAAAAGAAATACAATACAGAATGAGAAACAAACAACACTAACAGCAAAAAGATGACCCACGGTGGGGGGGGGGGCAGGAACAAGGTGAGAGCATGAGGACAGGGAATAGGACATCTCAGAGCATACAGTGAGGAAGAAAAATGAATATAGAAGGGAAGATTGGGATGAACAAATCAATGAAGGCTAAATAATTTAGTCCGAAAATGTTGAAAATCTATTAACTAAGAAGTGTTACTTTAAAAAGCTATTATTATTACATGAGGTTGGCTGAAAAATATTGGAAATAGAGTTCTGTGATGACAATATTTTGAAATGCTAAGTTCTTTGTCTTATTTCTGCAAGGGGAAAAGAGATGCTGAGTGCCTTTCACCATTGTTTAAAAACTGTGAACATATATGTTAGAAATGTAACAATAACCACTAAATAATAAAAAGTGAATCTATATTTTCCAATACAACAATGAAAGCATCAAGAAAACTTCTGTCAGGGGCGCCTGTGTGGCTCAGTGGGTTGAGCCTCTGCCTTCGGCTCGGGTCATGATCTCAGGGTCCTGGGATCGAGTCCCGCATTGGGCTCTCTGCTCAGCAGGGAGCCTGCTTCCTCCTCTCTCTCTCTGCCTGCCTCTCTACCTACTTGTGATCTCTGTCTGTCAAATAAATAAATAAAATCTTAAAAAAAACAAAAAACAAAGAAAACATCTGTCAGTCAAGGAAAGGAAGAGAAATGAAAAGCTAAGTGAACCAGCACCAATATAAAATGATAAAATACATCAGAAATTTTAAAATATAAATAGATTAAAATCAGGTTCACAAGTTTAACCAAATAAGTAAATAGTTGAAAATAAAAGAAAACAAGAAAATAACTCAAATAATGTCTGTGCATCATTATTAACATCAGATTAAGTAGACTTTAAGGAGAAAATATAAATATATAAATATACATAGATCTATCTATATATAAAATAAAATTTAGAATTCAAACCCTTTCATCCTTTCCTGATTGTCCATTCACTTTCCTTTCTCAATGAAAATAAACCTCAAGTAATATTTTTTTAAGATTTTATCTATTTATTTGAGAGAGAGAGAGAGACCCAGAGATAGTGAGAGAGAGCACAAGTGGGGAGGAGAGAAAGAAGCAGGTTCCCCACTAAGCCGGGATGCTGATGTAGGATTTGATCAATCCCAGGACCCTGGGATCATAACCGGAGCGGA
Organism: Lontra canadensis; assembly: GCF_010015895.1. Lineage (NCBI taxonomy): Eukaryota > Metazoa > Chordata > Mammalia > Carnivora > Mustelidae > Lontra > Lontra canadensis. Next base: position 3,501,543 of record NW_022631045.1, read on the forward strand.
AGGCAGACTCTTAACAGACTGAGCCACCAAGGTGTCCCAAGTGATATTTCTTAAAGGTCAGTTGTAATGTAGTATATGAAACCATATAGGTGAACTTTTTTATATTGTTATCTTAAAATTCATCATTCTCTCTTGCAGTTTAAATAGAACTTTTACCAATGCATTCGTTACCTGTATTCATTATCTGGAAAATCATGACTTATTCATTATAAAGTATCAAAAGAGCACATCCATTAATATAACCACCATCTCAGTGGAAATTCTTGAGTACTGGAAAAACACCATGGTGGATACACATGTTGCAAAATTCTCATTTTCGCTAGAAAGCTTCATGTTTACCACTGGCAACAAATGCTGTCAATTGTTTCCCTTGAAGTGACAGGCATATGTGTTCACTTTTGAGAAAATGTAAGCCAAATATAAGTCTGAATAACCATAATTTGTCTGACAACAGTACTTTCTGTAAAAATGGCATTCAATTTAAAAAAATGAAACTACAATTCATCTTGCAACTCAAACAATGATGCAAGTACTTTTTCTTGAGACACAACTCTATTTCACTATGCAGAAGTACCTAATGCCAACTTGCCATTTTGTCACACAGAATATAAAAAAGACACATGTCCAAGGGTCAATAGTTAATCAATTTAATCATTTTTTAACTGCTTCTTCAAGGGCATTCTTAAGTAAAATGGGTAATTTTTTTTAACTGTAAGTCTGTGCTTATTACCTTCCAGTGCCACCGCCAGGATTTATGCTAAGACACTGTCAATGTCACCTACCGCTGCTCTTGCACCATCAGTGCAAACGTCGACACATATACCACTAAGTACTACTATAATACTGAATTCCCACCAAGTATTACTACAAAAATAATGATGACTTCATGGAACCAGGGAAACCAGTCCAGGAGCCCACAGAGCATACACTGAGAACAGGTACAGCATGCATTTCCGCTTCTCACTGGTTTGAAGATAAGTTCTGGAAGTAGGAAATAAAAGGATGAAGCCCCCTGTCCTCACTCACAGACATCTATTCCCTATATATTTCCCAGTAACTGCATCTGCCTTGTCCCTGGTGTACCCCTGCTGCTCTTGAAAAATCTGGTTACTTTAGATATGGGTTTAGAGGCAGACAGTTTTCTTCCAACAAGATGTTTGCAAATAGTTTCCACCTTCTAAACATCGGACATAGAAATCATAGAAATCATTCGTATAAAAATGGCCGCCAATGCCAGCTCTCCTACCCTCAGACCATTGTGGAAAACCATGGAGTGTTCAGAGATTCTGCCATTGCAGAATTTGAAGAGAGAAGGTATTCTGAACAAACATGATTTGAGCATTTAAATGTTTGTTAAATTAAATTATTAATGAAAATGGAATATTAAAAAAAAACAGACATGCCTTAAAAATTAATTTTTGGACACTATTCTAGGAGGGGCTGGCTGGACTGCTTCTTAAATCCCTCTGCCCAAAACACACACACATACAACTTCCACCCACTTGATCTCATGGCTTAAAATTTCAACTATCAGAGACTAATCTAAGAATCTAAGTGTGCAAACACATCTTGATTTATTCACGTCTCTGCTAGCAATTCATGGATGGGGATGGGGTCAGAAGGTGGAAAACTGGGGGTTAATAATTTTGGAATATGAAAAGAGGGGAGTGAGTCTACAGAGAAATGAAAGAAATGGGAAGTCAGACAAACTACGTGCAAGAAGCAAAGGAGAGCACGCCAAAGACACTTCATCCCCTCAAAAATCTTGCGTCGGGTCAGACCAGATGTTAAAAAGATGGAGCAAAAATAACCTTTCTCCTCCTGCCTGCTGAACTGCATGGTTCCTGATAGCAGATAACAGAAGTTAGGTCTCTGTCCTCAGTCCTCGAGTTATGTGATGGCTACGGATGCATCAGGGCCAATCACAGACCAGACTACCTTAGTGCAGCGCCTCTGTGGGCTACCATGTTACAGGAGTAGGCACACACTTGGAGAAGATATTCTCAGGGCATATAAATTGACAAAGGATTCAGCATAGTGTGATTTCCACACACCTGATTTACGAACATAGATTTTGCATGTAACTCCTTTGTTGGTTGAGCTTTTCCTCTTTAGGATTACTTTAATTTTTTTTTCCTGACCTTTTCCTCTCCCCACCCACCTTGAGGGCCCAGTAAGTGGTGGCTGCCTTGGTGGGTGCTGTCTATCCATGGATAAATAAAACATGCTCCTGCCCTCAGAAAGTGCCTTCCCATGTAGCAGAGGAATGTACTGTTGAGGTAAAAGTGACCGGATGAAAGACAGAGGAAAATGTAAAAGAGGTTAAAGAATGAAAATGTAATTGGATGAGTTTTCTTTCAAACAGTTCATCGAGTTTTTCTTAATTGTTTGCTACCAAAATCCTGAGTATACGGACTGAATTTTTGTGTTCCTCGCTCAGAACCCCGTATGTTGCAATCTTAACCCCCAATATGATGAAATTAGGAGGTGGGGCATTTGGAAGATAATTAGGTCATGAGGGTAGAGCCCTCACAGATGGGATTAGTGCCCTAATAAGAAAAGACAGGAGTTGCTCCCCCTCTCTCTTCTTCCCCCACCTGAGGATACAACCAGAAGTCAGTAGGCTATAGCCTGGGCAAAAGGAAAAGGGTTGTCGCCAGTACCCGACCTTGCCAGCACCTGCTCTTGGGCTTCCTCCCGCCCAGAACTGTGAGAAATCAAATCTGTTGTTACTAAACCACCCAGTCTCTGGTAAATAATCTGTTATAGCAGTCCAAACTGACTAAGATGCTAATTTCATTAAGAAAATCACCAAGACATTTTTTTTTAGTTACAACTGGATACAAAAGTAATTTTTCAAAGAAGCCTACTTACTCTATCTGTCCCCACCCTTCACCCTCTCCCAGAACATACCAGACCACCAGAGTGAGCTGACTTGCTCATACTTACGGATGTGCAGGGTTTAACCTCTTTAACCTCTTAACTGCACCAACAAGCCAGGCAAGACCATCAAAGCATCATTGTTCTGCCCGCAATCTGTACTCTCCTCAGAGACCACACTGTTGGCAGTTGTTAAAATGGTTGATGTTCCATAATAAACACTATGCAAAAATGTCAGTCCCAAGTGCAGCCTGTTTGCCATACTCCAGAGGTTACACTTTGTGAAGTTCGTGCCAGAACGTTCTGCTTCCACTGAGCACTTAAATGCTCTTAGCGGGAAGAACAGATAGGATCTGTTCCTCATCAAGAATCTGGAAATAAGAAGGTCTGCAAAAAGTGAAACTTCTCCAGTCGGCAATTTGAGCTTAGAAATGAGCTTCTGACCCACAGGCATTTGATAAATTTACTTTTAAACTCTTTATTTTTTTAAGTTTTTCTCTCGTGCTTGTAGAGAGCTGTCTCCTTTGATGCATCACTGGCCTTCTCCCCTGCTTTTTTTCTTTTTTTTAAATCAAGGGTTGCGTGTTTTACTTTATCTTCCAACTAAACACTGTGGTGGCTATAGCCTTTGCTGAGAACCCACCCAGCCCAGCAGGAACCATTTGCTCTTTCAGGTGAACCTGATCAAGCCCATCTTCTGTCAGCTTCTGGGTTCTGAGCTTGGCTCCTCAATTAAAGGAAAAGCTAGCTTTTGCAGGCCTGGGCTTAAGCCAGCTTCCTCCCTTGAGTAGTTTCAGCCCAGATGTTGGAGAACATTCGCAAATGATGCTAGATCTATTTCTCTCTTTGGATTCATCTCCAGGCATTCCAAATCTGCTTCCCTTCCTGGCTGCTTCCTCCCTGGCCCCATGAAACAACTGACACTTAGACAATGCCAGCATTTACCCAGCACACACAACACCCAGCACACACAACAGCAGGAAGAATAAACTCATGACTCAAGGCAGGCCAGAAGCCGGACAAGACACTGGTAACAAGCGTCACCCTAACTACTCTTCAAAATTTCCCACTGGGTTTTTCTCTTCTTGTTTTGCCCATCAAGAAAGTGAACTACACACCTCCTAAATGGAATTCTGCCTCATGATTTTTTTTTTAGGCTACACCAAAATGCATGGTACCATCATTCCATTTTCTGTTTCTTACAGAGACTCGCGACGGTCAGAAACCATCTCAGCACTTACGATGGTATCTCCATCTTTCGCAATCATCTCAACTAACTCAACATTTTTATCAAATTGAGCCACTTGGACTCCACTGACTCTTTTCAGAGCACTCAGCTCAATGCTGAAGGAAACAGCACTCTACTTTGTTGTCCCTGTGCTCCAACTTCAATGGTTTGCATAAAGATAAATTAAAATGTGCATTTGTGGCAGAAGTGCAAGTGACATAAATAGGCTCCAAAGAGCCCGGCTGCCTCCTGGTGAAATAAAACTTCACAAATGGCCAGCACAGGAGTGCAGGGACATTCTAGAGAGTAGCAAGCTGTGTAGCCTCGAGCTTCAGTGGGAGCATTTCAGAAATGCTTTATTTCAGAAATTTATCGGTTTTATTGCTAATTGATGGTACTTCAGTTTAATGTAGTCAGGAAGGTCAAGGGAGGTTTTCTGGGAAATGACACTTGAGATCAGAGGGCATAGCAATGAGCTAGGTGACAAGGAGAAAGAAGAGTAATTCAGAAGCTAGGGAACATGTGAAACATGTGAAAAGAGCAAACAAAGCCATTTCAAGGGAATAAAATTATCAATAAAGATAATGAAATGTCATTAGTCAGAAGGGATATCCCCAAAACAAATACTGGGGCTGCTAGAGGGTATCTGACAGATCAAAAAGGAAACTTTCCAGATTTCCCCTTGGTGATTTCTAGAATTTCTCAACAAAACAGTAACATCAAATGCCTTAAAGAAGGACAGAAGAGAAGAACCAACTCAGGGGATAAGACTCCCAGGACACAGAGAGGTGTGAGACGAGATGTATGGGGAACGAGAATGACCAGATATGTCTATGGACCAGTCACCGCCCTGGGTATGTTAAACAGCAGCCGTGTGACATCTCGGAAATCATCACTTTCTCAATTGGTTGTGATCCCCCATCCTGGGTCAAAATCCTGACTCCGCACCTTGTTAGTATATAACCTTGGGCAAATTACACAACTAATCTGAGCCTCAGTTTTTCTCTTTGAACAAAGAGAGGTAACAATGGCTTCCTCGTAGAACTGTAGGGATCAAATGAGCTAATAAATGAAGAGTGCTTATTATCTACAGCAGATGCTGCTGGCGCCTCACCCACATCCCTCAGAGCTACCAGCGTTCCCTGAAGTATTTCCAATTTACAGTACCTGCATTTTATGCCTCGGGACAGTTTTTCAACATCTCAGAAAGTCACTTTGCCCCTGCAAAACTGCCGTTACCCTGCCTTGCACGGCAGTCCTTAGATAATGACTCTAGAGTTGAGCATAAGTGCTCCAGCTTCTTCACTCTTAATATAATTTCTGAAGTATGGGTTTTACTCTTTTCCCAGAGGATTAAGTGCCACCCACTTTGTACTTCTAGAGTAAACGATTTGCCTGTAAATCTTTATCTCAGGGTCTGCCTCTGGGAGAATCCAAACTAAGACATCATGTGTGTATCATGTAGTGAGCACTCAATAAATACTCGACTAATTAGTGATTTATCATGAAAACAATTATACCAACCAAAGACAATAAGTTTTCCAGGGGAACTCTAATGACTGTTCCAGTTTCTAGGAAAACTCCAAAGATTAGTCTTGCATAAAACTTGGAATAGTAGGGGCGCCTGGGTGGCTCAGTGGGTTAAAGCCTCTGCTTTCAGCTCAGGTCGTGATCCCAGCGTCCTGGGATTGAGCCCCCCATCGGGCTCTCTGCTCAGCGGGGAGCCTGCTTCCCCCCCCCCCC